>NC_084598.1:26218054-26556387 GCF_033807715.1 Cololabis saira
CACGGCGGCCTGAAGCATAGGAGTGGCTGGGCGCGTTTTAGATATGTGGTAAATATTCTCAGTCCCTGCTTCAAAATCACGCAAAAAAATCATTTCACAGCTATTCAAAGCTGCACACATGCAGAATAAGCAGGGGTTTGTTTTATCAAGTTTTTTTGCTTTGTCATGCTACCACAAATATGAGCTCTCATTACTACCAAGACTCCCCTTGAAAAGTCTTACTGGCAAAAATTAATAAATTACAATCTAACCAATCAATTGAAGACTAGCTTGAACTCCCCTAAGTCCTTAAGAATGAGAGGTCTGAAAAAAAAATCAATTATCAATTTACATCAGGCTGATGAGTGTTGGAAACACTGAGAAACAGACAGCTCTGAGTATAATTACATTGAACCGTGGTCCTAAAATAATCATAGGTTTTTGTAATCAGGTATCACACAAGGGAAGTCATTTGGGTCGCTTCAGCGAGCAGTAAGTGTGCGATGACAACCTCTTAGTGGTGTGGCTTCCTGGAAAATGGCTACATGAATGCAACATAATGGGACTGGATGGGAGAAGACACCACTGAGGTTAAGGAGGATGTGTCACGTCTCAGACGCCGGAGGCTACTGCCACGCTTTGTTAAAGCAAGGGAACTCACATGTAGTGAAATTAGATCTTCCTTGGTTCTAAGAAAGCGCTGGACTGTGAGGCTTTTATTTTATTTTTGTTTGCAGGAATCAGCCACGAGCTTTCACAAACAAAAGCCACATTCAGGGTTTCAGCATATTCATGCAAAGCAGAGTGTAAAAGTAGACTCGGAGCTAAAAGCCAAAACAGAAGCAGAAGGAGCCGACTGAAAAACTGTGGTTTTGTTTTGTTTTCTGGTGGGCATAGAAAGGAGAGGCAGAAAAAGGAGCAGGCTCCAAGGGTTAAATGTTGGCAAAAAGCGGGGAGGGGACAAAAGCGCTATTGTAAGGGACAGAAGTGTCCCCGGAAAGGAGGAGAGAGAAAAGAAAGACACCACTGGCTGGTCCTCTGGAGCCATTGTAAGCAAAGGGGAGTGCATCCACGCATGACAGATGTCCCTGGCCATTGTTGCCCCAACAGCCTTCTCTGCGCCTCCTGCCCCAGATCTGGAATTCCATGAGACGGCCCTCCGCCGTGAGAGTTCTTCAGCCGCCTCGTCCCTCGCCACACGCTCTCAACAGCCATCCCGGCCAGTGGGTGTGCACCATGACTCTGGAGGTGGTGACGGGGCTACCCTTCTCAAGGGGGTTTCTTTGTGGGGTGTCATAATTATATTTACAAGATGCTGATGTTACCATCTGACTTTCATCAGTGAAGCTGAACCCTTCAATACTTTTTATACATGCCAGCCAGTGGTGGCCAGTAACGGAGTAAATTTACTTGAGTACTGTACTTAAGTACATATCCAGAGGATTTGTACTTTACTTGAGTATTAGATTTCTTTGGTACTTATTACTCTTACTTGAATACATTTCCAAGACAAATATTTTTACTTTTACTCAAGTAAAATTCTAGGAAGGCTGAAAAGTACTCGTTACTTTCAGGTCTGCTCTTTTTTCTTCTTCCCTAAAACCCTATTGGACACAACTGTTTTTGTCAAAGGAGTCGGACTCGGAGCAGGGACTTTCACAAAATCCTTGGCCGTATCTTAACTCAATGTTTGAGTTCGACCGAGTAAAAAAACGAGGGCACAGACAAACCACAGACATTTACAACTTAAACTTTACAACTTAAATTAATTTAGAAAAAATATAGTAATTTACTGATGTGGAAAATAAGAAATTTACTCTTATTTTTACTTAAAGTAAATTTAAAAGCATTTACTTTTGGATACTTAAGTACCTTTAAAAGCAAGTACTTTTCTACTCTTACTCGAGTAATATTTTGACCGAGCTACTTTTACTTGTAACGGAGTAAATTTTGACCAGTAGTATTTGTACTCTTACTCAAGTACTGGGGTCGAGTACTCTGTCCACCTCTGATGCCAGCGTACAAACGCATGCCTCTTACTTCAGAGGGAAATCACTCTAATATAACATAAATAACTAAGAACATGTCATGAACTCTGGGATGGAGCTGAAATGTGCTATGTGAAGCACAGGTGAAAGCTTTCTGCGACATCAAGAGTTGAGGTAAGCTGTTTTTGTAAAGCAGCAACATGTTGCATTTCCTATTCAACAGCCCACCATGTGGCAGAGCCACAGAGGCGGCTCGTTGGGCTGTCAGTCACTGCAACTCTGTGCCAGTGGGAAGCGAGCGCAACAATAGTCCCGTCTGGTTAATGAGTGAAAGAAATAGCAGACAATCCTTCATTTCTGTGTCTTACCACCACACTGTCTGTTATCCGTCCCATTCTTCCCTCAGCCCTGACCACATTCTGCCAAAACCCGTTCACTAACAGTCCAATCAGTTACCCCACCCCCGTCTGCCTGTTCGCCTTCAGTTCAAACTCACACACACACACACACATACACACACACACACACACACACACACACACACACACACACACACACACACACACACACGCACACACACACACACACACACACACACACACACACACACACACGCACAAAGACACGCACACACACACACACAGTTGCATTCCAATGCATAAGCATGAGAGAGCAGGAGCAAGAAAGAGAGAGATCTGAACAGGGTGGAAAATCTTTTTGAAAGCAATGAATGTTTACCAGGTGGATCAATGGCTGGCTGTTAAATCATTTGGTGGATTGTAAAAGCACTGGGATGTAGCTGCTACCATCCAGGGAATTCTCCATCTAAAGTCCTGCCGGCCCAGCCCCAAACTAAACTCGGCATCAGCACAAAAGCACCAGCGATGCCACCACCGGGAGACACTTCCAGGCCACCACAAACAATACAAGCCCAGATCCCACAAGGCAAAAATTATTTTCGCTCTGATTTTCAAAGGACCAAACAGAGTGTAAATGTTAACATCTTTGCATGTTTTGCCATCTTGCAGCCCATGCAGTGCAGTTTTTAAAATGTGTCTTTTGAGGCATAAAAAGGAAGCAAAAAACATAGTGCATGTGGAAGTTCTGCTCATGCAAGTAAACAGGTATTAATATATTAATTAATTCATGTTCAGGCCACTTTGAACTGTGCTATACCAGAAGAAAGATACTCGTCACATCCAACGAGGACTCTTCTGATTCATCACTGACATGTTTGAGTGATTTGTTTTTTTGTATTTGTGCAGAAAATATTAAGAATGATCCAAAACGCGAGGAGCACCAGCCTGCAGATGCAGTCTAGCGCCATCATCCTTAGCAGGGACGTCTACAGATTCACCTCGCTTGCATTTTCTTTCCATTTACAGCAGCATTGCTGATGAAGGTATCTTAAATAATGAAAACGTTTCTATCAGCTGCTGCACTTTCTGTCAAGGACTTCAACATGAGAGCATTAAACATACTATATGCTTCTTCAGCAGTTATTTACACTTAGTTGAATGCCATCAGAAATTCTGTTCCTTTAACATTTTCTTTATTTTGCATCAGCATTTCACTGAAATTAAGTGGATTTTCATCTAAACACTGCTAATAACACATCCTCTATTGTTAATCCTGTACTCTTGTACTCTTTTTGAATCTTCCTCTTTAAGCCCAACTTTTTATTTTCTGTCCATCTCCATTTTCCACTGTTACCGGTACTTGGCTCCATCGTGACCTAAACACAGAGTAATCTATATGAGAGGTCTGCTACATCTGTCTGTCAGGCCAGTGTCGTCAGAGAAGAAACATTTGAGTCGCACATGTTCTTCGACCCACTCGTGTTAAGAGCCATGCGTAGCGTCACAGCTGAAAGCTCAGAGACAAAACACAAGTTAAGGATCACCCACAAAGATGATCTATTCTTCCTAACCAGCCCCGTAAGCTGGTGGTTTGACCTTCAGTCCAGTGGTGTAGAAAAGCATAACATATGGCCTTGCCTGCCTGATCATGAGACGAGTCCCGATTGGACCAGGAGACCCCTGAATAAATTATAATAAATGTATGTAAACATTTAGCCCCCTGCACACTGTGCCATAATCTCCTGCATGGGCTTAGGTGACCTCAGTCAACATCAATCAGAGGGAACACAATGGGAGGAGGCACACATGGGGAAAACGGAGTCGACCACACTTCTAATAAGAAGACACGGATGGCATTGCAGAAATAAATCGGTGCTGTTGTCCTCATCGTGGGTAAGCTGGGCACTCCTGTCTCCTAAACCACAAGAGGCAATTATGAGAAACCCTCAATGCATGAGCTTTAAAGATGAGTGGATAATCTACTTCTGCCGATTTAAAACTAATCCGACATTTCTTCTCTCCAAACCAAATGACAATGGGATACCAATAGGGCTTATGCACTGATATTATGATTTTTAACCATGTACACAAGAGTGATTTGTAGGATAACAAGGGGACGACTTGCGAAGGATGTTGAAATGAATATGATATAACAATAATAAGATGAACTGCTTTTAGGGCAGTTAGTTTACATTGTCTGCATGGTTACAAGCATTTGTAAAGTTCTGCAGCAAAAACGCTCCATGGTATGACAGCCAAGTTGAGCCAAGCTCCGCTGCATCAAGAAAACAAACAAAAGATGAGGTGTTTTAACAGCTGCACTGGAGCCTTATTTCTCAACCGTCGGAGGTAAGTAGTATCACCAGAGTAGGAAAATGCAGGAGCGCGTTGCACCTTTCCTGCTGTAGCAGGCTGCAGCTAAGTTATCATCCTGAGGTTTCTGTCAGTCACAGTGACAGAGGGACAACCCGACAGTAATGACAGTGAGCAAAACACAAAACCCACACGGTTTTAAGCATATGCAATAAGATGCATTGAGATATCTGTGTAAAAAGAATATTATATATTTATAATCTATCTATTATTATTATTATAATTAATCTATTATATGGTATATGGTATATGGTATATATATATATATATATATATATATATATATATATATATATATATATATATATATATATATATATATATATATATATATATATATATATATATATATATATATACGCACATGGCACAGTAGATATAGTGCGTGTCCTCTGACAGCATGAGTCTCTCATTATATTACCTCTCCCCTCTGTCAAACAATTACAATCCCATTACCTTTTAAAGATTAGCTCCTGCCCAAGCCAGAGCCTGGTAGCAGGGAGACAAACACATTGATCCTTCATCTGAACCAGCTCCAAGCAAAAACAGCTCAGATCCACAGACCCACAAAATCTTTAGGGAAGAAAAGGGGAGCAGAAGTTTAGGAGTCAGATTTAATTATCTCATCACGTATTAGATGCAGATTTTATTCATGGAATTAAGACTGCTCCAGTATTTTTGAGTTATTTTGCTTAGTCACTACATGGCTGTCTTTAACCCCTCAAATATCAAGACTGAATTGATAAATTGGCTCTCTTAATAAAAGCCTTAGAAGTATAAACATTCAAGCTGCTTTGAAAACAATCTTCTGTCTTTAAGCCCAGAGCCCACCAGGAGGCAGTGAAAGGGAAGGAGGCAAACACTGAGCAGCTGAGGTCTGAGACCGCAGTTGTGCACATAGATTGTCTAAAATAGAAAATGGACTTCTGCAGCTGCTCCACAATCACAATCACCAAAACTGGTCACCAACCCCACCTCCTACTCCCCATGTGGAGAAAAGGCTTGTATTCATACTCTAGAGCAGTGGTCAGCTGTGAAGGTCTGTCTATGCAGGACAGAAAGATCCTGATATCACACCAAACCTCTACTTGTTTGATCTTAGATGGCACATTACTGTCGGGTCTCTCTTTTATTTCCTTTTCCTGACAAATAAAAGAAAACAGATATGAGATTAGGAGTAAGAGAAAACAAGAAAGAGATACAGAAGCTAATACATGTTTGTGTGAATGTGATAAATTGAGGAAAAGATTTCAAACCCATCAATCCTAAAAAAAATTAAAAAAATAAAAATCTCACAAGTAATGTGAGTTGCAGAGTTTTTGCAGGTTTCCTTTTGTTTTCTCCCTCCTCCCCACCCCCACTGCTGGCTCCATCTCCTCTGCAGACCAAGCATCCATTCCCCGAGTTCACTCGCTGGAGCACAAGGCTCTGCAAGAAAGAAGCCTATTCAACAGCCTGTCCCCAGATGCTTGTCCTGCAGGCTACAGCAGGGAGCAGAGCAGGCGAGAGAGCAGCAGAGGGAGATAGGAATCGGATAGACTGTCATTAATAGCCCAAATAAATTAAAGGAAAGAAAATCTTGGGCCGAACCCCAGTCATGATTGTTACAGGTGACAGGCTTATTGTTTTGTCCCCTGTGGTGCTTCAAAGGGCTGTTATGCCCCCCCAGAGAAGGTGTTTGTTGTTACGGATAAATTGTCTAATGTGTAATGTCCTATGTGAATCATACATGGTGCGCTCAGATCCCAAGTGAGAAATAATCTATATAGAGGCACGAGTGGGAGTGAGAGTCAGGCTTAGTGTAAAGCAATCTTCCACCTTGAGACTGTCTGCACCCTTGTGTTTTTAATTCATTCTTGTAGCTTATTTGCTAAAAAAAAAAAAAAAAGCAATATACATATGGCTACCAGCAGAAGAGATACACTGAAATCTGTCCAGATAAAATAAATATGTAGATTAATGACTAAAATCAATAAAAAATAGAGATGGCACAGAGGGAATAGATCAATGCAACATTAATACATCGATCAACACAAAGTTAACAAGCAGCAGCTGAGAACAGCATTGCACGCCCTGTAAGCACGTAGTAGCTATATGAACAATCCCTGAAATGAACTCCCCATCCTCCCTGGGCCATGACTTATACACTAGAATAAACATGTATACACCTAGAGGTAGTGCCAGGGGTATATAGGGAGTGTGTGTATATTTCTACAATGATCAAACACATCCTCTATGAAAACTGCATTACTGCATCATTCCAACCAGCCACTACTATTATCAAACATTTGCTTTGTCTGCAGTGCCTTTATTTCATTTTGTCAGGCAGCTAAAAAACACATTTTCAGTCAAGGTTTGTTAAGAGAAGGCTTTTTGATTTTCTACAGATACAGGCTGTCATATGCTTGGAGTTTTGAGGCTAAAAAAGGTATAACTGAAGTTCATCTACTGAATCCACGTTTATTCTGATGAGTTTTATAATAAATATGCAGCTTTCTCTGTATCGTTCACATCTAAAAGACAAGTTGCATGTTGTTATACTCACACATGTTTAAATTGTAAGGGAAAAAGGTTGATAACCTGACATGGAGCTCACTGTTCACAGGTTGCAAGGTTTTTACAGTGTTGCTCTGTAACATGGTAAAACAGTGACGCTGTGGTCAAGTCTGACATCTAGTGGCCAAACCCAGGAACTGCGTTACATTTAAATAGTCCCTAACGTACCATCCAGAGATAAAGAGTTTCATATATTTTTAGTGCTGTAAATCTAGTCATGACTGCGGGCATTCATTGATAAATACATTACTAGTTTACCTCAGTGTGGATTAAAAATCCCCAAATTTGAATAAGATCAGTCGGAAGAGAGAACAGAGCATTTAGGATTTAGACTCATTCTAATCACAGGTTAAGCTTGGGGGTGTTGGGGGATCGTTTTTTAAAGATCTGTTTTGAATATACCAAAGATAAGTAACAACGTTGATTTAGATGTATTGTTTCATATTTTTATGTTGTGGTTTTTTACCATTAAGTAATCACAAGTTTGTCATACCTTGGTCTAAGAGTTCTGATTTTGTTTTTGTTTTTTCTTGTGTTTTACTCTGTGCTTTAGGTTTGGGCATGTTTTGTGGCCTCTTTTATTTTGAAAGTCTGTCCTTGTGTGTTTAGTTCTTTGTTGACCTTCCTCGTTCCTATTGATCCTGATTGTTTGCACCTGTGTCTCTTCAGCCCCTGTTAGTATATGACTTTCCTCACCTCCCTGCTGATTGTCTTTCTTCCTGCTCTCTTTCAGTCTCTTCTGTTTGCCTGTTAAAATCTTCATATTTTGTACCCTGATATTCTTTCATGTTTTGTTTGCTGATCCAGTGTCCTGCCTGAGCGCTGTTTTTTGTATAATAATAAAGGGTTTTGCTGCACCCCGACACCTATTGATCTCCTGTATTGGGGTCCTCTCCAAACCTCACATTATGTGATTTATTATTATATTATGACACATGGACCTATGCTGAGAAATCACTGAAATCTCAGGTAACATTAAAAACAACAAATTTGACATTTTTTCTCCAATATTAAACCCTAACCTAACATTACAGAATGCATGATTACATTAAAAGCTGTGAGATTAAATAATGTTTTTTAATGGGTCTTTATTGTCCTTTAATGACCTTGAAAGAGTAATAACTTTTAAATCTGACACCGGAAGAACAACTAACAATAAATCAAAATCAATGTTGTTACTAATCTTTGGTGTATATTGAATTATAATAGACGCTATATAAATACAATTGACAATTGAATTGAATATCTGACTGATATGAAAATGTCTTCAGCCCTACAACATGAATTATATGGAAAATACATCATTTATATGTCTTTTTTGTTTTTTGTTAACATAAAAACAGTGACGTCAGGTAATGAAACTGTCAATTAAAGCTTAGAAATAATTAAATATTTGGTAGATTTGTTTGGGACTAAAGCTGATTGAAAGATTTGAGAAAAAAGGGAAAAAATATGAATCTGTGATGTTTTTAAGGCAGACTTTTTTTGGCCTCTGATGACCTGAGAAGATAATACACTGAAGCGACAACAAGAGTTAATACAGTGATGGAATTGGGGCTTCATGTTATTAGGGGTGACATTTGAAAATCTGTTTTTACACTTTACCTAACGATACTCTGAACATATTCATACCCCTTACACCCCCATACATTGCACCGCAGGCAAACTTACGTCCAAAGAAGAATGTGCTCAGAGCATAGTTGGACCAAATCAAACCGGGTGGAGGTCTTGCAAAATGTGAGATTTAATTGATGACTTGTTTTCCCGAATCACAGAAAATACTTTTACTTTTACATGAAAAGCAGAAAATCAAAACAATTTTGTCCTTCTGCCTTGAAAAACGAGGATGCGGTTTTGTGAAAATGTGTCACCATATGTGATTCCTTTGGATTTGGATTTGGATTGACCAAAGGGGCCCTCGTCACTCCTTGACCGTGGAACTTTCCTGCGTAACCGTCTGAGCCCGACATTGTCTCTGAATGTGGCTTCTCGTCTTGTAGAACACGCAAAATACTTTCCATTATAGAAGCACCACGTGACTATAGTTTATTTACTATTTAGGTGGCATCAAAAGTCGCAACTGGCTGACTTTTTAAAGTTGCAGTTTAAATTTCAGCTGCTATAAACCAGTATTTATGTGTTGAAAGTGAAGGATGATGGAAAACATCCTATTTGTATGATTCCAGATTCCAGATTTTCATATTAAAACACTCTGTCGCCAATATTTTCTGATGTAGAGCTACAAGTTCACATTTCAATATATCAACCTCATTGATCATTCTAGCATTCTTTTTGATCTCTTCCAGTTTTGGCCACATTTCATCCGTGACGATGTCGATGCTGTTGCTATGAATTTGCTTGAACACCTGATGGTCGTTGCTTGCAGATATGCTACTTGTTTACACATTTGTTTTAAGTTATTTCTAAATAATAAAAGTAGGACACAACATATACTTGGAAAAGTTCAAAAATGTGTCTGAATGTGCTCAATATCCAAGTTTTCAAATGTTAAAGAAGTGACGAGGACAGTTTAAGAGTCATCCCCGGCATGAGAACGACATCTCTTCACAGCTGCTACCGTCTGAGTTAGTGTGAGGGGGCTTTTACCTTTAACCCTTGCAGAGAGTAAACTCTAGTTCACATCAGCTTTGAACCACACTGCCATAATGAGAAAGAGAGTCATCAGCTGTGGGATGTGACCCATATGTCACAGGAGGACACCTGCTGTCTTTATAAAGTGAAGGAGATAACCACTCTTAGCAGTTTTGGCCATCTATCGTCAAGGCATTGTGTTAAGGACTTCCCTGTGGCTCCATCAATACTACGCTGCATGTGAACCAGGCACAACACTTCACTGGAGACAGGTCAAGCTTCCCAGTGGTGAGTTTGATTGTTCGGACCCGAAATTTGTGTTAGTTACGCTTTTAAAATTTTGAATAAAATGTGAAATTGTCTTCTTGATCATGTGGTGATTACACAGGTGATCAGAGGATGAAGTTACTCATGTGGTGTTTGCTGGTCCTTTTTCTCTGGTCGTGCCCTCAGGAGGTGGTTGTGAATAAAATAAGACCATCTAGGTATTTTCACATTCTTCCTACACTATTTGGATACTTTTCTTGTCTGTATTTCAAGCATGATTTCTGAACTCTGTGTATACAACTCTGATCGAAGACAACTGAAGGAACTTGAATTGTTATAAATGAGAATATCTGTAAATCAGTATTTCAGTAAGAATAGCAACTTCAGTAAAATATTCCTTCTTATTTGTCTTGTTCTTAGGATTGCTTGTTTTATATCATATGTAAAAGGTAATTTTACTAATGTAAATCATGTGTAGGATTTATGTAACGCATAATAGTTTTAAAATTGACTCACAAGCACTTTTTCTCTTAGATGGCAGTCATATCAGATGAAAAATGGACAAATCATATATCGGAACCTCAAAAGGCATTCAGATGGAACATTCACCAACGACTTCACCAGCTATCTTGATAAGATAAAAGCTAAAGATTTTGTGGAGTGGCTGTCCAGCATCAAACGAGGAGGGTGAGTTCAAAAGAAACATTTGTACCAAAGCTGCTTCTTTGGTGATAGCGTGATAAGATTGGAATGAGATGAAGTAGAAGTAATACCTTGAGCTTTACCTCAGATCACAAAGCTAAGTGATAAGCAGTTTCAAGCCACTAGACTGGATGTTTTATATTAGCAGCTTTGCGAATAATGTTAATTATCCAACATCTATGGGCAGATGTGTGAGTAGCTTAAATTAGATATATTTCCTAATGTTTTACTTTTGTATTTGTATGTATTTTACAGATGCCGTGAGGACATGCTCAAAATTGCAGCAGACGTATAAGACAACACTGGCAAACATGTATGTTTGTCACATCTAAAATCGTATACGACAACTCCTTTGCAGCAGCATTGTTAATATTGTGCATTCAGAGGTATTATCAGATCCAAAATAAAATGTGTACTATTTAAATGAAACTTTTTTTTACAGGTACCATTATTTTTCATGGATGTTCATGCACAGGCTTATTATCTTTTGTATGATTTCAGAACAACTTATACCATTCTTAGACAAAAAATAAAACATTCATTGATTTTTGCATGTCTCTGCCCTTCAACTTCTGCAAATGCTTTTCAAATGAAATGTATAGATGTTGTATTATGCATATGAGTGGAACATGTGCTCTACATGCATGATAATGACCACAGGTGGGTGCTGTTGCTCGGCAAATCAGGCAGAGTGACTGATCAGTGAATGACATGACTGACGTTGGATATGTACTGTATGCTTCAGAAAAGTAGCCTATGAGCATCAAGCCATTCTTTTTTTTCCTGGGGACTCTACATGACATGCACTTATTGATGCTAACATTGAGTGAAGGAGATTGGAATTTGACTAATCAAGAGAAGCTATAACTGTTGGTAACTGTGAAGGTTTATGTACACCAGTGCATGAGGAAAACATCAGAGGTCAGCCTCTAAATTTTGATAATATATGATGCAATGTGTTTTTGTGTAAGGATGGTAGGGGTTAATGGCTCTGATTGCCTTGTCCTCTGAATGTGTCTCTGGGAAGAGAGGAAACATGGGGAGGAGGTGGGGGAGGACTGGAGGATTGTGGGGGATACCAACACAGCATCCACACAAACCCTCTGAAATCATGGGCTGCTATGGGATCACTTAGTGGGAAACCCCCCCACCCTTCTGCTGCTGGATAGTGGCACTTAGTGTCTGTAGGACAGTAATTCACCCACAGGATTGCAGCAAAATGGGTCAGAGGAAGGCAGTGTAAAAGTCCTTGTAAATGATACACAACTGTCAATAGTGATGAAGGATTTGGCTTGTACACATTTGCAGTGTGTCCTTAACATCTTTTCTTTAAAAAGCCAAAACCTTCTCATGGATTATGATCATGGCAAAGGAAAAGGTGTGACACTTGTAAACATCATAATTTGCCACTTCCAGGTTTATCCACAGAGTATAATCACCTGCTTATGAAGCAGCGCCGTTCTAAAGCATAGATGTAATAATAATAATAATGTGATAGAAAAGCTGTGGGAGTCGGAGGAAGATGACAGGAGTGTGTAGGTGTGGCTCTGCAAATCAGGTCGAGCTTTTCGGCACACTGTTTTTGTTGTTTTGTTTTTTTTTTGTTGAAGGGTTTTGCTTCCGCTCTGTGCTGTCCTCGTCCGGTAGAGCCCCACCCAGGGAGCTCCGGAGCTGGGAACAGATTGTTCGTCCTCCTGG
The DNA here is from genome assembly GCF_033807715.1 of Cololabis saira. Classification (NCBI taxonomy): domain Eukaryota; kingdom Metazoa; phylum Chordata; class Actinopteri; order Beloniformes; family Belonidae; genus Cololabis; species Cololabis saira. The sequence continues at coordinate 26,230,569 of NC_084598.1, forward strand.
TTCTCAAGCCTGAATTATGGTTCTGCGTTAAATCGACGCAGAGCCTACGCCGTAAGGTTACAGCGTAGCCTACGGCGAAGGGTACGCGGCGACGCGCAACATACCGCGTACCCTACGCCGTAGACTCTGCGTTGGTGTAACGCGGAACCATAAATCAGCCTTCACTCCGGCTACCAAGGACAGCTCCTCGGCGCGGCTCGCCGCGACCCGCTCCTAAACGCGCCCGGAAATCGTTTTTTAAGGACCAAATATCCTTATTTTGGTCGGAACCGAGAGTGGTGGAGCCATGGGCATAAACTCACCGAGGCATTTGGCCAAACTGGGAGTGTGCCGGCTGACTCAGCCTCGACTGCTGCATTCATTTATCTGCACTGCAGTGCTCAACCACCTCCCATCCCCTGCTTCTCCTCCCCCTCCCTGTCTCCACCATCCGTCTCTCTCTTCTCTAACTCACATTAGTCTCACACAGCAACTCAAGGGTCCACAATCCTTGAGGAACACATTCCCACTGTCGATATGAGTAGATAAAACACACGGCAGGCATGGCGTTTAATATATATGTATATAATTTAGAAATCCAGGGACTGACGGAGACAATTCACTCAGTGCACAAACTCAAAATCTTACCAGGAATATTTGTCTTATTTCTAGTTAAAATGTCAAATTTTTAGTCAAAAAATCTCATTACACTTAAAACAAGAGTCATTACCAGAAAAATAACTTGTAATTGACAATTTTCACCTGTTTCAAGTAAATTTTCACTTAAAATAAGTAGAAAAATCTGCCAGTGGGACAAGATTTATCTTCTCATTACAAACAAACAAAATCTTGTTCCACTGGCAGATTTTTCTACTTATTTTAAGTGAAAATCTACTTGAAACAGTTGAAAATTGTTGTTTTTTCCAGTGATGAGTCTTCTTTTAAGTGTAATGAGATTTTTTTTGACTAAAAATGAGACATTTTAACTAGAAATAAGACAAATATTGTTGTTAAGATTTTGAGTTTTTGCAGTGAAGGAAGGGCGGGAGAGATAATGGGAGGATGCTGAGCCCACGTGACTTGAGAGAGTCATATGAGCCAGTGTGAGTTATTTGTGCGTGACAAAACAAGGAACTAGAGGAGAGTGAGGGACTGAGGACACATAGCATCAGTGTCTGCCCTGAGGGAAGACGTCATGCATCATTAGATTGAATCTCTCCGACTTAGAGAAGTAGGCTATGTCTTGCCATTTTCCTATTTTGGGAAGCAGTGTGAAAAACAAACATCTGTCCAACAAACCTTTGTCCATGAGTTATACGCGCAAACTCTGTTCCAATGACTTTACAGTTGACAGCAAACCAGGGGGACTACAGTCTAAATGGACTTGTAGCCAATATCAACAGGGTTATAGTCCATCTTCTGTCTGTGAGAGGGAGATTGACACAGGGCAGTTGACAAATTCAATAAGACCATTACATTTCAAAGGCTGCCTTTCATAGGCACGTTACCACTCTCGTTCATTCCACAATATGCTCTTGTATCCAGCATCAAAGAAGCAAACTAATGCACACAACATGGTAACCATGGTACTTCAAGTGGACACTGAAAAAAGCCTGAAGGAAGTAAGAAAATAAAAAAGAGGACCAAGGCCTCTGTTAAATCAGGCAAGACTAAATTCTTTCAATCTCCTTCAAAAAGCAATAAACATATGATTTAAACACAAAAAATACACATTTTAACTGGAAGGCTGCTTTATTGGTAATAAAAAGGTTCGTGCTCAAATGAAGACAATCTTTCATATATTCTAAACCAAGAGTCCAAGTGGTTGTGCAACACACCATTATATTGTACTGTATATCCTCTTCTATCAAGGTGTCAAATGATAAAGACAGTTTGAAAAGCACTTTTTTTCAGCAAAAAAGAAAAGAAAACATTAATAAACCATGCTTTAAAAAAAGAACGAGTCTTATAATTAAATATTGATACAAAAATAAATTTCAGATGGAAACAGAAATATTGAAGAAATAAAAAAAATAAACATAGAAGGCAAGCTGCTTTTTCACAAGCCAAGTGGGTGGCACATGTAGCACTAAGAACAGGACATTTTTGAGTAGCTGTTTTTTCTGTTAAAAATCACACACTGTTGAATATTAAAATGAGCAGGGGTGTCTGAATGATTCACCGGCAGTATTTCTGACTCAATATCCCTGATAACTGTTGTACTCAGCCCCAAACCCCTACCATCCACAGTTTGGAATGCTATTTTTGTGTATTTACTTGTTTGTGTTTTTTTTCTTCCTTTTTTCAGTGTGGAAATGACATCCAAATTTGCAGAAAAAGCAGAAAAAAGGCACATGCCATTGAGTGGAACACTAGAAACAAAGCATTTAATAAACGATGTGTGAGGATGACAACATTGCTGTATGTGTGTTGAGCTGTAATGGCACTGATGTGTGGGTGTCGGGGAGGAAGTCCCTGGGGTGGGGATCGTCTCAGGGTGCATGAAGCAGTCAGTCACACCAGCTGACAGTCTTCTGGAAGAGATCACCGGTAAAGCTGGTGGGCAGTGAGGAGAGTCACCTTAGTGTGTGTTGTGTTACCGTGGATGTGTTCTGTATACGCTGAGGGTGAAAGCTATGACAGTTAAGTGAGAAATGTGCTGGTAACATTATCCTTTTTGTTTTGATCAGGCTACATCCAGTAACATTGCACATGAGCTATTCCCAAACAGAAGAGTGCTGGAAACAACCATTATTAGACATCCACTGAAAGTGTTGCACATAAATAAAATGTGACAGTCAAACAGTGTTCTTCTGTTTTATGTATATACATATAGACATATATGTATACATGTATATATCTTTTGCATTATATATCTACTGTATATTTCATTCAATTTCCGTCAACAAAGTGAAAAGTGTCTCAAAAAATCCAAAAGGTAACAAATGTGACAAAGGGCATAGCTGGAAGCCATTCTATAATGTTATTATTCATTTTTTTGATTATTAGTAGTAACATTTTTAAAATTCCATATTTACAAAAACACAACAAAGCATGCCGATAAAATAAAACAATATAATACAATATTTATACTTTCTCTCCAAAAGTTCACTCTTTTTCAGCGATTGTGCCATTTACATCATAGCCTGCACTGTACATATATATGTATTTGTGTTTTCTTTTTATCTTTTTTTTTTATTTATTCATTTATTTTTTTTATTTTTTTTCTTCTTTTTTTTAAGTGTGAATGTATCATTCTAAAACATTACATCCAAGATGACTATGGTAAAATCAGATGGCATTACTCACTCACTGGTTCTCATTGGGAATGTATTTGGTTTCAGTGTGCAGCAGCCAAAACTGATTCAAGGACCTCATAATGTAAACAGACCTCAGTTATTGTTGTACAGGGGGTTCTGGTACAGGCAGTGTTAAACACACCAAATGGCATTAGTGGTGTGACAATGGATGCCAGTTTTATGTGTGGTCATCCACTAAGAAATAGGACCATCGCTCCTGTGTAGAAAAGAAATGGCAGTTGTGTCTCAGTTAATGCTTGACAAAGCCTCAATTGATGTCTTATTTTATTCGTATCATCTTTTGTATGAAAAACGCCCACAAAGCTTATTATACAACATAGCTGCTTCGATGTGTCTGCTGATGATTTTTCACGGCAAGTATAAGCTTTTTGTAACTTCATCTGTGGCAAGTTTTTTTTTGTTTGTTTTTTTAAGCAGGTGATCGAGTTGGAGAGCCTGTAAGTTATGTGAAACGACAGTGTGAGCCTAGATTCAAGGCCACATAGTGTTTAAGAGGTCCCACAAAAGCACATTGATACACTGACAAACATGGGACTTTCAGCTCTCTGACTCAGGCCACAGCACTATTCTCGTCTTCTGTTCTTGCTTTTGTCTCTTGTTCTCTTGGCAGTCAGTCGGAAACGCTGAAGGGAGGGCTTCTATCTATTGGTCCACATTTAAACTGTTATTTATCACCCATCCGCCTCCCTGAAAAAGCAGACAGAATCCATTCGATTCTACGGTTGAAACCACAAGCCCTTTATAGCTATCCACCTTCCATACATGCTAGGCACAACAAGGCAGGTCCTCGTGATAATTCTCTGTCAACTCTGCTGTATCAGATGGCCACTGTCACTCCCACTGATCAAACCTTTTTCTGAGAATGATTGCATCACTAGGACATCAGTGAAAGACTTCAAGGTTCTGTTTTTTTTCTCCCCAAAGCTGGTAACTCAAATTGTCAGAAAAGCCCCGCCTAAGACATCCCTTCCCGGGAAATTGTCATGTGGACCTGGGATAGTACAAAAGAGAATTTTTAATGAAAGAATCAGCACAAGTACTGTCTAATGTTCTCAACCAAACACAGTTTTCAGTTCAGCCCAAAAATGAAAGAACAAAAAATATATGTATTTGTCACTAAAAGCACATTTCTTCCCCCGCTGCGGGAACTGCACTGGCAGAGTGGATACCTATTGGTCCCAGATCTGGATTCCTTGGCGTGAAGTGTCACCTGTTCTCACAGCCCTAACGTGGTCCAGAGAGTAAGCAGGAAACCTGATTGTTAGTAAACAAAGATATCCAAGCCGCAGATGTGGTTTAGGACTACTGGCACGGCCTTCCAAATCTGTGCATCCTCAACATGAGGTTATTCTGCTTTCTAATACTCAGTAACTCCACTCTTTCTAAGCTATTTACGGTCAGCGCAGCAAAAAGACAGCTTCTGCTTTGTGTTGTTGGCTGATCTGATGGAGACGTTTGCCTTTGAGTGCTTATGTCTTTTATTCACCTGGCATTTTAATAAGGGGCTCAATTGGAATATATGTCTTTTAAAAAGTAAAAGCTATTTAGGGCAGAATCCTACACATACCATTCCCTCAATACTTTGTACATGATAAGCCAAAATCCTCCTTTTCCATTTGTAGTTCTTGTAATTTCCTCAGTGGACAGCCTCAGACTTTTTAATCACACCACTGCAGTGGTCTGAGAGTAAGTGTCTTGTGGACTATGATCACTCATGCATGATTCCTGATCAAAACATGCCTTCATGCAAGTCATTTCTATTAACGAGCAACAATAATTATTATTTATCTGGAGCTCCGTCTGAGCAAGTTTCTCTCTGCCCAAGTCAAAACTTTGACTAATGACCCTTAACCCGCTCAGCATGAAAGCCCATGTAGAAAAATGTCTTTCTCAATGTCAGTATAACAAAGAAAGGATGGAAAGACCAGGGACGAGGGCTAAATGTTATCTTTTTTGCTGCTCAAATAATGTAAGGATGCAAGTATACTCTGCACAAATAAACAAAAAAAAACTCTTCCTCTACGGTACTGGGTTTCTCCTTCTCTCGCTAGCGTGTCCCTCATAGCTAAACTCGCTTGGTCTATCACTGGATTCTTCTTGATAAAACGTGGTAAACTCAGTATTACAGACCCTCCATTAGACTGCTAATACAGTTCTCTTGGGATCTGTATGATCCGCTCTCGTAACATTGGAGCTTTGCTGCAGGATTCCACGCTTGGTGGTGGCAGTTTTTCGCAAATTCTCCAATCATCTAGTAGTGCTTTCTGTGGCAGTTGGTCCCCAAAGAAGTATGTATCATTAACCAGTATACTGTGAGTCACTGTTGATGTTTTGTTTTTTCCTCATTTTTATGAACTTCATTGCTATGCAGCAAAGGGTTTGTGGTAAACTGATTGTGTTTGGTTCAGCTGTCTTTGACAACATAGGAAACCACCTCAGCTGTATTTGAGTATGTAAACATTTTTTGTGTTTGTGTTGTTTTCTTTTTTATCCCGTACTTGCAAATGACTTCTCTACATTAGTTGGGTATTCGGGCTCAGAGTCTCATCTCATTGTGTTTTATTGGATTTTGAGTCACTGAATCCTAACACTTGGATTCCCATTCATCTTTTTGGTTTTTGTCCTTGTCTTTCTTGGCCCAGTCGTCTTTGCTTTTGTCCTGCTTCTCCTTGTCAGGTTTGGTCACGCTGTCATATGATGGGAGAGATGCTGTGGATGGTGTGCTCTCCTTTTTCTCCTGGTTGGTCCCACCGTTTTCAAGCTTATTGTTAGCAAAAGGGTGGCGCTTGAAGATGATGCCGCGTCTGATGAGATGAGTGCGGTAGGCATTCTGGATAATTCTGGCAGAGACGTCCTCCTGTTTGCGGCGGAGGGTGGTGGTGATGGGTTCATACGAGACCTTGGAAGGGTTGGCTGCCACAAACCGCTCCTCCATCTGCTGCCTCAGCATGTCCAACTCACCACTGTCACCCAGCACACGCTTGGTGAAGGCGAACAAGATGTCCAGGCAGTGAATGCGATCACCACTCACCATGGGCATGTCCATGGCAATTAGTTCTATAGTGTTGGGCTTTGGCACACGAAGCGGGTGCTCCAAAGCATCAGCAAAGTCAGACAGCTTAGCAAAAGTGATAAACTGAGAGGCAGTGGGATCAAACTTTTCCCAAATCTCATAGAAGGTTTCAAAGTCGTCCTCACTGAGCGGATCAGCACTTTCCTCCGTGGCCACACTGAAGTTCTCCAGAATGATGGCAATGTACATATTAACCACAATCAGGAAGGAGATGATGATGTACATTACAAAAAAAAAGATTCCTACTGAGGGATTACCGCAGTCGCCTTTCACTGATGTACCAGGGTTCTCCAAGTTGGGGTCGCAGTCTGGTGGGTAGTTGAGGATCGGCAGCAGCAAGCCGTCCCAGCCAGCCGACGTGGTGATCATGAACAGGATGATCATGCTGTTGCCAAAGGTCTCAAAATTGTACAGGTCATCGATGCCTGCTCCGTGTTTTACATAGCCAAAATTAGACATGCCGAAGATGGAGAAGATGAACATAACCAGGAAGAGCAGGAGGCCGATGTTGAATAGAGCTGGCAGTGACATCATCAGGGCAAAGAGTAAAGTACGGATGCCCTTAGCTCCTTTGATCAGACGAAGGATACGGCCAATACGAGCCAATCTGATCACCCTGAACAAGGTGGGTGACACAAAGTACTTCTCAATGAGGTCAGCAAGAAACATACCTGAGGGAAAGGAGAGGAGAAAAGAGGGGGATAACATAGAGATATCAGATTAAAACATAACCTTATCAAGTTGCCCAGTCACCGCTCCATGTTCTCCACCTCCCATACTCACCAACAATGGACAGGATGACCACCACCACATCGAATATATTCCATCCATTGGTGAAGTAATAGTGGCGCAGGGCAAAGAGCTTCAACAAAAACTCAGTGGTGAAAACAAAAATGAAGATGAAGTTGACCCAGTAAAGGACATTTTCTGTTTCTTCCGACTGGTCATCTGTTTCCACCATCATGGTGACCATGTTGAGGCAAATCAGTATCATGATGGAGATGTCAAACACTTGCTGCGTGACAAAGTCAAACACCATTCCCTGGATCTTGTTCTGCAGGTGAGAGGGAGCGTAGCAGGATGAAGAAGAGATTCACTATGGCTCTGATGAAGAGCTTCACACAATGAGACAAACAAACACGTCTTTAAGGTGCAACCAGTGAAAAACCACACCTGTGGTCGAGGAATGGGTTTTTGTGGCTTTTTGGAGCCCAGCTTTTTCATAGCATTGTAGTACTTCTTCTGTTCCTCTGTCATGAAGATGTCCTGACCTCCAAAGTAAAGGGATAAACAAAACCTGGTTATAATCATGTTCAATTTTGAAAAGGATTCGTGCTAAATAAGAAATTAGGAGACAGGCAGGCTCTTATCTTTTTCTTCTGCTGGTTGAAGTTGTCAATGATGACACCAATGAAGAGGTTGAGGGTGAAGAAGGACCCAAATATGATGAAGACAACAAAGTAGATGTACATGTAGATGTTACCCTCATAAATGGGCTGATCTTCAACCTTGAAGAAGGAATGAGGTTTGAAGATTAGGTTTATATTTTACTGTTGCCATTTCATCAAATGTTATAACATTGAGGAAATTCTGCTTATTTATTGTCTTGTTTAACAACAAATTTAGCTTAAGCATAAACACAACCACTGATATGCAGCAGGTCCAGCTTTCTTCAAAGCTAATAGGCTCTACCACACCTACAATAAAGGAATTAATTCTCATTTGTGTAATCTATTGAAAAACCAAATGCATGTGGGGTTAGGGGAATCTGTTCCAAAGTATGACGTTAACACGAAAACACGGCGGACGCAGACTTCCCCTTTGTCAAGATAGATCTTTTGAAAAAGCAAAATATATAGGCAACAAATCTGGTTCGATATTAGTAATGCTTTATTTTATCCTGGTACCAGTGGTTTTCCATAAGTTAAAAAAACTCCTCTGTCAAATTTTTAAATTACAGTCTGAAAGTTTTTTTGTGGTAGCCACCACCATTTATTACACCACATTTTATATTTACTGTTATATTACAGTTGTTTGACAAGTTGACCATCATCTTGATTTTAGCATTAAAATGTGATCTCACTTGTATCCTCCATGTGTTCTACTTCTGAGCTGCTTCGTCCATGAGCTCGCCATCTCTCAAACCCTTTCATACTGTTATGACGTTGCGTTTAAAGCATTGCTCTACTAACTGCTGTGGATGTAGCGGTCCAGGTGTTTAAAAGCCTAGACCCTGAATATAGGAAGACCTAACTTTCACAAAGTGAAAACAAACCTTTGCTTTATACTTTGGTAATATCCTGTGGTTGCTCGGTAACTAGATTCAACCAGTAAATAGTAATCTAATCTTTAAATTGATCTAAGTTACCATTTTTAATGTTTTTCTATATTTGTCTAATCCCCAGTAAAACAGCAGATAAACCTGCCTTTCCTTTGAGAGCTGTTAATCTCATACAGTGAATAACTGTTGATCACGTTTAAAATGAAGCATACCTGTCTAGAATCCACAGCGGCATACATAATGTCCATCCAGCCTTTGAATGTGGCCTTTTAAAAGAGATACATGATTATATTCATACATTTGCATCAACTAACAAATCAGTGCAAAGAAAAGTGTAAAATGAAACCATTGCAATCCTCACAGAAAACTCAAACTCAAACCGAAATTGATGCATGTCCTGCTGTACAGCTTGTACATGGAAAGAAACAAGTGCATGAATAAAAGGGCGTGAAGAAGCATACAAATATAAACAATGACTATGAAGACTAGATACTGTTGCAGTGCTGTGAATGCCGAAAGCAAATGGAGTTCAAAGGCACAACAGACCTCGAGGTGAAGCACATAAAAAGGGGCAAAAAAAAACTTAAGCGCACTGAAAAATGAGAAAAGAACACAAGTAAGTGTGGAACAAGAAATGGCATCGGGAGGCGAGATGAGGAGCGATGCGCTCACCACTTGCAACAGGGCGAGGTAGCCGGCGCCCACATTGTCAAAGTTGATCTTGACGTTCTTCCACCTGACCTCAGTATGGTTATCGTTAATGAGCGCCACACACTGGGTCTTGTTGTTGACCACGTCAACAGGAAAGTACTCCTCTGATGTCTGATTGAAACAGTAGTAGTACTTGCCCGCAAACAAGTTGACCCCCATGATACTGAAAATCAGCCAAAAGATGAGGCAAACCAGCAACACATTCATAATGGAAGGGATGGCACCCACCAAGGCGTTGACTACCACCTAGACCAGACCAGGGAAGAAAGGATATAAAGGTGTGAGAACCACAAAGCGAACACAGTTCATTCAACCCCCACAGATCAGACACTACATACTGTTATGGCATTACACTTGATGTTAAAGATGCTATTAAACTCTCTTTTTTTTAAATTACAGTTAACAAAAGCAGCAGTTCAGTAAAAGGTGCAGTGTACTGTGATGAGCGACATGAAGTGTTGGCAATTAAAGGCAAAGAGAGCTGCATCAGTCCCAGTCTAATTAAAGCAGCAGTGATGTGACTCTGAGATGCTCTTTGATCTGGTTAAGAACTGCTTCAGACACACACACACACACACACACACACACACACACACACACACACACACACACACACACACACACACACACACACACACACAGGACTGTCTCAGAAAATTAGAATATTGTGATTTTCTGTAATGCAATTACAAAAACAATTAAAGCTGCAAGCAGCGATGAACGGGCCCTCGCACTCACGTCAACCGCCCCCCATAAGCATATCAGAAATGACACCACCCACGACTTCCTATGTCAAACCCTTCAAAAGTTATAGCAGAAAAAAGGGACGACCAGTCAGAAGAAGGGGCGGGGCTAATTCAGGGCAAAGAAGATCAAGGACTCATTACAGAGTCCCATGACACCACCCACGACTCTCTATGTCAAAACATTCAAAAGTTATAGCAGAAAATAGGGACAACCAATCAGAAAAAGGGACTGGGCTAATTGTCACCAATTATGGTCAAGGACTCAATGCCGAGTCCCATGACACCACCCACGACTCTCTATGTCAAACCTTTCAAAAGTTATGGCAGAAAAAAGTATTCTAGGGGGCGCTGTTGAGCCGTGAGGACACGCCCATTAATGCAAACCATGAAAAAAAAAAATCAGATCACTCAAATGAACGACGATCATACAGTACAGCTGTATCTCATGGTCCAGAATGTATGATATTATATTAATCTATTATACCATATTATATTACATGTTGTTATTTCATATTAGCGTACCCAGTAATATAGCATATTGTATTATTGCATTGTATGTTGCTTCATTTCATATATTTTTGACTGTATTATATTGTAAAATTATATATCATAGCGATTGCATTATTATATAATTTCAATTTATAACACTAATATACAATTCCTCACACACACACTCCTTCCAAATGTTTCTTTTTTTTCTCCATTATGACAATTCTATGCTGTCATCCGTTATGTTTTTTGTTTTTAAGCTTGTTATGTCTGTTATTCAAATATATTAATACATTCATTAATATGCTATACTGTATTTTGTATTGTGTATATTGTGTGTGTGTGTGTGTGTGTGTGTGTGTGTGTGTGTAGATATATATATATATATATATATATATATATATATATATATATATATATATATATATATATATATATATATATATGTGTGTGTGTGTGTGTGTGTGTGTATACCTGAAGTGTGACTACCTGCAGAACGTATTTTAGCATGAAAGCTTGCATATTTATCGTACATCAAGCATCCTGTATCATAGCTACATGTCTGCCGTTTGTAACAAAGCAAACCGCGTGAAAATCGGTTGAAAATCAAGTGAGTTATAGTTATTTTACTTATGCAGACACCTCCTTCCACAATAGAAGTGAACGCTCTAGAGTTAAAGCGATACCGATCCAAGATGGCGGCCACGCCCGACGTTCTCAGGCAGTCAATGCAGCGCCTCGACCAAGATGGCGGCCGCGCTGAACATCAGCCCCTCCCCCCGCGGGAGCTGCGCGCGCAAACTCCACTCAAATTCAAAAGTTATGGCAGAAAATCGGGACAACCAATCAGAAGAAGGGGAAAGAGAAAAGTAATGTGCGTCGTCACAGGACAGAGACGAACATTTTGATGTAAAAAAAACACAAAAATTGCTGACAAAAATTTTGGCATATCAAGCCAGGCTTGAACTCTCGACCTCTGGCAGCAAAGACCGCAATAATCTGGCTGAGCTAAGTCTCAGCTATTCCTCTTATTTGACCTACTGGCTTAGGACAGACCAACATAGCGATAAAATGTCTGGAACTTTTTTTTCCTAATTTTTTAAATATTTGTAAGTTATAAATATTAGTAAAACCCTACTATTTAAATTATTACTTTTTCTGTAACCATTCTGCCAAGGTTGTAACCGGGCTGAGCCGGGAATATTTCTGAAGTCACCACATTACAGGGAGCTGATTGGTCGGGGGGCGGGGCCGTCATCACCCTACTCGCCACTGATTGGTCGGGGGGCGGGGCCGTCATCACCCTACTCGCCACTGATTGGTCGGGGGGCGGGGCCGCCATCACCCTACTCGCCACTGATTGGTCAGGGGGCGGGGCCGGCAGACGTTTGAATCAGGGAGCGGGAGTCAGCGCGAGAGCGACTGGCGGCTCGCGGCAATTTTATTATAAAAAAAGGACAACCAATCAGAAGAAGGGGCGGGGCTAATTCAGGCCAATGAAGTTCAAGGACTCCATAAAGAATCTGATGACACCACCCACGACTCTCTATGTCAAACCATTCAAAAGTTATAGCAGAAAATCGGGACAACCAATCAGAAGAAGGGGCGGGGCTAATTAAGGCCAACGAAGCTTAAGGACTCATTACAGAGTCCCATGACACCACCCACGACTCTCTATGTGAAACCATTCAAAAGTTATGGCAGAGAAAAGTATTCTAGGGGGCGCTGTTGAGCCGTTAGGCCACGCCCATTAATGCAAACCATGAAATATCACATTTATCGCCAGGCCTGGCTTGCATGCAAATTTTGGTGACTTTTGGAGAACTATCAAATATGGACCAATCAGATGAAGGGTGGGTGCGCTTTTTCGCGTCTAGCGTCGCCACGGTAACACTTTTGAAAGAGAAAAGTAATGCGTGGTGTCGCACGATGGAGACGCACATTTTGGTGTATAACACACCTGGGTGCACGTTACGGTTCGGGCTGAATTAACTGCCGAAGGAATGGCATAAATTGTGCCAAAATTAGACAATTAATTCAAAATGGCTGACTTCCTGTTCGGTTTCGGCCATGGCTCCAAGAGACTTTTCTTTAAGTTGCGACATGATACAGGTGTGTAGCGATTTTCGTGCATGTACGTCAAACCGTATTGTGGGGCTTGAGGCACAAAGTTTTCCGGGGGGCGCTGTTGAGCCATTTTTCCACGCCCATTGATGCAAACCATTAAATACCAAATTTTTCACCAGGCTTGGCTTGGGTGCAAAATTTGGTGCCTTTTGGGGAACTATCAAATATGGACCAATCAGATGAAGGGGGGGTGCGCTTGTTGGCGTCTAGCGTCGCCACGGTAACACTTTGGAAAGAGAAAAGTAATGCGTGTAGTCGCAGGATGGAGACGCACATTTTGATGTATAACACATCTGGGTTCACGATACGGTTCGAGCTGAATTAACTCTCGAAGGAATGGCATATATTGCTCCAAAATTACGCAATTAATTCAGAATGTTCATAATGGCCGACTTCCTGTTCGGTTTCGGCCATGGCGCCAAGAGACTTTTCTTTTAGTTGCGACATGATACAGGAGTGTGCCAACTTTCGTTCATGTACGTCAAACCGTATTATGGGGCTTGAGGCGCAAAGTTTTTTCTGTCTGAACCAACCAGATGAAGGGTGGGCGCGCTTTTTGGCGTCTAGCGTCGCCACGGTAACGCTTTTGAAAGAGAAAAGTAATGCGGGTGGTCGCAGGAGGGAGACGCACATTTTGATGTATAACACACCTGGGTGCACGTTACGGTTCGGGCTGAATTAACTTTCGAAGGAATGGCATAAATTTCGCCAAAATGACGCGACTAATTCAAAATGGCCGACTTCCTGTTCGGTTTCGGGCATGACGCCAAGAGACTTTTCTTTAAGTTGTCCCATGATACAGGTGTGTACCGACTTTCGTGCATGTACGTCAAACCGTATCGTGGGGCTTGAGGCACAAAGTTTTCAAGGGGGCGCTGTTGAGCCATTTTGCCACGCCCATTAATGCAAACCATTAAATATCAAATTTTTCGCCAGGCCTGGCTTGCATGCAAAATTTGGTGACTTTTTGGGCATGTTAAGGGGGGCAAAAAGGCCTTCACTTTGTCAGGAAAATAATAATAATAATAATAATAATAATAATAAAAATTCCTGCAAATACAATAGGGCCTTCGCACTGCAAGTGCTCGGGCCCTAATTAAAGCTGCAAGCAGCGATGAACGGGCCCTCGCACTCACGGCCACCGCCCCCCATAAGCATATCAGAAACAAGACCACCCACGACTTCCTATGTCAAACCATTCAAAAGTTATAGCAGAAAAAAGGGACAACCAATCAGAAGAAGGGGCGGGGCTAATTAAGGCCAACGAAGCTTAAGGACTCATTACAGAGTCCCATGACACCACCCACGACTTCCTATGTCAAACCATTCAAAAGTTATAGCAGAAAAAAGGGACAACCAATCAGAAGAAGGGGCAGGGCTAATTAAGGCCAATGAAGGTCAAGGACTCCATAAAGAATCTGATGACCCCACCCAGGACTCCCTATGTCAAACCATTCCAATTTTATAGCAGAAAATCAGGACAACCAATCAGAAGAAGGGGCGGGGCTAATTAAGGCCAACGAAGCTTAAGGACTCATTACAGAGTCCCATGACACCACCCACGACTTCCTATGTCAAACCATTCAAAAGTTATGGCAGATAAAAGTATTCTAGGGGGCGCTGTTGAGCCGTTAGGCCACGCCCATTAATGCAAACCATGAAATATCAAATTTATCGCCAAGTCTGGCTTGCATGCAAAATTTGGTGACTTTTGGAGAACTATCAAATATGGACCAATCACATGAAGGGGGGACACGCCTTTTGGCGTCTAGCGTCGCCACGGTAACACTTTTGAAAGAGAAAAGTAATGCGTGGTGTCGCAGGATGTAGACGCACATTTTGATGTATAACACACTTGGGTGCACGTTACGGTTCGGGCTGAATTAACTGCCGAAGGAATGGCATAAATTTTGCCAAAATGACACAATTTATTCAAAATGGCCGACTTCCTGTTCGGTTTCGGCCATGGCGCCAAGAGACTTTTCTTTTAGTTGTGACATGATACAGGTGTGTAGCGATTTTCGTGCATGTACGTCAAACCGTATTGTGGGGCTTGAGGCACAAAGTTTTCTAGGGGGCGCTGTTGAGCCATTTTGCCATGCCCATTAATGTAAACCATGAAATATCAAATTTATTGCCAGGCCTGGCTTCCATGCCAAATTTGGTGCCTTTTGGGGAACTATCAAATATGGACCAATCAGATGAAGGGGGGGTCCGCTTGTTGGCGTCTAGCGTCGCCACGGTAACACTTTTGAAAGAGAAAAGTAATGCGTGTAGTCGCAGGATGGAGACGCACATTTTGATGTATAACACATCTGGTTTCACGATACGGTTCGGGCTGAATTAACTCTCGAAGGAATGGCATATATTGCTCCAAAATTACGCAATTAATTCAGAATGTTCAAAATGGCCGACTTCCTGTTCGGTTTCGGCCATGGCGCCAGGAGACTTTTCTTTTAGTTGCGACATGATACAGGTGTGTACCGATTTTCGTTCATGTACGTCAAACCGTATTATGGGGCTTGAGGCGCAAAGTTTTTTCTGTCTGAACCAACCAGATGAAGGGTGGCCGCGCTTTTTGGCGTCTAGCGTCGCCACGGTAACGCTTTTGAAAGAGAAAAGTAATGCGTGTAGTCGCAGGATGGAGACGCACATTTTGATGTATAACACACTTGGGTGCACGTTACGGTTCGGGCTGAATTAACTTTCGAAGGAATGGCATAAATTTCGCCAAAATGACACAACTAATTCAAAATGGCCGACTTCCTGTTCGGTTTCGGGCATGACGCCAAGAGACTTTTCTTTCAGTTGCGCCATGATACAGGTGTGTACCGATTTTCGTGCGTGTACGACATACCGCATTCTGGGGCTTGAGGCACAAAGTTTTCAAGGGGGCGCTGTTGAGCCATTTTGGCACGCCCATTAATGCAAACCATTAAATATCAAATTTTTCGCCAGGCCTGACTTGCATGCAAAATTTGGTGACTTTTTGGGCACGTTTAGGGGGGCAAAAAGGCCCTCCTTTCGTCAGAAGAAAAAAGAAAGAAAAAAAAAAATTCCTACAGATACAATAGGGCCTTCGCACTGAAGGTGCTCGGGCCCTAAAAATGTCATACATTCTGGATTCATTACAAATCAACTGAAATATTGCAAGCCTTTTATTATTTTAATATTGCTGATCATGGTTTACAGCTTAAGAAAACTCAAATATCCTATCTCAAAAAATTAGAATATTCTGGGAATCTTAATCTTAAGCTGTAAGCCATGATCAGCAATATTAAAATAATAAAAGGCTTGCAATATTTCAGTTGATTTGTAATGAATCCAGAATGTATGACATTTTTGTTTTTTTAATTGCATTACAGAAAATAAAGAACTTTATCACAATATTCTAATTTTCTGAGACAGTCCTGTAATTTCCCAGACCTTTGGAGTTACTTTAAAGATCGACCGTCTTGCTAAATGTTCCTGCTCCTATTTCAAATATGCAAATATCCAATAAATTAATTTGAATTTCTTTAACTCATTACACATGAATAACATATGTATTAGTATTATATTCAAAAAAGTGTTTGCCATACCACTATGTAGTGTCCATTCTAACCACCCCAGACAGTTGACATTTTTAGCATAGCTCTTTTTCATAACTAGTCCAAGTAAAACAATGTAACATTGTAGAAGTAAATGAATTTGGGATAATTATCAACTTCAACTAAAAATCTATTTCTGTCTAGCGATTCAGTCTGATTTCCTGCAGACTTATAAGCTCAGCACTAGTGAACCGCTCACTACCAGTGTTAGGCAGGCCGACCAACAGCTCTCAGGCAGACAGCTGAGCATGCACGTCTTTGGCAGACTCGTTTTGTGGAGCCATATTCCCTCCTCATTACAAACAGGCAGGGAGGAGAGAGCAGGATTCTCTCAGCATTTGCAGGGATCACACAGTCAGCCCAACGTGGAATACAAATTTCGTGTGGGGTATAAAACAAACAAAAAAAACCCCAATCTTCAAATATTTTCCCAAATGTAAAGCATATATATTAAAAAAAAACAAAAAACAATCCACAAAAATCGCTGTCTAATCTTCCATGGTGATGCCTTTGCACTTGCTGAGAGAATGACTCTTTGCTTGTTTGGAGAAACAACTTAACCACTTTCAAAAATTCAGTGTTCATAAAAAAAAGAAGAAAAATATAGGCCATGCTGTGTAGAAAGCATTCTCAGTAAGAGGGAAAATGGCTTTCAAAAATGCATAATGTGCATCGGCAGTTACAATTCATGCGTGTTACATGGCTTTGTGCAATTTCAAAAATCTGCTCAATCAATAAACAATACATAAATAAACAGAGAAGTGTGTGGATAGAGAGACTGCGTTTCACGCTTGTGCTTCTGATTTTTTTTGTTTTTATCTTAACAGTGTTCCTATGGGAGTCCAACAGATGTCTGCAACCGAACTGGTCTCACATACGAGACCAGAAATGGTTAAGTTTCGTTTTTTTATACGTAAGTGCTGGTCCCACTTAAAGCAACTTGGGTTCACAGGTTAAATACAAAAGTCTTATCTTGGTTAAAGCTTCAACTAGAGATGTTCTGATACCAATTTCTTCTTTCATCTACCAATTCCGATACTTGGACTTCGACTGATATTAAGTTTTACTGCAATACGAGTGATATTTTATTTTGTAATGACAAACTAAATCATCTTTATTTTAAAATTATCCACAGATAAAAAAAGAAATATTAAATAAAGAGTAGTTTAAAAGTTGTATTTGCAACCTGGAAAGGGATTTCATTTTCAATGACCAACAGGCGCTGGTTATTGAGAACAATCAATTTTACAGTTCTGCCCATCTTTGTTCTGATTTCGGTCTGGAAACCACAGACATGCATAATATAAGCAGCATGCTGCAGTTTTCCTGGTAGGATGTTCCAGCTTGAAATAATCTGATACATGGCATCGGCGGGTGCATAGACATAAATAGTCACCGATACTGGTACCCTGATCTTTGGTAGTATTGGTGCAGTCTTGGTATTGGTATTGGAACAACTCTAGCTTTAACTGATGCTAATGCAACGTTTGCTGCACTGTTCTCATTCTCAAATAACTTTAGTGTATTTAAAAAATTAAGCAGGTTGAAAGTAAAAACCTGACATGCTAAAATCTGGTCCATTTGATACTACATCTGGTAAAAAAAACTAGTGGCATCTTCCAGCAACACGCCATCACTGACCACTTAGTAACATCGCGAGAAGCATCGTAACAAAGTACAGCGTTACAACCGCGCATAGACATTGTGTAGTAAGCAGTGCGATGTGCCAGACTGAAGAGCGACTGCTACTGGGTTATTTTGTGCCGCATCGTGCTGCAAGACTCAACAATCTGACACTCCAGTCTTTTTTCATCTCTCCATTCATCTACTTCTCCAGTCATTTATCTATTGCTTTGACCTCAAATTTTCCATTTGCAATTCAAACAAAATGGTCACTTATTTGATGAACCTACTAATTATAGTAAACAAAGGAAAAAAAACATCTAATACAGCAGGATCAAATTCTTCAGTTTGGTTCACTTGGCATTATTTGACCACTCTCACCTCTCCTACCACATACACCCAGTGAATGAGGTCATTCACAGGAGCACTGGTATTAATATTACTACTTTGAAGCGAATGTGCCATGCTTTCCAACCCCAAAAATGACATCATATTGACACCTAATCCTAGGAAATTTCAGTGAAAGTCATGACACCATCCATCAAGTCTATCCAGGGTCTAAAAGCACTGATGTCTGCTCATGTGCAACGGCATCCGTTTTAGTCGCTGGATATCTAACATGAATGAGGTTTCACTGAGAGTCAAATTTAAAGATTTAACTCACTTACGGTAAATCCACACTACATGATTTCACAGACCTTCTTGTCCTGTCATTTTTGGGACATGCTAAACAAAGGCGACACACTGTCTGTCTATGGTTGAGAGCTTTGTCTGAGCGCTATAGTGCTAGTCGGGCTATGGGCCACCAGTCACCCAGAACTAAAATTTCTTGGCCCATTGTTGCCTCCCAGTTTCACTTCCTGTGGTAATGGTAGGCAACAGGAAGCCAGGGCCTGCTGTATGTGCTGCACTATGTGGTACCATGACATGACAGCAAAAATGCTTTGTGTGAAATGGCAGCCTGGCATATTTGCTAAGCTTCAGCCCGCATTCACAAAAGAACGCCTTAAAGCTGCTTTCATTTGTTTCCTTTGGACATATTCAAAAATTAGGTTAAACTCTGCTGCCAGAATGGACTGATAGCAGATCAGCTGCTCAGATGGAAGAATCCAAAGTGTGACGACGGCAGAAGCTTAACAAATATCTTCCTCCCAAAGCCACAACTCTGTGAGTGTGTGGTTTATGTCTCAGTCCCTGATGCAGAAAGATCCTGGACAAGCAGGAGAGAGCGGGGACCCTCCAGCAGACCGGCCCAGCCATACTGGATCAATGTGGACTGAGTAGATGAGGGAGAAGGGGATGAGGAGTTAAAGGATGGGGAGGAAGGATGGATGCTGTGCAGTGCTGCACATGTGGGTCTGAGGAGGAGGACGGGGGGGAGTTTGAGGTAAAGAGGAGTATCTCAAACTTGAAGACAAACTAGTCAGAGAGTAATGAGAGGTAAGGGAGAATGGGATCAAGATGCCGAGAGGTTCAGAAATAGAAAGAGGCAGAGGGGACTTCGGGTGACAACAACCAGGTGCAACCTATCGCTACAACCAGTCACAGAGCCAATCAGTCAGATCTGCGTATTTTAAGAAGAGATGGCTAAATCAACCTCAGATACTGCCGCTATGAGTCATTTCTGCTCTGCATGTAAGACGGCTTCATCTGAATGGTTATTTGCCAGCTGGCCTGCATGGAGAGTTTTTGCTGTGACTAGCTGGGCAGAGGTTTTGGTGTCCTGCAGCTCCCTGGTTTCTGCTGGTTGTTCTCACTGCCAAATGCATTGAGTGATGGTGTGAGCTTGGGAGGGAGGAGGGTATGAGAGCAGGGGAGGGGGCATGTGGAGAGGAGGAGGGGGTAGGGGGATGGGAAGGGGTTCTAAATTGAAAGCAGTGGTCGATTGAATTGTTGGTTTGAATGGTCTATGAGATGGCATGTAAATTTGGTTAGACTCGACCAATTTCAGTCAGCTCGGCCAATTAAAGAAACAAAGTGAGATGAAGTCATAAGAACTTGTGGTTTGTCTCTTATGTGATGAGGCAGCTTTATGAAAAAAAATTTTTTTTCTGTGACTCATCTTAATTTTCAAACAAATCAATTTGTCCTTTAATTTTTTTTTTAAAGAAATTCAATTGAAACATCTTATTCTGCTGGCAACATAACTTGTACTGCTACTTTACTCCCAGTCTCCCAGCTGCATCATGACTTTTTTTTTGTATTATTATTTGGCTCTAACAAAAGCATGGTACAGGATTGCGCATGGAAAGGTGAATTTTTGGATTTCATTTTCCTGATTTTAAATAAGTCCCCCAATATTCTGGGGTTCTTTTTTTGGTGCTCTCTTAATTTGTTTTTAGATAAGTTCTAGCATGCTTTAAACTGTTGAATGGGCATGCGGAAGGATCAGCTGCTTAGCTTTGGATCTTACCCTCATCCCTTCAAAACGTGACAAGGCTCTGAGGGGTCTCAAGGCCCTTAGTGTCCTGAGTGATTTAATGGGCCCTAGATCGGAGTAGCCCAGCGCATTAGCTACAAGGCTGACTATAGACACCTACACAAAAACAGAGAAGCAAAAGAGGTTCCAAACTGTTAGAAGTGAGAATATAGACTAGGGAAGAGAGACGGCCCTGGTATAGGTGGAGAGTTGCTTGACATACACACATAAATCTATGCATGTATATGCATGTATAATATTGCATTTATACATGTATATACACTGAGAGAGAAGGTCAGTATTTAGTATAGGTTTTATGTGCGTAGTTTGTTTTTTTTTAGTAGCAGGAGGTCATAGGGATCGTTTGTTATTTAAGGGCAGTTGACGAGATGTGAAAAGTCCTTTGTACCTGCAAAGAAATTCATGGTTGAGAAAGAGAGAGGAGATAAGGACACAAGACTCAAAGAGAGGGTAAATTAAACAGAGAAGAGTGCTACATGATTAAGATACAAGTGAAAAGGACTGGAAGAACAGAGGAAGAGAATTCAGGGTGGAGGGGAAGGAGAGAGGTTACCCTGTGGAAGCTGATAAAAACCCAACAGACTTGAGAGCCTTACCCTTGCCCCTCTAACATTGTCTCTCCATGTCGCTCTTGGGCTGAGGCATAAAATCCCATATAATTTAAGACAGACAAACTAATGGAACCTAAGAGAAAGAATACAAGTAAACATGTACAAGTGTGTCATTTTGCCATTTTCTTTCTCAGACATTAAATCAACTTGTCACACAGCATTTATGGTCAAATAGTAGAGCCACAGTCACATGAACCACACACGAGAAAACAGGGATGGAGGTTAAGGACACACTAGATATAGTTATTAGCACTGGATGGCACTGAAAGGACAAAATACACAGAGTACAGTCGAGTTACAAACAATAAACAACAGTTAACATTAACAGCAAAGAAACTGGTGCAGCCCCTCATCACGTCCAGCCGCAGCCACCAAGAGATTACTGCTGGTCATGCCATGATGCCGGAGGCAAGTGTTGGCAGCGATATTCAATTTAAGCTCAAAATCTCAGGGTCTTAAATTTCCTGCCAGAACTTCTACCTCGTCTCAAGAGTCGTTTTCTCCACTAGCTGTAATTTTCTCAGTCTGGATGCTTGAGGTACTGAATGAAGGAGGAGCACCAGTTCATTACAAATAAGGTCAAATATCAACAGTAAAACACATGTGAAAGCACCTCCAACCAGCCACCGACACCAACTGGTCAAACTCACTGCCAGTAGTACACAACATCCAAAGCTTACCAAAACCACGGAGGAAGGTTTGTAACAGGCAAAATCTTCATTTTGAGTGATGCTGTTATCAGCAAAAGCTATAAGAGATAAAGCATTTAGACATGTTTTTTTTTGTCAGAAAATGGCAACAGAGAAGGTCGGCATGAATTCAGTCTCACTTCTGTTGGATAATGTTCAAACTCCAGGAGTTCAGGACATCTGGACAGGGCTTTGCTCTAGATTCTTGTTGCTCCAAGCTTATTTCCTTTGACACAGTCCCTGAAAGGTCCTATATTATGCTTATCCTGAATGTCAAAGGTTCAACATTGACTTAGACTGTAATATATGCAATCTTCAGGCTGTTTAGCTGTAATTTCAAGAGGTGCATGAGTGATTAAGCAGCAAATGAAATGTTTTAAAAAAGCAGGCATTATATGTAGCAAAACAACTTTCTGCTCATGCAAGCAGAATTTGCACGTGCAGATTGGTTTTCCAGATTCCAGGTTCAGTCAGCGCTGCCAGTCCCTATGACATCATTCGGTTAAAAAAACACACACACAGTCGTCTCTGTCGCCATGGCACTCACATGACAGTAACATGTCTGACTGGCTTAGGAAAGTGACCAATAACAGCAGATTCAGCGGGGTGTAGGGGGAGGGAGAAGACAAGCATGGTGCTCACTGCGGCATACTCAAAGCAGAGATTTTTTTAAGGCTGCGATTAAAGTATAGGCCGAGTTGCGATGATGGTGAAACAACACTATTGTGTCGATGGATCAACATGGACAGGGATTAAAATTGCATAATATTGGACCTTTAAAAATAAACTTGCTTGTCCAATAAATTTGCAACTATTAAAATAAAGATTTTGCCTTGAACTACACTAGAGTGTTTGGGGTAGTTGTCACCTTTAGCCTGACCCCTCGGAGAGCTCCCCCCCTTTGGGGTGCTCGGCCTCTGCCCCCATGCTGGGCCAGCTGTGTGGTAGCGGCCTCAGTATCTCAACGTCCTTCTCACAGAGCTCTGCAAGGCAAGGCCAATGACATCTGGGGCTGTGATTCCATGATGACGACAGCACAAACAAAACAGAAATAAAACAAACAAACAAAAAACAAAGGGAAAAAAACACAACGAAACAATGACAGTAATCTGAGTGAAAAAGAAAGATGAATGGAATATGACACCTGTAAGCCTCACGCTCACACGCCCAATATAATCTATTCTTAATTTAACAAATATTTCAAGATCTATGAGATCTCTTTTTCTACTGTGGATGCAAAACATTAGAAAATACTTATTTTTTCTGAAGATATCAGGTTGATCTAATGGTGATATGGCTGCCTTACTCTAACTCTACTTGCCTGCCTGATATAATTAACATCTGATAAAACATAAATAAAACATTTTTCTTAATGAAAATTGGGAAAATGCAAATCAAATCCAACAGAACAGAACAGGGAAATGAGGAGAAACAAACCCATACAAAAGGTCACAGTCATAGCAGAAATACAGGCCGGTCGAATGATGGTGCCCCTCCCCCTGCTTTTTGAGTCCATGGCAATGGTTTCACCCCACAACACAGGCGAGCAGAGGAACGGTCAGGCCACAACAAAGCCCAGACTCATCAAGCACATGGTTTTTTTTTTCTTAAGGGGGAGCGCTAGTGAAGACCAAACTTACCGCCGGCCGCCTGTCACCCACCATCATTACATCTCAGCACAATATGACCACATTCCTGAGGTCACACTTCCAAGAGGGAATGAAAAGAGGGCAGGTAAAGACGAGAGGAGGGACGCCACTCTCCATAACATGTTCACAACTTGGGAAACACTGCCAGCTCACATTGCCCCAAGTGTTTGGCTAGACGAAACATCAAGAGGGAGGGAGTCTGCAGTGGCAATAACCAGAATCAGAACAATGTTGTACGGTTATGATCATTATAAGCTCTGTGCATGCTGTATATGGAAACCTTGATAGTATTAATCAAAATTATCCATGATTATATACCTAAGTATCATTTCAAGCTGTGCAAATCCATAACTGACATTGCAGCTAAACTAAGTGTACATTTTTTTTTCATGCATTTTTGCTGAAAGGGGGTCTGAACAACAAGAGCTTAGATGAACCGAGATGGCAACTTCTGGCCACTGATGGGAGTCCATTCACGGGTATTGGCAGAGGTGTTGGACACTGTGGAGAGGTAGTTAGTTCAAGGAGAAAGCCAGAAACCAGGGAAATTCTTATCCCATTCACCATTTGCCAACAAACTGCGCATGTACGCATAATGCACATGCTTTCAGAATGAACGGATTTGAAATGATCACCATTGATATATCCAACACTGCAATTGGAGCGACATCTTTACAGACATCTTGGTTCCAGTTAAATCTAACTTTACATCTTTTTAAGAAATAGACAATCTCATTGCGTAGCAGTAACGCTTGCATGTGTGGCTGCGACAGTACATGGCGTAAAGAATCCCTGCTCTGGACTTTCCTTCTTGACTGACATGAGGAGAACATCCGTACACAAAGAGAGATAGGACAGAAACAAACATCTTACAACTCAGACCCATGGGCAGAAACCCATTTTTGACACATCCCGTTTCTCTGAGCATGATTTGAATATGGTCGGTTAATCAATAAGATCAACTTATTGATTGGCTGAGTCTAACTTGGTGTTAACACCCATGCCTGCTGTTAAGAGCTGTGAGCTCAGTTCTGATTTATGTCATCTCATTTTCCCTTTTTTCTTTCTAATCAACAGAAATCTGCAAGTAGGGAAACAGATGAACAGATACTGGTGTGTAACACGCTACAAATATCAAATAACATTTCCATTCAGATGCAGAACATATTCAAGCAGCTCAGAGTTATATAAGAGAGTTGTAAAAGGTGACAGAGGCATGTGTGATATGGACAGACAGCAGTAAAGCCTTGTAAAACACCGTCCTTATAGTAAGTATTAATAAAACTAAGAAAACATTCTGGTCTAAACAACACACCCTCTCACCTAGTGCAAGCCATAAAGCAGATATTCAACTGATACCCTGATATGTGAAAACTAACCACACCCAACAGGCAACAATAGGGGCAACACATAAGAGGAGTAAAAGTTATCGTACTCTATATTATACACTATATACATATATACATATATATAGCAATAAACTATAAACTTGGTTTATAACAATCTAATATAGCAAAAACGTAACTATAATATACTCAATAATCTAAAAACATGACTTAAGTGATAGCTCTGCTTGGTAATTGTGTGGGGTGTATACAGTGTGTTGCTGTTGGATCTGGGTGTGGTTGAGGGACATCGTCTCTAGTCTTCTACAGAGGAAACAAGGGCACGACTTACATCCACAATGAAGAAGTCCAGCCAGCACCAGGCGTTGGTAAAGTACTTGACAAAACCGTAGGCGACCCATTTGAGCAACATCTCCAAGATGAAGATGTAGGTGAAAACCCTGTCTGCGTACTCCAAAATGATGCGAATGGTCTTCCTCTGCTCGATGTAAACGTCCTCAAAGGCCTGTGGCGAAACGGAGGACGTAGGTCAGTAACAGTCATGGCAGCAGCAGAAATATCACACACAGTGATTTATGATTCCTGCTAATGAAATTGCACGCAGCGCTACAGCCCTGGAGGTGGCTGGTCACTACCAGAGCTTTAAGGGACGGAGAGACATAAATCTGTTTGTGTCCCACATTTCAACTATGTCCTCGAGTGATAAAGATTTGCAGAACTCATTGCTCTGATTTTGGTTGCATTTGACATATTGAGAACAAGACTCCCTCCATCTCTGGATATCAATCTGCTGTTTGATAGATGTTTTAGTCCACCGATCACCAGCAGCTCATGTCTAGCTGACTTCACCACTGGCTGACTTATAGTACTTTACATCTTCACTGGTTTAGACATACTGGTGTCTGTGAAACTAACACCTTCACCTTTAATTAGTCGTCTTTATTCCGTTTTTCTTTAATCAACCATTTTTATAATTTATGGTTTCAGCTATGTCAAACTGCCTTGTTTTATCATTTGAATGTCTGATGCATCACTAAGAAGAATGCAAAAACAAACAGGTTGCCTCACCAGGGCCCCACTGCTGAGAAGGATCATGAAGATGATGAGGGTCTCAAACCAGTTGTGTTCCACTATCAAGTAGCAGGTTTTTCTCAGGAACCACCACTTCTTCCACCAGCCAAATGTGATGTCCACTTGACAGCACTTATACTTGGCCACACAACCTGAAAAAATATGACACAAGGTTAAAACTGAACTGCAAAAATCTAGTCTCATGTTTTGATGTGAGTCTGGAAATGATACATTTTTTTTATCCTGGACTAAAATAGGTGCATTTTATCAGAGCCGCTTGGGAGATTTGCGAGGCCCTGTGCGAAATGGTGGGGGGGGGGGGGGGCCCTCGCGCGTGAGCGTAGCGATCGCGCGCAAAATTTTTGGGTTTTTCGGGTCGGATTGAGTGTCTATATGTGCAATTTTAACTCTCCAATTAGCAAAATACTGGATACCTTCCCCTGCCTCATCATCATCTCCTGCCTCGACGCGGGGCCCCGCGGCTGCTTTAGACCCGGTCGGATCGGTGATTTTTGTAACAAATTTATCAAACGAGCCTTTCAGAGCTCTTTTCAGGCATTAAACTCTTCCATTTTCTTTAGTTTTTTTCTTTTTTCATCCCCTGATGGAAATTTTCTGAATCTGTCTCGTTCTCTCGACATTGTGTGACAGTTTGTTCCAACTCCACCGTCTGGATCAGAGCAGCTCGTGTCTGCGCTTGGTCTGATCAGTTGTATGGAACAACAGACACACGCATCATTGCACATATATTTATTGATATGCACAGACTAGTACACATTTAGGTCTGTAATGGAACGTGTCTGTTGATATTTATAAGGGAAAAAACGAAAAACAAAAACGAAAAAAAAAAAAAAAAATTTGAAAAAAAAATTTGAAAAAAAAAAAAAAAAACGGCCCATAGCGCGAGGCCCCTTGGGGCGCGAGGCCCCGTGCGGTCGCATGGTTCGCACACCCCTTGCGGCGGCCCTGCATTTTATACCTGGTGGCAGTTTTAAGTCAGACTGTTGGAATAATTCCAAATACATTTCACAGGCTGTTAGCAGATTTGGTAGGAAACTCGAAGATAATCACATTGTCCCTTTGCTTCATTACATATGAAATGAGGTAGAAGAAATTGCCAATCTTTTATTTTAATTCATGAGTTTTTTTGTTCCTATTTTCAAAAATGTAGCCCTTGCACATAAATACTTATCTCAAATTGTAAAGAGACATCAGTGTGGCTGATGTGTGTCAGATGGAAAGAGAGACTGATAAACAGTTTACAAGCATGAGTGATTCTGCATTAGGTAATTCTCCTTCATCCTGCTATCTCGTAATCTGCACCCAGCCCAAGGGAGTCTGGGTGTTGCAGAGTGGAGTTAATGGGTGCAATGAAAGCAGTGCCCTCACCATCTGTCCAACAGGCCTCTGGATCCAAGTACTCTTCCACCGTCTCCACCAACACAACCTCTTCCACATCTGGCTTGATGTCAATGGTGCTGCCCTCTGAAGAACTGGTGTCGTCCAGCTGCAGAGAAGGAAAGGTATAAGCGCTCACAAGTTCACGCACGCAAGTAAAAATGCAAGAATTTCAGTGAGAACACCTTTTTATCACAGAGCTAGGAATTGATAATTATGGTGCCTTCAGGGACCTGTCATGGAAATGTACATTTTATATTATTTCCATATGGCATTTGTTTGATCCTTAAATGGAAAAACTTTGCTCAGTTTCTTTCTGTGACTTTATCGCATTCATGAACATCGTATAGTATATTATCCACTTAAAAGCTGAGATGGAATATCAAATAGCAGATCAGCTGGACTAAAAGTCTTCTAAATGTGTTTCATCTGAAGGCATACATCAGTGGACAAGCATTCATTTGTTTAGGTGTCTCATCTAGCCACTCTAGATGTCTCCATTGAGTAATGGAGTTACATTCATGTCTGAGCAGAGCAGATAAGATCCTTTACTGTCAGAGACAAAACTGCACAGTTCAAGACAGCTGAGGAACATAAACAACTAAAAAACATGATGTGCATAGTCATTATTTACATGTTTATACTTTATGTATGGCTAACAGAAGAGTAGGGATTCTTATGCTCTCTGACCTCTTTGCTGTTCTCAATGTCGGACTCGCTGCTGAAATCTTCTGTGTTGAGGTTCTCAAAGTCGGACTCCCCCACAGCTATGGGCACGCACACCGTCAGGTTTGGGTTGTGGATGAATGACATGTGGTCCTCGTCGATCATGTACCTTCCAACGCTGCTGCCAATGCCGCTGGTTGTGCCGTTGCCGTTCTTGACATAGTCCAGGTCGCGATTAATGTCCACCCCGGTGTGATTAGCAATGCAGTTGGGCTTCTCTTTATACATGTCATCCAAAGGCTTCTGCTCATCCTCCATTGGGGATTTCTTCAAATGATTGGCCACCAGTCTTCGCACTCGTACCTTTATCCACGCGATGCCGATCTTGATGCGCATGACAGAAATCTGTAGATTATTTGGTTCACCGTCATCGTCTGTTGCAGCCAAGTTGTCAGCGCTGAATGAGCTCAGCAACAAGGCAAGAAACAGGTTCAACACCTGGAAACACATAACAAGAAGCAATTCATTTGATGAGACGGATCATATTTCCCCATTGAGCCACACTGGGACAGCCTCCCAGCTTGGACACTCACCACTAGGTTACCAATGACCATGACCATCATGAAGACGATGAGGCACATTCCCTGGCCTGCCACCTCCATGCAGTCCCACATGGTCTCGATCCACTCGCCGCACAGCACCCGGAAGACGATCAGAAACGAGTGAAAGAAGTCGTTCATGTGCCAGCGGGGTAGCTCGCAGTCCTGAGCGATCTTACACACACAGTCTTTGTAGCTCTTTCCAAACAGCTGCATGCCCACCACAGCAAATATAAAGACGATGATGGCCAGCACAAGAGTCAGGTTTCCCAAGGCTCCTACTGAGTTACCGATGATCTTGATCAGCATGTTGAGGGTGGGCCATGACTTGGCAAGTTTAAACACTCTCAGCTAAAGTGAAGGGGGAAGGAAGAGTAGGACGGATGTGGTTTAGTCATCAAATGTTCTCTTAACTGACTAAGGGCGTCACCTCAGTGGAAATCAGCTTTATCAGGAGTTTAACAACTACTTTGCATGACAAGCTTAAGGAACAGAATATGCTACCTGTGTTTGACATCCGAGACGGATGTGGAATGAATTCTTACCAATCGGAATGACCGCAGCACAGAAAGGCCCTCAACATCAGCCAGCGCCAGCTCCACCAAACTCAGCGTCACAATGAAGCCGTCAAAACAGTTCCAGGCCTCTTGGAAGTAGTAGTATGGATCCATAGCCACAAGCTTGAAAAGCATCTCTCCTGCAAAGATCCCAGTGAACACCTGGTGGGTAGGAGAGAAAAATTATTTTGGCTTAACAGCATGTTTCATTTGAGAAAAGAGGCTGAGCGACACCAGCAGCAAAGAACACAAAGAACAATGTCAAAGACAAAATTACACAAACGTCTCAGAATTTGCTTGAACTGTGCAGAAATACCAGGCTGAATGGTCCCTTGCCTCTTCAGCCAGGAGGATAAGATGCTTTTGGTTTCTAAAAAGACTTGCAAGTCACAGTCACACAACTGCAGTTTTCCATTTGATTTCAGTCAACTTAAGTGAACTGATCTGCTGCGGATCTCCAGAAAACTACTGATTTTTGTCTTGCAGTTGTGGGACTAAATGCGCTCATTACAGAGATTTCTTAGACCTTTTAGTTATTTCTACCAGGACTGGTCACTTCAGCAGAATCACAAGTGCCTTTAATGCAGTGCTCGCTGCGCACGTGGAAATCAGGACTGTTCAATACTGGTTTCTGCTCTTTTCTTCTGCCTGGATCAGTGATGTTTGGTTGACAATTTTTTTTCTTTAATTGTTGAACTTTTTTATCAAACAGTCTTTGATAGAGTGATGAACTCTTGACGCCAGCTTCTGAAAGACTCTTTGTGATGTTCTTTTTATACATATTATTGACTTGTTGTCAGTTAATCTAATTAGTTCAGTTGTAAAATGTGTTCTTGAACAATAGATAACTTTTCAGTCTATTATTGCCTTGTCCTTAGTTTCAAAATTAATATAAATATAAACGATACGACCCCCTGGAGTTATTTCAGGCAGGTAATCTGCAGTGTGCGTGCCTGCTTATTCACCACTCTGAATGGTTTGTTCCAATTACTCAATTTGTTCTTTGCCCTAATTAAGGAGCAAGAAGTATGTTTCTCACATGCCTTCGGGTGTCTCACCCACCAAGCTCGCTGTCAATCCCACCTCCTCCCAGCTTCCACCTGTTTCAAAGGGGGGGTTACCTACACCCCTGTATTTGTGTTTAAGCCTGATAAACTATACTTGAATGGAGCCTAAACGCCAAAGACAAATATGTGTTACAATTAAAGTGTTTCAAACTTACTGCGTGAGTTGTTCAAATTGAATTTCCTTTTATGCATGAAAACAAACATTACATTTATTGATGAAGTAAACTACAGACTTGCCACATACGTTTTCAAGGACGTTTGCATTAACTACCTGCTTGGTTTCATGACATTTCATGGCATCATGACATGGCACCCAGGAAATGGACAGAATCACAATTACATAACATCTGATACGTTGTGATTGTATTAGTTCCAATTAAGATATATAATTTAAATATTTTTTGTGTATAATTTTCTTATCGTTCCAGTTTTTGGAGGGAAACAAGGTGAGAACTGACGCTTTGTGCAACTGTTTCATTTCGTTAGAGGAGGCATATTGTATGAAGTGTATGATAGCGTGTGTTCCCTTTTGTGTTATGAAGCAGGTTATTGATGCATTTCAATGCTTTCAATTGAAAGTTAATACTTGAGCATATTTAGGACGCACACATAGACACCCATGTAAACGAAGCGTCATTTGCAATAATTAGACTCATATCTGTATCCACTTTTTGGAAGGTGCAACAACAAATGAAACCCAGCACCTTGTTGCCATTGCTCTGATTTACTCATTTTAAAGAAACGTTAAAAGAAAAATAAACTAGGTTGAAACATCTGAGCCATAATTCAGGCACCATGTCAGCGCAGCTCATCGATTAGACTCAATGAAATATTAATGCAGGCCGCCTCCCACCCGTCAACCAACCAGCAGAGAAGTAGGCTGGTCCTTCTCAAACAAACAAAATATGCACGCATTCAGAAGAACAAAGACAAAAAAGAGAGCGGTAGAAAGGACAGGAAACACATGTAATGTGCGTCTGAAAAAAAGATAAAAAACCCTTTTTCTTTATTTAAACTCTGAGTAGGTAATGAAAGCGCTGCCAAATATGGTCCAAAAATAACACCTTTCTATACTAAGACGAAGCAGGAAAGATTCTTTAAAGGAGCATGAGGCAGGATTGAGGCAGGATTTATGAAAAAAATTCGTATACGTTTTAAGTTTTCTAGTAATAATGTCAGATGAAATCTCTCCGTTGCCTTGAACAGGCTGTGTGCTGCAAAATGTGCTGCAATTCTGGGCCCGAATTTCCCGCGCTGTCCTGCGGACGTGACGTCAAATGACGCTGCATGCGCGTTCTCCCCGTTCTCCCGTGCCGGCTTCGCTGTTGGCGGAGGTACCCCCGACGGCCTTCGTGGCGAAGGGTGGCGCTAGAGAGTCTCATTTCTTAAAAGGAGCCTCATGCTCCTTTAAGCGTGAATCATAGTTTCAAAAAAAAGAAAATAAAATAGAGAAAACTCACCAGATTGCCTACAGACAGCATATCCTCAAAGTCGGGGGTCATGGGGTAATGCTCCATGGCCATGAAGAGGGTGTTGAGCACAATACAGATAGTGATGGCCAAGTCCACGAAGGGATCCATGACTATCAGGTTTACAATCTCCTTGAACTTAATCCACTTGGGGGAGCACTCCCAGATCAGGAATGTGTTAGAAAACTTATACCAGCATGGTGGACACTTGCGCTGAGATCCCTCCAGTTCTGAAGACATAGCGCGAACCAAACGTCAAAACCAAGCATAGCTGTGTGATAGAGCATACTGCATGCAATGGTAAAATATGATAGGAAAAATAGTATGCATTGTATGTATCTGGTACTCTTGGATATGCAAAGCAGATAAGCAGGAAATTCATGTCAAATTAATCAACCAATGAGAGCAGCCCTAGTTAACAATAATGAGAGAGCAGGTTAAATAGCTGGGTTAAAGTGGCAGTACCCTCCACTAGTGTGTTGGTAATGACGCTCATGACACTGTTGGCCCGCTCTTTCCGCCCAAAGGAGGTATTGAGCTGGTCCACAGACACCATCAGGGAGCCCGACAGCTTCTTCTTCACCTCAACCTCAGTAGTTGGCTGTCAGGAGGAGAGGAAGAATCAAGCACCCATGGAGAGGACATGAACACCATCCCACATAACCACCTGTGGCCGGCGGAGGGAAGTGCACCACAGCATTGTCAGGACTAGATAGCTCAAGTTCAGGTTTTTGGCTTTTGTTGGTAGGGTATGTTTTCATCGTTTCTATTTCAATGCTGGTTTCAAGGGGGATGTGTGTATGCTGTGAATGCATGCAGGTCTCAGCCAAAGTGGGAGTAGAGATCTAGCGCTACTTGACCTAATTGTGTTTGAATGTAATTGTTCATCCCAATTAGATAATAAAAGGATTGTGAGATATTGTGCAAGGAGAACTGCTTCTGCATGAATGCGTTTTTTAGTCATGTCATGCAATAATGGAAGCTTTGCTGCCATTGCAATATAATCATTAGGTTATTAAAAAAAAAAAACCCATTGTCTCCCAAATGTGGCCATTTTTAATTCACTTGCAAATCAATGCTAATATATCTTCCTACTTTGAAACCATACAATTTATATTGCAACCATCAAGTCAAGAGCATTGAAAAGAGATCATATGGAGGCAGGTCGTTCAGATCCATCCAGTAGTCATGCATGAGCATGCTCCAAGTCAAAGAGAAGGAGAGGAAAACTACAGACATGTCCAGTCTCTACGTCATGCTTAAATTAATTTAAGGTTTAAATCTACCATGCTAACTACAAGGATACACATCTAATCCACTACTGCTGACCAGGGAGAGTTTGGAGAACAGAAAGAGGTAAAGACAGACACGGACAGCAGCCCTCCTTTGTTTATTAAAGTATTTTGTGGAGGCCTATAGGATGGTGTGTGTGTTACTTTTATATTTGCTCTGGAATACTGTCAGAGAAATGGGGAAGCAGATAAAAATGTCTGTGGCTCTACAGTGCTGGTCCCCTCTGTTTTACTCCGCCTCCTACTGTCGATCTACCCACACACAGCAGAGGACCTGGGTGCCTGGAGGAACACATCAACACACTGAAGCATGTTATGCATCATTATGAACTGTTTGGTAGCAAAAAATTTGTTTTGAACAGGAACTTAATGCAATCCCACATATAAAACTGTGTATTGATTGAAGCTTTGACTAAGTGTCAAAATCAAGTGTGTCAGTAATGGTAAACTTGTGGCTGCTGGATTGAAAATTCAAAGCGTTCGTCTCTCAGCTCGAACAGCCTAGAAATCACTGATGGATCCAGCTACGCTAACCTATGAAAAAGCAGGGCTGGTTGTAACAAATTCACTATGATAATGTTTAATTTCTCCATCCTTTGCCTACTGTCGGAGGGCAGCATACACTGCAGGGGCTGGGGGAGGGGAGGCGCGAGCGCTTTAGCCAAGAGATACATACGGACTTGCAAAGATGACAGAGTAGAGAAAAGAGAGTCGTAAAGAAACGTAACGAACGAGAGGGGGCCCATGCCTAGATAGGTCTACTCATTGACTTCCTTACACTGTCGTCAGTAGCTGCCTTATCTATTTTCACCTCAGGCAGAAGGCGTCCACCCGGCCCAGTGCCGATGAGTGACACCACTCCGTTGCAATCCACCGTGCTGTTTCTCTTTCCGTGGAAGCCGCTGTAGCTGTTCCGCCGGTAGGGGCTGAACAAGGAGCCACGGCGTTCATCGCATTCCTCAACTGTGCTGTGCTCATCATCAGCAAAGTCATTGTCCGAGCCCACATCTTTACCGCGGCCCTTGAAACTAAAGATGCTGCTCTTACTGTTGTGGCGGGAGAGGAAAGGCGAGCCAGGTATGCTCAGGAGGGACTGGAAGGAAGAGGAGAGAAAATAGATGAGGATGGGAAACATCTGTGTGACTGATGTAGCTCAGGGTGTTTGTGAAATACAAGTAATTAAATTAGATCACTTTTATGGTATCTGTCAATAATTCCAGAAGCCAGGGACAAAGGAAACTAAAGGCAACTAGCGTGGATTTGCAAGAGGATGCATCTTGAATGAATGAAGTCTAAGTATTACGTTAGACATAATAAACCCATAAGCAACATAATAAGCAAATACAAAATGAAGTCAATGACCTGCTGCACTATTACAGTCAAGCACATAGATAAAGGCAGCTGAGACAATGTGGAGCTGCTCATTGGCCTTTCAAATATCATTGATCCACAAAAAAAACTTTTTTGACAAATATCTGTGTAGAAAAGGTGTGAAAAGGAAATAGTAAAAAATGCATGTGTCTACAAACTACAAAACACAAAGAAGTAACAACCAAAGTTTGGCTCAAACAAAGATGCAATACTGCTCTCTCTGAAACATTCATGTTTTTACTGTGAATAATTTAAGACCTGGACTTGTCCCTGTGCATCTCTAGCCACTATGAGCTCCTCTGAGCTCCTCTGAGCTCCTCTGAGCTTGTGTACAACCACAAAGCACATTCTGAACCCTCATCTGGCAGTCCAAGACATGTAGAAGGACACTCATCCTGCAGCCAAATCATTTGCTAGCTGACAGATTTTTATTAATAGAGATAAAAGCATCTCGACTCTAATTCTATGCTTTGGTGGAGTTCTGTTTGTTCTTGTTTTGTGTTTGATGAAAATAATTATCAAAGGGCCTAACACAGTTTCACTTCCGACTTGTATCTGTGGACATGCAGACATTTTTACATTTATAACTGAGCTTTTTAGATTTTGGTTGCTGCAGGATCTCTGCCAACAATCCAAATGTGGAGTTCAGAAACTATATTCAGGCTCCTCCTCAAACTTCCCAGATGATCAAACTTTATGAAACGTTTAAAGAGATGCAAAATGGGATATTTTTTG
This sequence comes from Cololabis saira, assembly GCF_033807715.1. NCBI lineage: Eukaryota > Metazoa > Chordata > Actinopteri > Beloniformes > Belonidae > Cololabis > Cololabis saira. The sequence continues at coordinate 26,265,468 of NC_084598.1, forward strand.
CTCACCTGGTTCATGATAGAAGACTTTCGACCCAAGCGATTATCAGGGAACCGGAACCGACTCCTTTTGCTTCCATCATCCGACTCTGACTTGACAAACTTCTCACTGTCACCCTTCTCTTTCTCCTGCTCTTTCTGTCGCCACTTCTTCTTGCGGTTGCGGCGCTCTTTGGCACTCTTGGAGCTGAGCTTTGACATCTCAGAGGAACTGCAAGACAGACGCCCCCCATCGTCCTCCACCGCATCCTCCGACACTGTTCCTGCAGATGTTGCCATGGCAGCAGTCTACCAAGAAACAACCACATGCGTAAAGTCTTAATAAGCATATCAAATTACTCAGGAGGAGTTTCAGCTTCTATCCTGCAAAACAGCTGACCTGGGCGTCCTCTTGCTGTTTTTTGAGCTGCTCCAGCATGGCCTTGAATTCTTCCTCTTTCTGCAGGGCCTCTTCCATGGTGGCCTGGTTCTGCTCTTCATAGGCCATGGCTACCACAGCCAAGATCAGGTTCACCAAATAGAATGAGCCCACGAAGATCACCAAGACGAAGAAGATCATATATGTCTTTCCCGCGGCTCTCAAGGTCTGGAAGTGTGACATATGGGGGTGAGGGAGAGAGCAAGAGAAGTCACTCATGACATTGGATACATGACCCAGAACCTTATGACACTGAATTGAGCTCAGTGTCAACATCACTGCTTATCTATTGTCATGATTGATCAGAAATTAGCAGCTGATGGTAGGGACATCAGAAAAGGCAAGATGGGAGCGTTTGTGGGCATTGACCAGTGCATGGTCATCTGGATTTTTTTAAAGGTGATCCCAGTGGGAACAAGCAGGAAAGACTATGAGCAGCACAAATAAGAAAACTGAGAAAAAAAAACACACTTTTTTCTCAGTGTTGACACACATTGGCTAAATTTGCTTTGAAGGGGAAACAAATGATTTCAGATGCATTCACATTATACTGACTATACTGACACATTTCTTACTTAGCTTCACAAAAACATATTAAAGAGGTCTTACATTTGATAGTACTGTAGGTCCCTTAATTAGAAATTAATGTCCTCCCACTCAGCAGCTTCTTTTGGTTACCCCCTAAAGGCGGGCTATTTCCTTTGGGAAGCAGAGTTATAACTGAGAACTTCCTCAGAATTTCCTCTCACATCACTTATACATGTGGATGACATGTATTGCTGAAAGTGCATGTGCCACAACACTAAGTCAAAATGTTACATTTCACTTCCAATTAATGATTAGTAATTCATCTTCTTGTGTTTATGAAAATAGGTCACAGGCATGTAAAATGCTCTGCTGCAAAAAGAGATATACAAAATGCAATTTTCTTCGACGATACCAATTTCAGATTTTCTTACAGATCTGACCAGCAGATTCAGATTTTGGCTGGTTCCAGGTTTCTTTATCTGTAAGAACTGCATACAATAGCATATTCAACCAATGAAAGATAACAGAGGCTACTGGCTACTCTTTGCTTAACTATTTTTGCATTACTGGGCATGCTCCGCAAGATGATGCTCTTTTCAGTGATGGATCTGTTGTGGATTAAATCATTTTGGTCTTGTTGTTTCTGCTCAGATTACTTTTACTTTACAGGAGAAAATCATTTATCTTGGTGTAACCTTTACTCATAGTGGAATACTATCAATTAACAGATGCTTCCTGGTGACATTATAATAATCATTGTCATGTATTTGATGACTGGAAAAAGACAAACTGCATTAGCTGATTCTCAGTGCATCTCAAGTTGCAACGACCATTTGGATGACTTTGTTTCTTTTCTGAACATCTGACAAAAAATACAAAAAGTCAACACAATGCCTGCCCAGTGATTATTGTTCTAGGCAGAATAACAGTATCTGCAGCTGGATTTCAAAGTTATGATCAAAAATAGGATATATGTGCTAAGGTTCTCCCATCAGATCTCACCAAATCGTTTCTTTCTTAGTGGCCACACTGTAATACTGAGCTGTGAATATTTCATGTTTCCTTCCCTGCACTGGACTGGTAAGTTGTCAGCCCCATTTCACAAAATCTATACATACAGTTTGACAAACTGACACAATGGCAGTGGTTGGACCACAGTTTCCTCATGTGACAACTCAAAAATGGGTATAAACGAAGTATGAAACAGCAGATAGAAGCAAAATCATCCACCACTCTGTTTGAGAGGTGGACTTGAACCTTTATAAATGACTCGTGGACGAGTTAAGATTTAAAATGTTTTAGTTTTGATATTTAAATGCAATTTTTACCATTAAATGGTACAATTAGCATTAAATATTGAAACACAATGGTCCAGATTTACTAAGTCCGACAAATTAGCACTTGATTGCAAATCAAAAAAACAAAAAACTCCAATGGGAGTTGTCTGGTTCTGCAGGTAAGATCCCAAAGCATTGCTGATCTAGAAACAGAGAACCAACCGGCACATTTCAGTAATGACCAAAGCACCACAGGCAAATTAACAGAGTCACAAACAAGCTGAGATGTTAAGAATCAGGAAGCCGCTTGTTTCTTGCTATACAGTAATGCAGGCAAAATAAGGGTTAACCTGATTATCAAAGTGGCACCAAGAAGTTTTTTAATATAAAAATATTAGCTTCAGTTCCATTTGAAGGAATACTTGCTTAATTTTACCAAATACCATCTATTTTTTGTGGTCTCCCATCCCTATTTTCGGCTTAAACGACCCAGACTAATATTGGACTCTGATCCCTATCATCTCTTAGTAAAGCAGGATATTGCTTTACACCAAAAACAATGGAGCTGGTTCACACATCTTCAATCGAGCTCAAGAAAGTTATAATATAAGAGAAAACAAATGAGTATCCAAGATATTTGTAAATGCCCATTATTAAATGCCCATTATTCCAGAAAATCAAGGTATTTTTATATAACCTGACAGTATGCTGCTGCATCCTCGCTTCTGTCAATGTTACAACCCTCTGCACTCAAGGACATTGCAGGTGAAAATGGAGATTACACAGGTTGTAGAATAAGACAAAATTACAAACAAAATCTAAAGGGCTGCTAAAATCCACATCAAGCACAAAAATGTAAGACATGCTTCTTTTTCACTTGCTTTTTCATTATAAGTAGTAAATAATGCTGCAATCAGCAGTTAACTGAGAAGTGCAAAGCTTAGGGAATCACGTTGCATGAATAATTAAAACACTCATGAGCTCAAATTTTGCACTCTGAGGGAGAAATTTAAATACAACACATACCGAATATAACAAAGCCAGGTGCAGAAATCAGTGTCCATGCCTTTCAAGCTCTAACAAAGCCTTGTTAACAATTACCATAAAATAGGTTTATACACTTAAACAGGGTTTGAACAAGACAAGTAGCAATTGTCACTCCGGCCCTCGATGACCCGTAATTTAACAATGACATGCTATAGAAACAGGGCTGCAATGACTCAGCAATGTCAACAATATGAATGATTAATTTATCAAATATCCTTTTGATAAGTTAATAAAGCTGTTCTGAAATATCAAAACCACTTTAGTTAGTCTGAGTGGGAAACCTACAAGCTCAAATATTACAATTCAATAGATTCTGTATAATTTACAGCATTATAGCTGCAAACCCTTATCATTTAAAAGCCAAATATTTTTTTTTTATCAAAGCATCATGTCAGTAACACCATGCATTTCTTATGTAAATGTTTCTAAAGGGATATGCAAACATTTAGGCATTTAGGTTATTTGCCATCAACCCCAGCCTTTAATAAGAGGGTGGATAGCTTTTGTCTCCGTGAATCCAGTAAACCCGTTTAACAAACTCCCGCCAGGCTAGTTTATTATAGTAGCTCGAAGTAGACTGCTGCACAAAGCCTAGATGACTAAATAACTTCCAAGTAACTCCAAGACATGATCATTTACACATTGTGAGTTTAGAATATACCTATAATAACTGCGTAAAATGAGATGCAGCAATCTTATACAGTAAGCAGCTGCCAACAAAAGTGATGGCGTGGCCTAAACCCCTATTGCAACGTTCGTCAACATCGTGACTAGCCAGTGAATAACGTGATTGCTAACTATGGCCGACTTTGTGAGTGCACAGGCATCGGATGGTGATGATAACATCGACCCAAATCCAGTCCAGAACCATATCTCCATATCTCTCCGACCACAAAACATGAGGTAGGATATCAAATTAATCACAATTATCACAATTATCACTTTATATGGCAACAGTGCTGCTACAGGCAGCCACTGCACTCAGGTAGTGCTGCTTAGCCAAAATGCAGTTCCTTATCTGTCACAAAGATTGCTGCATCTCCTTTTGGCTATGGTAAAGTCACAACACATAAATAAATAAAAAAACAAGTTTTGTAGCAATTAAGATTAGTTTCTTTGTATAAATGTAGCAATCCACATCCATCTTCTTTGCAAACCAAGGACTTAGTCAGACTTGGTTATTGGATGCACTTATCTACGTTTAAGTTGACAGCAAAATAGCTAATTCCAAAATGTTGGCATATACCTCTGGGGGATGTTGTCTCATAAAATGAGCTGGATTTGTTTATGCATCTACTTTACCAGCATATAAAGGTTTTCCCAGAAGTCCTGCGTCATGAGTCGGAAAAGAGCCAGGAATGCCCAGCCAAAGCTGTCGAAGCTGGTGTAGCCGTAGTTTGGATTCCTCCCAGCTTTCATGCACATGTAACCCTCCGGGCAGCGGCTGAGGTGGGGGACATGCAGAGAGAACAGGGCGTCCAGCACCAAAATGACACAGCACTTTTGACTCACAATGCAATCTGGCTAGAGCTTGGTAGAACAGCAGGTATTAGTAGGATATGTACTAAGAGGGTGGAGAAGGCAACTCACCCAGAGTCTGAGCTATTCCCACAAAGCAGAGCATCCAATTGGCCTGGCAGGAAGTAAAAATTGGCTGTGGAGAAAAAACAGCAACTGTTGTTTCACATGTCTTCTAATCTCATCTACACTTGTTTACTTTTGAACAGTTAACAAATTAATTCAGAGCAATACAAATCTTCAGCTTGTTCAAATATTTTAAATCCAGCACTTTTAATTTCAAACCAATTCCTTTTCCCTCCCAAAATATGGGCAGATTCATGCTCCTGCATCCCTGCCAAGTCACTGATGTCAAAGCCTTGCCTCTACTTACTGTCATTCATGATGTACTCATCCCAGTCAAAAGGCTTGGTGCTGTTATTAGTGTCGTTGAAATTGATTGGCCAGATCACACACTTGTGGCGCAGGTTCCCCATGAAGAGCTGGAGACCGATGAGGGCGAAGACACTCAAGCAGAACACAGTCAGGATCATGACATCCGAAAGCTTCTTCACAGACTGGATCAGAGCACCGACGATGGTCTTCAGGCCTAGAGGGCAGTCACACATGCACACACACATACACACACACACACACACACAAATGCACACGTACACAAACAAGATAGATGAAGCAAGAGCTGCAAATGTTCTAGTTGTTCATATCTGGAATGTCTACTGTTACAAGAAATCGTGTCTTTGTTCACTAACTGAAAAATTCCCAGAGTTTGTTAAAGTTCTGGGGCATTATACTGCTTCTGTATGGAATTAGACTAAACTATGAAAAGAAATGTAACGTAATTCAATTAGTGAATCGATGTACTGTAATTCACCGTAATTACTTCAATGGTAATTTGTGATGAAATTAATTTAAATTCCCAACAAAAAGGGGAATGTTCATGAATTGTATTTAAATTTATGTAAATTTGTAAACTGCATATGCATAGCAACATTTTCTTTTGCAGAATATTGACAGATTATATAAAAAGACATCAGCAGAAACAACAAACAGGCAATACTTGGAAGTCTTCCCAATCTTTTTAGATTTATCCACACAAAATATAAAGGAAAAATAAAATCAAAATCTGGAATTTGCATTCACTCCCAATGACGGATAAAGTTAAAAAAAGAGCGGGAAGACTGCAGATAAATGAGAGGAAGTCCATAAGGGAGAGAGAGCACAGCAGCACAACAAAGGGCCATGAGGGGTACAGAGGCACAGGCAAGGGGGCTAGAAATGCATGCAGGTCATTTAAACTCCAAGGCTGAACAGGAGCAATTCAATGCCAGTGCCAGTTCAGGCACTTTCTTGAACTGTCTTCTTTAAGATAGCATTAGGAAAGTACTGACTCCCCATATTGCGACCCTGCAGTCTGTATTATCCACAGCTTCACTTAAGACAAAGTTGCTTTACCTTCCAAACAGGAATCCTCTGGCAGCATTTGCATTGGTCCACAGGAAATTCAAACACAGAGGCAGGATGACCTGCACTCCTTTTTCTGTTCAGCCTCTATAGCTATGGTGGGCTTTACCAGCTGTACATGCAATAATATAAAATATGCACTCATTTGAGGTTTGCACATTCGGACAATGTCAGAAAAAGCTCTATTGGTTTTGCAGTTTCGGTTAAGACCAATGAAAAGTTATTCTTGTTTAATTATTTGGATTATTTTCTATTATTTGTAATTTATTTTTATTGTCTATTTATAACTACATTGTAGTTTTTATTTACTGCCTTTTGCACTGTTATTGTTGCTTCCCAGATTAAAGGTAGGGTAGGCATTATAAGCGGTATCTTGAAAATAACCTTTTCTGGTAAAATTCTGGGAATATCTCATCCTCATCTGCTAGCTTCCCATCTGATGAGTACTACTCTGTTTGGAAATTAGAAAAAAAACAAAGAAGAGGAAGCAAACCCTCCCAAACCATAACCAACATTGCTTCAGGGGGAGCTGGGTGTCTTCTCAGAGAGCACTGGAGGGAGGGCCATGTTTGGTTGATTATTTGTTAAAATATCAACAGTTGTGACGCTATCAGGAAATTGATTACCATACCTTTGGGGGTAAATAAGTAAAAATGGGGCACTATAGATGTCTAAGCTCCTCAAAGATATGTAACTTTGCTACATTAAAACAGATACATACAAGTTAAATCTGTTGGACTTAATATAGTTCAATTGTTTGGGGGGGAATGTGTTTCTTGTTGGGGTGTTAGAAAAAAAATACTTAAATCAATACTTAATGTGCAGATGTATCTTACAACAAAACAGTAATAGTTACATTGATTCACATCACAAAATGCTGTAGCTTGTAAGCTTGCTGTAGTATCAAAGACAAACAGCTATCTTTTAGGTGTTGTGAGAAGGAACAGCATTAAAAAGTGGTAATAGAAACTTTTGTTAGAATGTACCGCAGGCCTGAAACATGAAATATATGCATGCTATCCAATGAAAAGAAGTTGACAAAACATGAAATATCTTGGTTTTATACTGTCTTTAAAAAATCGGTGCTTTTTTCCCCTTCTTTTTTCTTTTTTCATTTAATATTCCATCTGTATTTTTTTTATCTTTTATAGTTGTGATAAATTGACATATCTAGTTTAGTAGATCCACCACAATTGTTAATTGCTTATTTAACACTTAAAGCAGCACAACGGAACTTTCAGCTTTGTTGAGTTTGGCGCCTCCTTTGGACAAAAATCGGTAGTGCTTTACCAGAAAGAACACTCCATTTCCCATGAGCAACAGCGCGTACTGCCGGAAAACCCCCGTCCCCGCCGCTGCATTTGTTTTGATGAGAGAAGACGGGACGGACTTTCAAAAATACTTTTCTGTTTTCAGCGGTCGTTTGCAGGATGGATAATGAAGAGGTAATGTATCTATTTTTGGCTAAACAATATAATATGACGATGTTGAAAAACACTAAGTTCAACTTGGTTTTATTAAGTTGTTTCAGCGAGATAATGCGCCCTACAAACTCATACGCTCTGCACCTTTTTCCTTTCAGGGTTTTTAGAGGGACTTCGTCATAAATTAGTAGTCCAACATACTTACTGACAAAATAAAAAAATACTTTATAACCTGTGAATAACTGAATGCCCATTCCTTATATTTTGCAGATCAGCCCTGCACAATTTTACAGTTCTCAGGAAAAATACTAGAAAATTTCTATACATTTTCTTCGCATTGCATTATTTCCTCTAGTGCTGTAATTCTATTCAATTGTATTATTATTTTATAAAGCTTCCTCATTGCGAATTACACATTTTTATGATCACTATTATTTCTCTGTCTGTTGTTGATATTGTCAGTAATTTTAGAATTACCAAAACCCAAGACGAATCCCCAGTATGTGAAAACATTCTAATTTTGATTCTTATTGATCATAGAATTCTACATTTACATTTGTATCATAACAATTCTGTCTCTTGTTTTATCAGGAATCTGCTGTTCGTGAGAACACCTCTACCTCTGAATCATCAGAGTTTGAACCCCCACAAAGACAGAACCGACACGCAGCATATATATCATATACTGTATATATGCATATATATATATACATATCGCCAGTGCTCTGGCAGCATGATGTTTGGAAAATAAGAGACAACTTTCCAGACCCAATGGGACAGTACACTGGTTTCAGGGCTCCCTGTCTTCTCTAGAATGGAACCTTTATGAGGATTACTGCAAATATTTTGATATTGTTTTTTTTTTGTTTTGTTCCATTTTTTCCTGTACAGTTGTCTTTGTGTGTTTAAAATAAAGACATTTGTGCAAAACAAGACATACTTTTATTTACACACCTTTCAGAAAATAGAACATTCTTGAACTTTGTCATTTGCATAGTGACAGCAGTTATCCCATACATTATTATAAACAATAAGTAATCTGTATCACAGTAGCAGTAATGAACAACTGTATGACAGGATACATTACTGTGAATAAAGTAAACAAGTGTAAATAGAGTAGTAGAAAAATAAACTAAAAATAATGAACTGATAATAAAAACTGAACTATGAAACAGTGTAAGAAGTTACTGTAAATAAATACAATGACTATAGTAGCAGTAGCATCTTGTGTCCATCCATGTTTCGTGCTGGGAGAGTCCGCGTGTGATTCACTGCTGGAGTGTAGGAGAGCCTTCTGCATGAGGATGTGATTCTGGAAGTTTTCCAGATCTGATGTAGTCCTGCAGAGTGTGAGAATAAAGATACAAAAGCATTATGTCTTTCTGATAATTACTGACCTATAAATCATTCAACATATTTTGTTGATCACAAGTTTGAATTTTTTTCTTTGTTGAAGTCACTGTAATTATGCAGAAAGTAAAAGCAAGTTATGTATAGCTATAGAAAAATTAGAGAAATGTATATATTTATACACTCACAAGATAAAACGACACATTATAAACACCATAAGGTTTCTTTTACTACTCTTGTTATTATTTTAATATAATTCCAACAAAGTAGATTTATTTTTTATGATTATATGGTGTTTATATTGTATTTTTTTTCATCTGGAAGTGTATACTTTGCCTATATATTTCATTTTTCTGGCTATATTTTACTATATCTACAAATGTGTTGCTTTTACCATCAGTGTATAAGTATCTGTATATACAGACCTGAAGAGTCAAAAGGTTTACATAGATATTGACATTTGATACAACACTTACACCAGCTGTAGTAGTTTCAGGATAATTGTTTTTGTAAAACACACTGACATAGGTGTTGACAAAAGTGCATACCTGGAGGTGATGAACGTCTTTACATCCTTCAACCATCTCGTCCAAGACGACGGCGCTACAAGGGCTTGTAGCGAGTGAACGCCGGGCCAATGTTTATTCTCCACCGGGCATTTAGCTTGTTACTCTCCCGCTTTCTTTTTTTCGCCTCCTCCGCTCCGTTAAAACTTTTATTTTCTTCGTTTTTTTCGCTGCTTCGGCCATGATACCAGCTCCTCGTTTAGCTCAACACCAGCTTCCGCTGAGCTCCAAGCCCCGCCCATTTTTGTCTCGACTACGAATCGGGAAGGAGGAGGAAGTGACGTATGTGCCGTAAAGCAGTCAAAGTCGTAAAATTTGTAGTTTTTTAGTGTGGCAGGGTTCCTACCATGCTCCTCAAAGTTACATAGTGCCAGTGAAAGCAATACAGACCCCCTCAGATCATGACAGAGGTGTCATTAAACCTGTTGGAAGTTGATGTACCATCACAATGACTCTGGAAATATGATATTAAGGTGGAAAAGTTACGTAGTGTCGCTTTAAAGCAGCACAGAGGAACTTTTGCAATTTTTAGTACCGAGTCGTTCTATTATGGGGCGCTCGTGCTGAAAATAATAGCAACATTTTATCATGTTTGGCTTTAAATAATGTTTAAAAAAAGTGGTACAAATTATTGAGACTCACTTTTTATAACATTTACAACATTACTTGTTAACTTAGAAATATCTAAATACTATATGTTACACTTAAATGTTAAATCTAAATTTTAAATCTAAATCTAAATGTTAAATATAAATATAAATATTCAATCTAAATGTTTCAGGTCAAACTAAATATTTAGTTAATATGCAAATTCATACTGTTGGTAAACATAACTACTGTACCGAAATAAAAGCTCAAGGACTTCAGACTGTTTATAAAACCAAATAATTAATTAAAACCAACTTATCAGGGGAAATCAACCCCTGGACAAACATTGTCGTGATAATAACTATAATAATTTTTTAAATGTTTGCTTTTGTTAAGTCTTTTTAAGGTGACTCCATTTTTCTTCCATTATTACGTCCTTGTTTCCATCACCTCTGCCAAGATCTCCACTATTACTCTGCGAGCTTGTTTCATTGTCACTGGTCTGCTGACATAGTTCCACTTATCCCTCGGAGTCGGGAGTTCACCATTACATCAGCATTGATGGTAGGCCGCTGCAGCTAGATGAGTCTTACTAAACGTCAGCACATATTTTTCAAATTAAATTGAAATGGATGTTTTAAGGCCTGATATCAAAAGTCCTTTGTGCTCCTTTAAGTTTATCTAATTCTTATTACTATAAATATTTCACAAACTAAACAAGCATAATGTGTTAACCTTTGGAAATGGTCATGGTTAATTTTTTCATACACACATACAAACATTTTGGAGAAACAAGTCAAAGTCCCTTGTCAAGGGAGTTTTAATCAAACGGGGTAGTGGTGGTAACCGTAAATGGTGCGTTTAATGTGAAATATTATCATGTTTCAAGTGCCAATCTACAGTGTGGTGAGGTGTGATCATTATCTGCGTACCAGCACAGGGGACAGCATTCGCCTCCATTTCACTATTCTTTGAAGTGGATTTGTAATCAGATGTTCTTAAGCGGTTTAGCCACCAGAACACTATACGCTGAGCTCCCGATCAATTTCCATTAAGAGCACCTTATAACTAAAGAGTTTTCAGGGTCATGCAATGCAGTTTATTTATGAAAATTTTACACTGTAATTAGATTGTTTTTGGAATTGAATCTATTCAATCCACAGATGCTCTCTTTAAAGCCATTAGACTTTGTTGGCTAAAACAATCATTTTATCTCAGAACAAAGGAGTTGCTGGTCTGTCCGTGCTTCAGCCGGTTGTTGGTCTCTTATTGAGTGACTTTAATGACAGTCAGACCGAAACATTCAAAACAAAGACGGTCAGTGTTCCTAGACCAGAAACGTATGTGTTTTCAGATGGGAGAAATACTCTTTAACATCCACACATTCTAAAAGGTTTATGGACCTGCTCCTATGGTGTTTCTGCCTGCCTCTCTAACAAGATGGTTGATAAATAAAAAATAAATTGTATTTAGAAAATTTCCTCAAAATAAAAGCATGTTGGCTTTTTGTAAAAATGTTTATGGACTTTCATTTTTTTTAAATTTACATGGTGTTTCTTGTCAGATTTCATATAAATGTGCCATTATTGAATTGAAAAAAAAACCTACTTACTCTTTTGTGTAATGCAACATCTGTTTGACATTTTTTCTAAACAGATGTGCACTCTGCTTCCCCAACGTTCATAATATGCATACTTTGCTTAACTTTCTGAGTGATATTTCATTCCAGTAGGTCATAAAAAAGGAAAAGAAAAAAATAACCAAACTGAAAAACAAAAAGAGGGCAAATCAAACTTTCAATGCCATTTGTCAGCCAAGCTCTTGATAGGCTTATATTATAAAAGCAAGTGACCGAAAAGCATCATGCAGCATAAGAAATATGTTCACAAACTAGGCTTGGCAGTCTTCTACATTTCTAATAAGTGTGTGGGATCTGTTATTTGATCCAAATAACAGGAATACTGTCTTTCCAATTTAGTCTCGAGGTAAATGTGCAGCAAAGCACTTCTTGCATTTATTTCATAACAGAACAGCTACATAGATTGATATGGAATTTGAAAAGCTTTGATCTGTTCTTATCTCTGTATAAAATTGCTTTAGATTTCTCCGTAAGAAGAGAATGCTGTATTGCAAAATGTCTTTGCAACTGAAAAGAGTATCCACTCTATCGAAAGCCGATAGAATGAGTTAATTAAAGCTGTTTCTTAAGAGAGACACAGCTGCCATGGAGACAAGCCACTTCTAGAGAGTGTTACTGGGGCAGAAGAGGGTGCAGACACTTTGGATGGCCCTTAAGGAGACTGCAAAGCCTATCAAAAATGTATTAGTACCATTTTTGATAATTTTGGAGGAAAAATAAATCAAAAAATGGTTGTCTCCAATTTTTTTGTTGTTGCTTAAATCATAACTGTAATCATAATAGTGAGTAGAAAAGAAAAAGTGAGAGGATCAGCCTTAGTGTTTAAACTGAGTCTCACCTGGAATGACAGAGATAGTTTTCAATGCTCGGAGAACTCTGAACGTTCTCAGCGCAGATACATTGCCCAGGTCCACAAACTCTGTTATATATCTGAAATAGGGGAAGGATCACACACAGAACAAACACAATGACAAAAACCACACACGCCAAGAGCACAACACCATCGAACCAGGAGGAGACGACGCCACTCACAGAGCCTGTCCACTGAGGAGAAGGGTGGAAGGTAAAAGGAAAGAGAGACACACACACCTAACACCGACCCCGCCCCACCCACCCATCCTGTCTTACCTGGAATTACAGAAATAGTTTTCAATGCCCTCAACACCCTGAACGTGCGCAGAGCTGAGACATTGCCTAGGTTTACAAACTCTGTTATATACCTGCAGGATCAAACCACAGTTACAACAGCTCATTATTTACATGCAGATAGAGGGTGAAGAGGTCAAGAGGTGACATGACGTACACATGGGCTTTGTGACAGATCAGCAACAATGAAACGATGTGCAGTGTTTTACATACAGCTGGCTGCTTTGGGGCATGTAGCTCACATGGAGGCAGGTATTTCTGCTAAAAGCTGCATGATCACATATAGACAACAGGAGAATGAGGGGCCTTAAATGTTGGACGTTGCAGGACCCCAGAGGACCGAGAGGAAAAAGACGATTGACAAGGACACTTAGATGGCAGTGGAATAAATGGGATGAATGGACTGTGCTGTAGGTGCTTTCAGGGGAGCCACAGTGTCGAATAGAGGCCGGCTTCAATTCCCAAAGAGAAAGATTAGAGATGTTTCAGATCAACGTTGGAAACAGGAAGATGGGTTATCAGGTAATTAGAAAGAAAAGAAAAGTCAGAAAAATACATATAAGCACAAAAGTATCAATGACTGTCCCTATTCTGAATAATAAGATGACAGTACTTAAACACTGATCTCTTCCAAACAGTTTGATCACAAGCAGTTTGATCAGAAGCAGAATACTTACGCCATTGAAATGACCATGAAATCCAGCCAGTTCCATGGATCTCTTAGGAATGTAAACCCGTCTATACAGAATCCACGTGCACAGATTTTTACAAGAGACTCAAACGTATAAATTCCCGTGAATGTGTACCTGAAAGACAAAAGTGTTGATAGAATCAGGTCACCACATTTGATCAAGGCGTGATTATTTCTAGGTGACTACAAAATGAATATACATGGAAACACTCAGGGAATCAAAGATTATATATATATTAAAAATTGTATATATATAGTTTCAGATGAACTCTCCAATAAACTACTAACAGTGAACGCTGTATACACTTCCTAAATGTTTAGAGCCTCGGCATGGAAATGTGTGCTAATTAAGCTTAAATGGTGGCTGATGGGAAGGAAAGGACAAATATCTTCTGAGGGGCCTGTTATCGCTGAAAAATATGTTCTTGAGGTTCAGGGCCCATATTCCCTGAGGGCTTTGTTGCATTAGCCCCATTTTTTTTGTATAAAATGTAACTACAGTATGCTCTTATGGTTTCATAAGAGCATTTAAAGGTAGGGTCAGCAATTATGAGACATTTCTGACCCGGAACACTTGTTGTCACTTTCAGAGAAGGTATTTAGTTCTTGTTTTGTTCAAATATCATCAGATCTGACATCATCCAGGTCCTACGGTTGATGATAACCAGAGCACTGCTGTCTTCCTCAGGCCCTATATTACGTAATACTATATCATCATGGCCCTGCACTACAGTTTTATACTAACTGAGTAGTACTAAGTATAATTTTTTTTTACATTATCTAACTACATGAGCATGTGTTACACAGCAGTGTGACTGAATTACAATAGTAAAACAGATACAACATAAATGTACATGCATGGGCAAATAATTATATAAAGTATACTTACTCTACTTGTTTTGACCACTCGGGAGGATCACTAAAGGTCATGAATATACAGTTGGTCAAAATAGTACACATAATGATCATGCTGAAAAGAGTGAGGGTCAAGTTAAGGAGCATTTGAATTATTGTAGAGACAATAACAAACCTCAAAGAATCTGTAAAGCTACAAAATATCAACACTTACAGTCCATAATGTGATTTTTTTTTACAGTAGGGTCATGTCAGCCTTAACAACTTGCAAATCACCCTGGACAGGTCACAAAATATTTAAATAGTTTATATTTAGTGGACAACAGATGTACATCAACATTTTTTGTTGTTGTTTTTTAACTCTCTGACAAGACTCAAAAATGTAATTTTGCTTAAGTGATAGTGTGGATTAGGTCCCTACAGACAAACTGAGGTAATTTTAACTTTGTATTGTGCACAAAAGTGTATAAAAAATAAGAGTTTGTACAGGTACATGTCTTCTACCAGTTTTCTGCAAAACTACTGACAATAGACACAACAGAAGGTGAGTTCATGGCCTCTGTTTCTAGGACGAAACTTTCTATTTCTATTGATAGTACTTGGAAATGCGTAAGTCGACTTGTACACACTTGTGTACACAATTCAAAGTTAAAACAACCTCCGCTTATCCGTAGAGACCCTACCCATCTTGTCGGAGTCTTAAAATAGCATTTTCTTTTGACAAAGCTCTGTTGCCCCGTGGGATAATATTATTGCCATTTTGCTGCAAACATCTATTCCATTCGAACTCTAAACTGCTTTGATTCACGTCGCTTTGGTCCCTAACAAACGTTTACACTCCATACCATCCAATAATAGACCGGGGGTTGTTTTAACTCTGGAATAATCCTTTAAGGATATTGAAATGAAAATCAGGATTTGTATGGACTATCACGTATGTACAAGAGTAGTACGATAACAGCAGCATAGGTTGTACTGGAATGTCGTACAATCATTTGTCAGATGTCAGCTGTTGTACACAGACAGTTTTAATAATGCATGGCTCAATTGGCTTCATGCTATTCTGAAACCAGGTCTGCATTACAACTATGTCCATTTTCATGAAAAATGGTGCAAAGGTTGCAAGTGGACAGCTGTCCTCTATAATCACGGATCAGATTGTCATTTCGGGGACTTGACCAACACTGTGGAAATGTAACCCCAGTCAGCTGCTGTTTGTTGTCCAAAAACCATCTGCATCTTCCTCGTGGGAGGGTAAAACCCTATCGGTTCAGTCCATGTGCTTAGGTGGCCTGCGCTGATAACGACACTGAGGAGGTCGAGGTTGGTTTACTGTCAGGGATGACTCATCATTTCTGCCAAGCTTTTCCTCCAATAATAAAATGGCTACTGCTTGTAACCCCTCCACACTTTCACGTGTGAGGAAATCTTCTGATGGTCACACACGCCTCTGCTCCTGCAGTGACAGTCGCTGGAAACATGAATAGCAGTAAGAGCCAAAAGACAGGACATATCACCATGAATAATGCAAATGAACAGGAACCCTCTTGTACCTGCTGTTAACAGCACCATTTTAAAGGATATGAATGTATCAAAATTTTAATAGCTATTCGCCTAACCAGATTGAAAGGACTTATGAAGTACAAGGCAGGTGTGGCACTAAAGCGGAAGATTGTCTTCCCTCTATTTAGCACTATAAATGTCTGTGAAGAGAGGAAAAGGAGAAATAAGGAGAAATGATCAGTTAACAAGAACAGCACACATAAGGGAAGTAGATTTAGCAAAAGTAGTGTCATTACAATTTCTGACTCATTGTGCAAAGCTGATATGCAGATGTAGATTATAAGAGCATTGGTTGCATTTTGTTGTTTTCTTGTAACAAGTAGAATGATGCAAGTTAAAAAAAAAGAAAAGAAAACAGCAGTAAGAATGTTTCCAGTATTTGTTGTTTTTTTTTGCCCCAGTCTCTCAGTACTCTCCTTTCCAACACCACCTTGGTTTTAAGACAGTGACAGGCTTCTTGCAGTGGATAAGCTCATAATTGTTTAAATAAAACATTTGCATGAAACATTAATGAAACTGTGCGTTTGCACGGGTAATCTCTTGTGCTTTTAACAAGGCATCCCTCGCTGCATTAACCCCCGCAGAACCATCAACGGCCAAGTGTGTGGGGTAAGCAAGGAGGAAAAGGTTTGTGTTATCGTAAAAAAAAAAAAAACAGAAGGTATTTTATGCTCTGCCAGTAGAAATGAGGATCATATACGTAATGTTAACGAGACACATCAGCATCACCGAGGAGAAGCTGGAGAATATTTCTGCCCAGAAGACAGGACACCGTTGACCCACTATATTAATGTGACTAAAGTAAAGAGACAACCAAGATCAAGCCAGCTAAATTGAATGTGATTGGATAATCTTACTCCCTGATTACTACTGTAGGTCAGAACAGCAGCGTCTGTCAGAGTGTTAATATACACTGTAAACATTCACAGCAACAACAATCTGGTCAGATGTAATGACACACTTGGAGATGGCCCAGTTATGTGACATTTCCGTTGAATACAACCATCATAAGTGGGGTGCATTTGCATGACTGCAACTCGTAAACTAATGCATGAAATGCATGAACACACACACAGACAGACACATTCACACAAACCTACAGGCACAAACCATCAGCCAAGATTGATCTCCATACAATCAAACACACAACAAAAACGGCTTCATATGTAGGAAGTCTTTTTTTTTTTTTCGGTAACGCATGACTAAACTGCTGCAAAGCTACTAAAAATTTCATAATCCAGAGCTGAGCAAAGAGGAGAGCAGAGAGGGGGAAAGGCAGAAAAAAACCGGGAGAGATGGAGAGCAAGAGCAGGCAGGCAGGCAGGCGAGAAGGCAGGCGGCAACTGTGGCAGCAGCAGGCTGAGGAGAAGCAGGGCGGAGGGAGCCCGAGCGAGGGAGCTGGGCGGAAGATGGAGAGGAGGAGGGGGGAGGGGTGCGAGAGAGAGCAGCTTCAGCACAGAAGCTCAAGGCAGCAGGCTGGGATATGGCATCTGCATTCACAAGGGCCTCAGCAGCCCTTCGGTGAGGCTTCTTCTCTCAAATCTCATGGTATACGGTAGATGAACTGCATTTTATGACCCCTTTATTCAAGAGCCTAACATCCATTTACACTCTTCATGATAACCAGCTTATATATTCCCCATCATGTCGTTTCCCTGTTATATTCAATTTACAGAGAAAAAAAAAATGAAATGTATAGGTGATATTCACTCTTAACATGCAAATACTCTGGAGATATACTAACAATATCATGCATGAACATGTACCAAACATCATTCTTTGGCACAAACCTTTTATGATGCATGAGATGACATTCTTTTGTTTCTTTTTTTGTTTGTTTTGCATCTCTAAGTCTTTCCAAGCAAGGCACAGGAATCCTGGCTGCAGCAAGGAGAGCAAATGTGCTCATGCATCCTTGTCGTCCATTTCATCACTGCCCATTTCGTCTCTCCTTGAAAATGATGCTTCCCTGGCCTTGTACAGTATCGCAGAGCATGACCTGGCCCGGCCGGGCTCAGCATGGCGAAGCCCTGCTCAGGCCGTCCAGCTCAGAGGGGGAGGGCCAGATGCTGTGTCATTACCCAGCCAGCCCTCCGTCTCAGCCGTGACACAATCTAAAACCGTCACAAATGAAGAACGACCAACAGCTTCCTTATCACCTTTTCACCTCTCTCCCACAAACAACCAGCCAGCCAGCCCTCAGCAACAATGACATCCGGAGCAACCATCAAGGTCACCACCTGATCTGACGTCAGGGCTGCTCGATATTCAAAGCAGCATCTGGTCCCTTTGGCATAAGAATGAGACTAGATTGAGGGCCATAATTAGATTTGCCTGAAGCTGACAGGACTGCTGGAGAAGGCAGCGGCAAAGACAAGGTGTTTAAAAAAGAAAACACAAAGAAGCCCACGATGACAGGAATGGATTTGTGACAGTAATGCATGAAATATCAGGGGAGAAGACAAACTAGCTGCATGTTAGAGAGAGAAAAATCAACAGCCCCACGTAACGCTGGACATGTTTGCCACGTGTCATCTGAATCATGATTCCTCCTTGTGTGCTGGACTGGTGCGTTACATAACGCACAGCGTTCACTGTGTAAAGACACAGAGGCAGAAGCGGAGACAGACGGAGAGGGAGAGGAATGCAGAGACGGATACTGTGCATCTAAGAGCAACAACTACAGGCAGGATCCACACACGTCACTTAATGATGATGACTAAACACAATATTACCTGACTGTGTTCAGGTATATTCAGGTTCACTGTGCAGACAGGCAGAGAATTACACAACACGGCTGCACAAAGTAGTGCAGTTTGGAGATTAATTTGTGATACGAATATATTTTGTTGCCCTGTTCTGTTTCCTAAAAATAGACAACAAACATGTTACCATGGTAGAGGAATTCGCCTACAGAAGCCAATCTTCAAACTCACCACAGTTCACTCTGCAGCTGGATTACTGCTTGGTGGAAAAACAGCCATTTTATGATCAATTATGCTTGCATTTGTATATAAGAAATGAAAGGAAGGTGCATTTGTAGCCCAGCTTTGACTAATTTCTGTAAATGATTTCTTCTTTTACTTTCCATCACTCCTTTGTTTCAGCCTCTTCCATTTTTCAGTGAATAATGTCTTAATTGCCTTTCCTGATCTGTATTCAGGGATGGACTTGCACGGCAAATACAATCTCCTTCAGCTGTTTTGGCTGACAGTGATATTCAGAGCCTCTCAAGGTCACACCTGGTCATCCTCACACTGAGCGTCAGACATGACAGAAACCCCAGAGAGACACGTGCCTCGTCAAACACATCCAGTCCTGTCCGCCTGCTGCTGCTTCTCTCTCTTGTCACAGATTAAGTTTTGAACAATTAGAAAAGTCTGTCATGTGGAACAACACTCTTTCAACAGTAACTGCCTCTGACCCTTTCCCCAAAGCCCCGTGAGTACATTAGAGTATAGACCCACTCAACGTAGGCTCTCGAGCTCCCTGAGTGTCTCCAAGAAACAAAACATAATTACGTTGTGCCACCTAATTATGATATTAAAATAACAATAAAAATCACACACCTCAGTCAACAATCAAAAACTGCAGGTTTGCTCTTCATCTAAGCAAATTCCAGCATGAAGGATCTTGTCCACTGACCACTGAAAACTTTAATACATATTTACCAGAACACCTATCTACAGTGCAGAGCAACAAAAGTATGCAGATCATACTTGTGTTTGGTGCTTTATCAAAATTAGAATGATCATTCATCACAGGAATTTGTGAATCCCTGAATCCTTTACATGTACTTCATAAATAATGTAAACTCTTTTAGAGCAGTATATTGTTAAACTGGGCCACACATAAGTGCAGCAAACTGGTAAAGTGTTGTATCCTGGTATGCCAGGTGCAACATTACAGGGGACCTATTATGAAAAACACGTTTTTTCTTGCATAAAGTGGTCTCCCCTCAGCCTGCCAACTCAGAGAAGGAGGAAAGCAACCAAATTCTGCAGTGTCTGTACAGCCGCCCGGATGAGCCATCCAGTGTGATGTGGCTTCTACGAGCCGTTCAGATTCTGCTCCCGTCGGCAGTAACGACGGGAGCGATTTACATAGGTTGGCCTCCGATGCGTGAAACCACGCCCATAACTAACTCTGGCCGGAACAACAACAACTCTGCCGGCCGGAGCTTCCGCCATTTTTTCGTAGCGGTGTATCGCGTCATTCAGGCAGCCAATCAGCACAGAGCCTCATTATCATAGCCTCACCGCCCACTCAGAATCCCACATAGATAATGAGGTTAGAGAATGGGATGATAAAGACATGGCTCAGAGGCTGAATTTCTAATTTATTTAGCAAAAACAATCAAAAGCTTGTTTTTAAGACATTCAAGGCCTGTTTAAAATAGGTATTAGATGCCATAATAGGTCCCCTTTAAAGTTTCTTTTTTCTTTTGTGGAAGTCTGGGAGAGAGGGGCAAATACTAAAAAAAACCTTCTGGGTATGAATATTTGCACAACATTTAAGTTGTGCTTATATATTTTTCAGTGTGTGTGTGTGTGTGTGTGTGTGTGTGTGTGTGTGTGTGTGTGTGTGTGTGTGTGTGTGTGTGTGTGTGTGTGTGTGTGTGTGTGTGTGTGTGTGTGTGTGTGTGTGTGTGTGTGTGTGTGTGTGTGTGTGTAGAAAGGGTCTCTGTAGACTCACTTTCTGACTATTCACGTAGTATGGATCCAGATCCTCCAGTGGTACCGCCACCAGTCCTCGAGGGATGTCCCCATAGATGTAGGGCAGACTCTTCCCAGCCTCCAGGTCACTGTTGGGTTTGGGCTTGTTCTCGTCATCGTCGTCACGGTAGCTGCTGTCCTGCTTGGGTGGCTTCTTGTTCTTCTCCTCTTGAATGCGCTGCTCAAGGACCACCAAAGATTCTGGTTTAAACTTCCTGAAGCTATCAGGTCCTGGCGGTGCAAGAAGGGGTAAAGCCATGTTTTCATCCTGCAGCTACTTGGTCATTAGGTTTGTACCATCCACGGTAGCAGCTCTGCAAGGAGAAAGAGACAAAAATCAGCACACTGCTTTGCAAAACATTTTTTTGATATTAAAAACATTCGTCAGCACCAAAGTCTCAACCTGATTTTGATAACACATACCATGATTGTTTTATCTTCAGCAAAATATTTTAAGTTGTGCTGTAGGTTTATTCGTTTAAAAGCCAACACAAACTATTAACAAACTTCATCATATGCGTTTTTTTAACTAATCACCTGTAATGAAAATATTGATGGCTATTGGACCTTGATGTGGCAAAGATGAACAGATTGTATTTTCTCATCAGTAGTCTCAGCCAGTACGCACACAGGACATGTCTTCTGTGGTGTAAGTTTATGGTTCATAATATCTGATATATTTTGGATGTTTATGAAAGAAAAAAAAATGGTTAGCTGTTAATCATGATGGCCTATGGAATTAGCTATGACACAGCATTACTTTGTCAATACAGAGTTCTTGCAGACATATTTTATTCATTTAGTTGCCATTGTTCTTAAGACTGTGCTCAGATTACTAAAATCTAAAATACAAAAATACATAGAAAAATAAAAAATGTATATATAGGACATGATTTTTGTCAGTTATCCATGGTCAAGTCCAGTGACAATAATAAATACACCTGACCAACTACTATTTCTTATTTTCAAAAATAGAAAGGAAGGTCTACATTAAGCAGAGAGCCGTTTCATAATAGTATGAATCAGGGGCGGATCTATGAGTGGGCCTGGATGTGCACAGGTAAAAAGTGACTACCGGTAAAACAGTGTTGTTTATTTTTTATAATTTCGGGCCCACCGTGGCATGTTATAATTGCGTTTATGTGGGGAAGCACAAAACTTCAATCTGTTCAATCTGTTCTATACTACCCAACCCCACTTGCAAATCACCAACTTTATGAATGAACCTCATAAGCGAGTACTGGTTGCGACAGTCAGGTGCGCTGCGCTGTCCAATGTGCTGAATTTGTGTCTGGAGCGAGGTGTGAAGATTTATTTATGCCAACAAGTGAACAGAGAAAAACATGTCTCTCATTGTTTAATATAAGAAAAACAGTAAAGCTTCAGCAAAGACATAAACTCAATCTCTTTCGTTCTCTCCCTCTTTTTTCCTTATCACATCTTAACAGTTAATTTGAACAGAACAGAGGTCTAATTGTGGAGTATACAGGACTGCTGTCCTTTCATACCTGTAGATATTTATCTGACAGGAATCTGACTTAAGTACGAGGTGTACTATAATTTAAAGTGGTCCGAGTCCGACAGAATTTTTTACACAATATAATTTGTACGCACATCTCAACTTAAAAGAAATCAGGCCCATCCAAATTTTTGCAGGCCTACCCATTAGGTACATTCTGGCTCCGCCACTGGTATGAATGATCCTATTATGATTTTTTTTAGGAGAAGAATAACAGCAAACCAATGAGTAAAGCCCTTTCTCCAATGGCGCTGCATGTTAAAAGGGTATGATGGTTACAGAATAACTGTTCAACAATCAGTGCAGGCAGTGCAGACAGAAAAGCGGAAGTGTCTTGAAGGAGACAAGAGTCCAGCCACACCTGAAGATAAAATTATAAAATTATCGATTTGAGGGACTTTTCATCCCTCATTTCTTTGGTGCTCATGTTCTTTCTTTCCTTCTTTCTTTCCCTCCATGAGTCCTCACGAGCCTTTATTTTCCAGTCTTTGGTGGATGCAGCCTGAACAGGACTGTCAGCCATATCTGGATCAAGGCCCGTCACTCCCCTGCTCCTCTCTTGCATAACACCCTCTAATTGCAAATGCTCGACGTGTGAAGCTGATATCACCCAGGAAAAGAGGCCGCGCTGTCTGTCACGGTCTGGGGGGGGGGACTTTCAAAATGCACACACACAGACGGACGCCGACAGAAAACGTGCATCTTGTTAAGCCTGATTTATGGTTCCGCGTTAAATCGACGCACGTCTTACGCGGCGACGCGCACCGTACCGCGTACCCTACGGCGTAGGTTCTGCGTCGCGGAACCATAAATCAGCCTTAAACCGAGACGTATGTTTTAAAATGGCTCCGCGGAGCTGTCCGCTTCAGCACCACAAACCACGGGCCTGGGCGGATAAATCACAGCCTTCAATGATCTTAAAGTCATGACAGCACTCGTTTTGGTTGTGTCTCAGTCTTGAGGGTCGCACGCGTCCAAGTTTGGCAAACCATTCATTCCCACGGGGGGAGGAAGAAGGGAGGGAAGGAAAAAGGGGGGTGTAAGCAGTACTCGAGTTGAGGGGGGATGGCATCCCCCCTGAAATAAAAACGGTCAAAATCATCCCCCCTGTAAAACTGCCATCCCTCCTTTCCATCCCTTATGTCATTTTATCAATGAATGTGGTTTTACTGCTATTTCAACATTTAGAGTCATCACCAGAAAAATAACACCAGAAAAATAACTTATATGACAATTTTCACCTGTTTCAAGTAAATTTTCACTTGAAATAAGTAGGAAAATCTGCCAGTGGGACAAGATTTATCTTCTTATTACAATCAAAAACATCTTGTTCCACTGGCAGATTTTTCTACTTATTTCAAGTGAAAATCTACTTGAAACAGGTGAAAATTGTTGTTTTTTCCAGTGATGAGTCTTGTTTTAAGTGTAATGAGATTTTTTTTACTAAAATGAGACATTTTAACTAGAAATAAGACAAATAGAGTTTTTGCAGTGATCCATTTTACTTATCCTGTGAAGGACAGGTAGTCATATTGATAAATTCAGAAAACTGTTTTATAATATTATATTATTTGTAATCAGCACAAATTATCTGTCCCCATATGATAAAATCCACCATCCCCCCTGATTTTATTTTACAACTCTAGTACTGGGTGTAAGTGTAATTCTGCCGTCTTCTTTGACATTTTCACTTTTTGGGGTTAAAACAGTATCTATTTTAGATACACAAACTGAGTGTGTGAATATGCCATTATTATCTGTGTGTTTCTATGATTTGATGAAGCTCAAACCAGAGTCCGACTCGGCTGGTGGGGAGCCTGAAGCATGATTTATGGTTCCGCGTCAAATCGACGCGTCCTGTACGCCGTAGATCCTGCGTCGATTTAACGCGGGACCATAAATCAGCATTGAGGTTCCACTGCGTTCCCACCGAGCAGTGATTGCTGCAGTGGCTGCTTTGTAGCCTACTTTGTTAAAAATGTCACGTTGAGGTAATAACGGCATCAATGTCACCAATGTGACGTCGACGTTTATCAATAAAATAGACTTGAGCGAAATGTTTTTGTTTTTTTTTGTGTTTTCTTTTTGGGAAAATTCCTGTGCGTCTTTTTGCGCGTGGATGATCTGCACCACACCCGTGAAGCCATGTCGACCGCTATGATCAATAAGGCTCTATATCTGTGCAACATATAGTCCACAGGATGAGACCCAAAAAACGGCACATGCATTTGCAAAAACGAGGTGAACGCACCTACACGATGGTTACAGCTCGGTGATGGCGCTGCCAACATCACCTGGGGCAATGTAAATGTCTCACTATAGATGAGAGCAAGATCGACTACTTACACAGCGGGAGCGTCTCTGTCGAAGCCTTGTCTTTAGACTTCATTTGTTAGTCCACAGGGTATAAAAATGGCAGGGAAATAAAACCAGAAAATTCTGGAAAAATCTTTTTTTTTTATTATCTGTGCTCCAGCAGTCAAACAGCGCCCAGTCTGAACCCCTAATGAAGCATTTTCTATTTCTATTCGACGATTTCTTATGATAAATCCCTGTAATAGACACGGAAATTATTGGCAAATGTACGTATTTCCTTGCTGTGGTCTAGCCCAAGAGATGCTCAACAAGCGAGGACACCCTCATCCATCCCAGCTCCAAAAAAAAAAAAAAAAAAAAAAAAAGAAGATGCGGGGTTAGTGTGCAGCTCTGCGACATTCAAGCCACGCAAAAATACCAGCCGAGCGAAAACCCACCTTTATACCGGCTTTCCCCCCCAAAAAACGTCTTGAAATGGAGGGTACTCACTTTCCGAGGCTTACAGTGAATCCCGAGAGCCGCAGCAGGACTGCAGATGTGGGAAAGATCGAGGAGAAACTGCGGTTGTCGCCATATTGTTGCCGCTATCTTCCCCTCAGCGCGAGCAGCTCCGCTGCATAATTGATGACTCTCAGCAGAACGTGAGGGAGTGTCTGCGAGCCTGTCACTAACCCGCAAAGGTCAGCCAGGCCTGCAGCTCCAAACAAGAAAGTCTGAATGAGGAAAAACACACTTTAAAAAAAATAAAACTAAGCCAGTCAGATTTTAGAGGCCAATGTTTACAATGTGAACAATTTTATAGGCTCTCACAGTGGCATGTAGAAACAATGTAGCAAATTTGAACCCAAATGTCAATATAGGCGGTGTTTATAATTAGATAATTGAAGTTTGTGCTCTTTTCATGGGAGTTACAAGTAACAGAAAAAATCTTACTTCCCTAAAACCACATATGCCAATTCATATTAGTTCATTATCAAATGTCTATTTCCTTAATGTTTCTTATAAACTAATCAGCAAATAAGGTGGGAAAAGCAACTTATCTAAGGTACTTATAAAATTAAGATATTAAAGGAATTGTGATTTGTTAAACTGTTTCAAAGTTACAAGTCAATCCCAATTAAAAGCTTGGCTCTGAAAGTATTTTTTACAATAAATTCAACTAAGATGATCAAGCTGACATTTCTTTGTCTACTAAACTTTGGTAAATTATTTAATTGCTGATGATGCTTGTAACTTTTTCAGTAGTTTTTTTTTGTTAATAATCAAAACAACAAGTCCAAAGTGAAAGTATTTTGACACGTTCTTAGTAATCTTAATATCACTTTGAATCTTGGAAGTGTGTTTAAAGCTACTTAAAGACACCTTGCAGACTAGAAGATGTTGTGTAGGAACAATCATCAGACTGTACAAAGATCATACTATCATGGGAGTTACAAGTGACAGAAAAAATCTTACACTGATACAAATATTGTGCTTGATCTACTTAAAACAACTAAGTCTTTAGAGATTATTATGTAGATCAAGAAAGACTAGTCTTTGTATAAACTACTTAATTTTTTGTACGTAAATAATACATTTTGCAAGTCCAGTCAACTTAATTGTGTTAAGTTTACTTAGTTTATTTATCAAAATTAGGTTGACTTTACTTGCAAAAATTAAGTTCACTTTATTTACCAAAATTGACTTTACTTGCAAATGAATTTTGTACATGATAAAAATACAAAGACTAGTCTTGATCTACAAAAAAATCTCATGCGAAAAAGTTGCCTTAATTTTTTTAAAGTAGATCAAGCAAGATATTTTTTACTGTGGTGTTCTACTTAAACAAATAAAGCATGTTTCATCTAAAGTTGGTCAATCTGCCTAATAGATTAAAATTGTTAAAGGAAAAGTAAATACAACAAGATCATTGCTTGTTGTTTGTGTGTAAATGAAAAGATTGCCTGGGATTACATAAATACTGCTTGTTAAGGATAAAATGCATGTCTTGTTTTTAAACAAATGCAGATTAAGTTCAAAACTAGATCTATTTATGTAAAGCAACAAACTTTATTTTTTAATTGTTATATCACAGATTTAAGTATGTTATATTTAAATGCACTTAGATCATTTTTTTCAGTGTACTTCCCTAAAACCACATATGCCGAGTCAAATTAGTTCATTGTCAAATTTCTATTTCCTTAATGTTTCTTATAAACTAATAGGCAAATAAGGTGGGAAAACAAACTTCTCTAAGGTACAGTACTTATAAAATTAAGATATTAAAGAAATTGTAATTTGATAAACTGTTTCAAAGTTACAGGTCCCAATTAATCCCAATTAAAAGCTCGGCTCTGAAAGTTCATATGACCAGTATTTTTGAGTTACAAATTCAAATTTCAATAAATTCAACGAAGTAAATCAAGATTAAATTTTTTTTGTATACTCAACTTTGGTAAAGAATTTAATTGCTGTTGATGCTTGGAAGTTTGTTTAAAACTACTTAAAGACACCTTGCAGACTAGAAGATGTTGTGTAGGAACAATCATCAGACTGTACAAAGAAAAATAATGACTTGATTGTGTCTCTAATGACGGTAGTCCGTCTATGATCCAGCTTCATTATAATTTTACCACTGTCTGAGTACAGCTGATAAGTATAATTTAAGAGTACGCTTTAGTAAACAGTAATGTTTTTAGCCCTGATTTGAATGAGCTGACAGTTGGAGCAGACCTCAGGTCTACAGGAAGTTTGTTCCACCGGTGAGGAGCAGAATAACTGAACGCTGCCTCACCTTGCTTGGTTCTTGTTCTTGGGAACCACAACAAACCAGATCCAGATGAACCTCAGGGGTCTGGGAGCTTCATAGGGAACTAACAGATCAACCATGTATTTTGGTCCAAGACCATTCAGTGCTTTGTAGACCAGCAGTAAGATTTTAAACTCTTAAACAAAAAAAAAAAACAGTTCTGTGATGGAAACTTTAGTTCAGGTGTGGGTAATCAGTTGGAGGGAAGGCACTTAAATGTACACTAAAACTTGTATAAATGTACAATAAAAATACATTTGAATATATCAATAAAGGTTTTACAGTCTTTATGTATGTAACTCTCATTTACGTTTTAATAAACCTGTAAAAACAGAAATGTAGGCTATAACTGTTGCTATTGACGCCGCAGTTGTAATTACCATCACTATCAATATTCTTGTGCTATAACAATATTCATGCTGCCAATACTCTCCATTTTGGCCCTTTTCTTTACCGCACTGGTGATGCAACACATATAAGCCAAACGTGCGTATGACGTCACCGAATTTAAGGATTTAGTTGGGTTTTTTTTCACCCCCGTTTTTTGTTTGCGTTTAAACTGCGTTAAAGAGTCAAAACAAATGGAGTTACGATGGAGTATTATGCTGCTCATGATGAGTGTCTCGACTTTGACCGGAGCAAATTTAGCAGGACACAGTGAGTTGTTGCGGAGCCGCGGGGGCGGGGGCTTATTATGAAGCTGAGTTGTTATAAGTAGCTTTTGCTGTACACCAATAATTATTATTTACGCTTTTCAGAAACCAACCTCCTTTTAAAGAAAAACAACAGGAGTTGATAAAGAAAGCCAAAGTGTGGTATTGCAGAGATGCAACAAGCTTGGTAACCCTTGTCTTGTGGGGCGTTGAGTTAACATAATTAATTAATTAATCACTTATTAATGCCTACATCTAAGCAAGTCTAATCTTTACAAATATACATTGGTATTAATTTGGATCTTTAAGGAAGTTATTTTTATTTCTGGTTGGTTAAGCAAATATTTAAAGTAGCAGCTTTTTGACCTTCAAGTCAAAGAGTTCACCTGCAAATTAAAAAAGTGATGTTTACTAGATGAAAGGAGCAACAAAAACCTTCATAAATGAGATGTTATAGATTGCATGTTTTTTTTTTTTTTTTTTTTTTTACAGTAACTGTTTTTTTTTGTAAGTGCAGTTAGATTTGAATAACTGTAATAAAAATGCATGCATGTTATATTTGCATATTTGAAGAATTCAAGATTTTGTAGATTTGTCTCCCCTTTTTAGATTTTAGATCCAGTATGTTTCTTAATATATTCTGACTAGATTGCATTTTTGTAATTCAATGGGCAATATTACTTTTTAATAAATTTGTTAGATCATTTTGTATTTTTCCAACAGACTACGTGAAACTGATCTGACGTCGGACTAGGACAATGTGGCCTTAAAATCAATATGACAATTAATTGAAAGGTTTTACCGTATCTTTTAAAATGATAAATGAACCAAAATGCATACAAATAAACTGTTCAAGAGCATTTATTTAAAATAAATAAATCAATTTTCTTTCTACATGACTGATTACATGCAAACAAGTTGCCACCATGAGCGCATGGCTTCAGCTCGGTGGTCAACAACATTTAAAATAGATGATAAATGATAAATGAACCATTATCAATACTTTGTCCAATAATACGCTTTATTAAAATACTTGTTGTAGCGTTCAAAGCCGCTACCTAAATTTCTCTTCAATGCAAAATGAATCAATGCTCCTGTATTTGTGTTGTCAAGGTTGTGGGCAGCGGCCGCTGGCTGGGCCCCCAGGGGCGTCTCGGATAGTCGGTGGTCGGGAGGCTCCACAGGGGGCGTGGCCCTGGCAGGTCAGCATCCAGTTGTTGTCTAAGCACCACTGCGGGGGGACAATCCTCAACAACCTCTGGGTGCTCTCGGCCACACACTGCTTCCACAAATACAGGTAAGAAAGTCGTATGCCGCTGGCTCATCTGTCACTCTGCCTTTGCAAACAAAGAGGCCGCATCATCTGGGACCAAAGTGCATGTAAACTGGGTTTATTAAATTTATAAAGTTTTGACGAAAAACTTATATATATATATACTAAAAATACTAAAAATTGATAAACTTACTAGAGTTATTCATTGCAGTTATTTGTGGAAAAAGATAAAATGAAAAAAG
Organism: Cololabis saira; assembly: GCF_033807715.1. Lineage (NCBI taxonomy): Eukaryota > Metazoa > Chordata > Actinopteri > Beloniformes > Belonidae > Cololabis > Cololabis saira. Next base: position 26,295,041 of record NC_084598.1, read on the forward strand.
AACACAGTATGTGTCACACACATCTGGATTCATCATCAATAAGTGTCCAGGGTGCAGCCAAAGGTGCAGCATGTCTGTTGAGCATCATAGGTGTAACAAAAGACTGAACTCCATCATGTTAAACACAGACACAAAACACTATAATCACCTCTTTCTTAATGTGTTCCCTCGAAGAAAATGTTGTTGCATGGTTCATGCATGGTTGCATGAACAGATGTCTAATTAGTTTGAAATGTTATGAAATGTTATGAAGGGGAAATGTTATGAAGGGGAAATGTTATGAAGGGGAATATGCCAAGTGTTAAATGTGATAACATGTGAGAGCAGGACTGTGATCCCTCAAGACCATAGAGAAATACCACGGTCACCCAGGTGTGATCCAAGTTTTTATCCACATTTCATCCATGTCAATGAGGGAGACAAGTCAAACGCAGCAGAAAGTCTCACTGACTCTGTCTTGTGTCCAGATGGCTGAGCCGAAGGTTTTTTCGTGTGGTGGCAGGACTTCACGTTTTGTCCACTCGAGGAGATCAAACGCAGATCCGCTCCATCAGACGGATGAAATTGCATGAGGACTACGATGACAAAACATCTGACAATGACATTATGCTGGTGCAGCTTAGCTCTCCGCTCAACTTCACCGACTACATCCAGCCTGCCTGCACCCCTCAGAATGTGAGCCAAGAGTTCAACCTCAACTTCAGCCACTGTTTCATCACAGGATGGGGGAGCAAATACTACAAAGGTAGGTGTCAGAACAAAGTGATTCTGTCGGGTCGATGTTGCTTCTCAAAGTGAAAATCCACCACAGTTGTTTGTAAGAGGGCACAAGCAGACCAAGGAGATTGCCAGGTTACTAAATGTGTTCAAGCAAGTAAACATTCTTCGGTGACAGCGAGCATACAGAAAACGGTCAGTCATGTGCCTTTTGTGGGTTCTGAATGAATGATGAATTATACATGCATTAGTTTTATCTTGTTAAATATGAATTAAAGTATATCCTTGCTAGATACAGAGCATCTGGTGCAAACATCATTTATTAATGTCTCAATAACCTTTTAAGGCTGCAGCCTTGATGGCTCATTTCAGAATGAAAACCCCTTTTATTTATTCATGACTTTTACCAACATCTTTAACTGTTTATTCACCTATCAGATTGAGGCAAGTGTGCATGGCAAATATTTGTAAAACATGTGTCTGTTTAGAAAACAATATCTGAAAGAAAATATGTTCAAAGGTTTTAATAAGTATAGTTTAATAAAGTCGAATAAAATATAGTTACAGTAACTTAGCTGTGGTTCATAGCAATTTTAGGTCACAGCTTATTTTCATCACTCTCATGTAAATTATTTTTTAATGATAATGATAATTTTAACAATAATAATTAACTTTATTTATTTAGCACTTTTCTAAACAAGGTTATAAAGTGATTGATGTAGCAGCAGAGAAGCAGCAGCTTTAAAGGCACTTTAAGAATATAGTTTAACTCCAAATTAGTCCAATTGATATAAAGCCAATAAAACAGCAATCAGATTGCATCAAAACATTGATGCCCCCCTCCCCCCTCCTTTAACTGGAAGAAACCTCTGGCAAGGCTTTTTTTTTTTTGCTTGTCATTTAATTTGAGAACATTTTGGGCCAGCCAGGATTTAATGTCAGAGAAACAGGCTTTAATGTTCTAAGCAACCCGATAAAAGCTTATGTTTGTAATTCAGTCAGGACCTCAGTGTTTAAAATATAATTTAACTATACAGTAGAATATAGTTAGTAGAATAGTATAGTAGAATTTCTACTGAGCGGCTGGACTGACAATAGACCTCATGTCAGCACAAACCAAGAAATATTCGCACCAAAACTGACCTGTTAACAATGATAACGTGAAGTGTTCAGGCAGCAGTAACTCAATCCGAAGGCCAAACTCGATAGGTATTGAATTTGAAAAATGAATTTGTCTGTTTTTTTTGTTTTAGCTACTACTCAAAATAGTGGTATTACTGCAAATAATATAGTTTCTTAAAAAGGACACTAAGCATGTCATGTTATAATGCTACACACAGTTGCATGACCACATGTATGACCACATACATTCACAAGGATAATATAAACTTTGTGAACTAAAAACAAAGTGTTGAAAAGTGTTCATTGTAGTTCATGTTTGATTTACACAGAATCAGGGATAACACCAGACGGCTCTGCTGAGCACATGGTGGTTGAAATAGATACACGAGACCCAAATCATCTGAGTGATTGTAATCAGTCGCCTGCTGTGAGTTACTACCTACGCTGAGTGAGCACAGAATTGCCAGTGAAGCATTAGCTCCCCCACTATAAACTAACATGGACTGCGGCTAAGCAGATGCCCGTCCTGTGTTCAGACAGATCTCAACCTAAAATTCTTTAACATACATTTTCAGAGGCTAACCCTATTTTTTTACAGTAACTGAAAAACGTGCACTGTTGGGTTGAAATCCGAGGACTGATGTGGCCATTGAAAGATATTCCATCTTATTGCCACGGAAAAGTCTTGAGTTGCTTTCTCAGTGACTACGTTTACATGCAGTCAAAATTCGGGTTAAGGTCAATATTCCAGTTACTGAAACATTCGGAATAATCTGTTTACATGCGTGAGCAAACAGGGTTATCCCGGTATACATGGTAATTGTAATCATTTGGGATATCTGGATCAAACCATCGACGCTCGGAGAACATCATGACGCAGTTCCCGTCATTTCCGCGTCTTCTTCCTGTATCCAAATTCAAAACAACCGTGGGGGACACAATTACGGACCTCGCACCCATCAGGATTGTAGGGAAGGGGGCGTGGTCACGGGGAGATTTATGGTTGCTAAGTTACACGTGTTCTCTGACAGTTGTCAGTTGTTATTCCGTTGTCTGGAATAAAGGCTTGACCAACCCCTGGGGCCTGTACTACGAAGCAAGTTCAACATACCCAGGATATCTTTTCCTTATCCAGATTCACTAACCCGGACAATTGCAATCACGCTAAGCGGTCACACGACGCTGGTTATCAACTCGGTATATCAACCCAGGTTTCTCCAATCTGGATATGAGCGCGTGCACATAAAAGGGGCGGTGTTTTCAGCGCATGACCAATCGCAAGCATGGAGAAGTCCGCTGTCAGAGCCGCTTATTTCAGTAGCGAAGAGCAAACAATAATTTTACGGAAATATGATGAGTATAGGCATATAATACAGGCAAAAAGCAACACAGTTGCAGCTGCAAAATGCAGGAAAGACAGCTGGCAAAAGATCGCTGACTGTATAAATGCGTAAATTCATAGGGATATAAACATCACTGCCCCATCATTAGGGCATAAGTAGATCTGACTATAATTACAGTTGTCTATTCTGTTAAATGCATGTGTTGCTTAGATGTATTCGTATGGCGTGTATGACAATTGTAGCCTCATTCCTTCAGCTGCAACCCCAGCGGAGTGAAACGCACATGGGAGCAAATAAAACATAAATATAAAAAACATCATTCAAAGCGGTAAGTAGGCTCACTTTCATATCTTAGAAGTACAACAAGTACAAGGCTTTAGTGTTTCTATCACTCTCTGTTTTAGGATGATATCAGTATACAAAAGCACAATGAAATAGCATTGACATTACTTGCAGCAAACAGAAAAACAAATGACAAGAAGAAGATCGGAGGGATCCTCTCACGATCCGCGCACCGAGCTCCACTGGATTCTCTTCGAAAGGGCATGCCATTTTCCAAGAGAGCTGATTGGTCAGTGGGCGGTGCTTTTACACCCGGCGATCTGTATCTCGAACATAACCTGCTCCGGAGCAGGTTAGCTGTTCAGCATAAGTTACCATGGCGATGTACCCCGGTGAGAAGTGAACCACCGTCGTAGTCCTGAAAACCCAGGGTTAAACCTGAAGTTACCTCGCTAACCCCAAATCCCGCTTCGTAGTACAGGCCCCTGGAGTCGTGCTTCATCCTGCCACACAACAACAATAACAGCAGCACGGCAGATAATGAACAGCCCAGTAGAAGTCGCCTTCTTTTGCGCTTTGGTGCTGGTACTGACCCACCACCAGGACTTAACACAATTCCTCATCGCCTTTCATTATCCTTCTGCACAGTGCCGTTCTTCTGTCAGCAGGTGCATCATTAATGAACGCTAGTGAGCTCGTCCCACTCACAACCTTGTCTGCTCACATCATGACACTGCCTCCACCATGTTGGACACATGATGTGGTCTGCTTTGGATTATGAGCCTTTTTTTTTTTCCTAGCCTTTTCTCTTCCCATCATTCTAAATTGAGTTTACTTTAATTTTTCTTCTGTCTAAACAGTTTGATTCCTGAACATGGAACATGGAAACATGGGAAGCTTTTTTTCCCCAGATATTTGCTGTGCACCTTGTTGTCAACCCATTATTGATGCGTGTGTTTAAGGCCATCTGACAAGCAGACTGCAGGAAGCTGAGGTGGAGCTCATTGACAGGAGACGGTGTAACCTGCCCAGCTGGTATTACGGCAGTGTCACTGAGAACATGCTCTGCGCAGGACTGGAGAGCGGAGCAATGGACACCTGTCAGGTCAGGCGGTGATTTTAGTGCTGTTGAAAGTCGCTGCTGGTTGCAGGATGTGACACCTGTGACGTGGTTGTGTGGTTTGTCTCCGGTGCAGGGCGACAGCGGAGGACCCTTGAACTGCTACAGCGACAGCGAGGAGAGGTTTTATGTGTTAGGAGTGACGAGCTTTGGAGAGAAGTGCGGACTTCCTCGCAGACCGGGGGTGTACTCTCGTGTCAGCAAGTTCACAGATTGGCTGAAAGAAAGCCAGACGGTTCCAACATCTGCTGCTGCAGACCAGCTGCACATAAGGCTCGTCTCAGCTCTGCTCAGTGCTGCTCTGATGCTGCTCTGATGCTACCAGTCTCTCAGAAATAAAGGGATCACAGTTGGATCCAAAGTTTCATGTTTTACTTTTCTATTGGTACCATTTTACTCCTTGATGCCTGATATTTGATACATTCCTTTCTGTAACCTCTGCACCAACCCCAGAATGGAAGCAATTACCCCCCAAAAAAGTTGATTGATTAAAAAATATTCTAAAAAATAGATGCGACAAAGAGACAGAATTGGGAGTGTTTTTAATTTAAATATATAATAAACACTGGTAATTCCAAAACTTTGAATTTTCCTTGCATTATTTCATATATCAGGTATCAGGGGGTTTATAACTCTTAAAACAGTTAATATATGATGATTATTATTGGTTAGATTGTTGTGAGAATCTTCATGTTGTAAGGCTGTGAAAGTTATAGAAAAGTACAATAAGATATCTTATCAAAAATAATTTTGCCATAGGAAGCAAAAAAATCTTGATGGAATGCTTTTTGCTATATTTATGTTTTTACAAAGAAAACAAATATATAAAAATCAAATGGCTATTTTTCAACCAGGCCCATAATACACAAGTAATGTGTCCTTTTTAATGTTACCTAAAGCGTGTTTTTAAATGTACCATTTTATTGAAGAACTTTGCTAATGTTAAGTTACAAAAAAAATAATAATAATAATAATGTTAAGTCACAGCAGACTCTGAGAAACTTCAGACGCAAGTCAGGGGCTTTCATGGATGGTGATATTTTTACTGCTCTATAAACCAACTTTATGTTAATGATTTCTAACAATCTTTAAATGGGGGTTTATTTAAAGTCTGCGATAGAAGGACAGATCATGTTTGCATCAATTCATACTGTGCTGCAAAAGTAAAGTGGTGCATACCTTTAACAGATCTTTCATAAAATCATGCTTAACGTATAAAACCTCCAATAATAACAGAATACCAATTAAGTATAAAAGTCGTGTGGGAAGAAGAAGAAACAAAGAAAAAAAAGTTGCCAAATGTGAGGCCATCTGTTCAAAAGCTAAAGTTTGACCAAAGTTGCGTCATGCAAGAGGATAATGACCTTAAACACACCAACAAATCCGGTTTGGGCAATGGTCCGAAGTTCGGACCTCAACTTGATTGAAGTCGTGCAAATCTCAATGAACAGAAGCTGATCTTGTAATTAAGAATGGGCCAATATTCCTTGAGAAGTAACTGATAAAGTCACGCAGAAAATGGTTAGTTATTGTTGCTAGAGCTGGTTCATGTGGTGTTTAGTTGTTCACACACTTTTTTGAGGTTCAGTGTTCTTCCGAGGAGCACTCCGGCTCGTGATGGGGTTGAGGATTGATCGATCAATCCGGTGACTTGAGAGAATTTGATAAAACATAACTGTTCATGCTGTAAACTGGATTAACACTAAAGCCTGTTTATTATACTCATGTCCATCAACTGAAATATGTTCATATTTTTAGGTGTGAAAACTTGTAAGAATTTGTAAATATTAGAAACAAAAAGGCTGTCATTGCAACGCTCACTGACGTTTCTTTCCCAGATGAAGCAGAAACACTGACACCTAATGGAGAAAAAGTGTTAGTTTTCAGGTCAAACAAAAACTAAAAATCAGAAGTTTGACAAAGCATTTTTATTTATTTGACATGAAACACATTTGACATGACAGTGTGACAGTATTTTTGTCAAGTAAGACATGTTAAAAGTTATCGCACCATTGGCTAGTCCAGAATGACTTTGCTGCAGCTCAACAATGCATAGTGAACAGACAGTTGTTGAGGTAAACAGTGTGGGCCCTTGAGTTTTTTTTTTTTTTCCTTTTATTGTTTATTTATTTGTATTTATGTGTGTGTGAAAGATCGTAATTTCATTACCTCACATGTACAGTTATATTTTGTGCTTAGAATAACTTTAGAGGTTTGAAATGTCTCTCACAGCACAAAAGAAAGACAAATAAATAAATCAGATGGTGAAAAAGAACATGTCAGGTTGCATCATCTGTGTCGAGTTGCCCACTGAGACTTTTTAAATAGATCTCAGAGCTGGTAGAAAGTGTAATGATAAACTAATTTTGATTAGATGATTTAATTAAAAAAAAAAAAAAGGGCATCCAACAAGAAAAATCTTTTTGTAATGCCCAGTGAAGGACAAGAATTTGTCAGCGGCCCCTCATTGAATAGCACCAGTGTCTATTGAAAAGGCTTGAAGGCCGAAATGAATTAAAAATTTAAAAAAATGTAATAAAACTTGCCAGAGTGAAACAGAAGTGACAAAGCAGTTATCACACAGTTACTAATGAGTTGGGTTTTTTTGTTTTGTTTTTTACTTACTGGCTCACATACATTTCCTAAGCGTCTGTCACTGGCTGTGAGGCGAACTATCCGTGTGTTGCACCGTGTCAAGCTGCTTCTAAATCAAACCAGCAGTCGTGCAGTCTCAAATGCAAATCACATCAGAAAATATTGATGAAACCCCTATAAAATATATTAAATCCCAAAAATACAGTGGAAGCGACATACCCAAAAAAAAAGAAAAAAAAAAAAAGGTATTACTTAAGAAAAAAAAGTTCAATATTCTGGGATTAATTTCTTACAAAAGACAAACCTTGCTGCACCATAAAAGCCAAATTTCACTGTTTAACTGAACACATACACGCTTGCATATACTCCCTTATGGACTCACTCACACACACACATGTACACACACACACACAGGATGATTTTGAGAAAGTGCACATTGTTTCTGCCAAAATAAAACTGTTCCACGTCTTTTGCAAAGAAATGCAATGAAATTAACAAAAAATGCTGTCAAGTATGAAAGATCAGTCAAGTTTTTAGTTTTTTCTTTTCCTTTAGAGTCCATCTCCATTTACACAGTAACACCAGCGATACAGTATTTGACCTGTAAAATACAGTATACAGACATTTTTACGCTTGTTATTTTACTTTCTCTCTTAAAGTGTATTTTTTTTTATTTGTAATTCACATGTTTCTAACATGTTGTTCCAAATTTATCATCTCGTTTTCAGTGTTACAGACATCCGGAAAGAATCGGCTTCAATATTGATAATGTTCAAATCAAAACTAGATGACAATGAACTTAAAAAATAGAAGACACCCCCTTTTCTAAAAACTATAAGATGTGAGTATATTTTGAGCTATAAACTGTCTTATTTCTCACACAGGCTTAGTGGAGCTGTTCTTTGAAAACACAATAAAAGTCAAGAAGTTCCACAGGTAATAAGGCAAAGTTCTCTCCTCACTCGTATGTTTACTTTTAATTCAATAGTTCTTAACTATAAATGTCTCTAAGGTGAAAGGCACCGACCTGCCTTCAGATGATCTACAGTTATCTAATCAAACTGTGACATTAAAAAAAAAAAAGTTGTTCAATGTCAGGTTATAAAAACGACACACAAACGGAAAGCTAGCGCCTCATTTCAGAATCTCAGTCCAAACCAAGAAACAGCAAAGCCCACATGCACCAAACAAATTAACTCGAAAGTCCACTTGCTTTTGCGTTGCGGGATATTCACAGGTTTCCACTTTTTAGCAAAAATGTTTTTTCTTTCTTTAAATGCCATTTCCAAAGTCAGGAATAAACTATCAGCATTAAATCTGTCAGCTGTGCCAACATCAACTTGTGCCTCTCATAAGTAACCACTGAGGTCCGATCAAATCGTATTTGCAGAATATTAACCCAGTCATCTTTTGAAAATCCAGAGTTTTTCAAGGACACAGACACAAACCGCTGATTTGAAAATATCTTGAGAACTATTAAATACTCTTAACCATTTGGATGAAAAACAATACATGCTTTTAGACTGTTTTCCACAGAGTTGAGAAATATATCTATCTTTCTGTTATCTTTCCCAAGATAACTAAACTTTACAATGAACCATATGAAAACAAACTAAAGGATGAAGTGCTACCACTTATAATCTACATACAACGTTATATCCTGCTGGGAATTCTCGTTTTTGCCAAACAGAGCCCAAACACTCCGACACCAAGCCGATCTGGGATGACTGAGACAGAAGTTTTTCTAATATCAATCTAAACTGGTTTTTACAACTGCTTCATTCCAAAATGTTGTATCTTAACATAAAATAGCATACTATTTCTGTTTAAGAGTCCAGGTATACATGCACACCATTTAAGGTGGAGCTGAAGAGGTTTTTCTTTGGTCATCTTGACACTTGCCATTAACATGCATCTTCAATGATCCGATCACAATTGGCCGGATTTAAGTCCAGGTGTGAATGCACACTGGATGCAACGGACCCACTGAGATCCGACTGGATCTTTGGATGTAATTGGAGGTGGGCCGGAGCAAATATGGCCACGCACTTTCAGCAGTGTGAAAGCAAACCTACTCTGGTTCAAACCGATGGACTAACGTCCTGTTGAGGGACCGGGTTTCCACTGGTATCCTTCCTCTGTCTGGTGGACCAGTGTGTGAGGTGTTTTTACTCTACAGAGCCAACGGAAATGATATTAGTAAGTTAAATTCACAGTTACATATTAGATTAACATATGCAACCCATCAGCAGACTTGCTGAAGTCCAGCTGCGTTTATGTCCATATATATGTTCATATAATGCATGCGCTCACTATAATCCAGGTGAGTATTTAAAAGAGCCCATTTTTAATCGGATCACAAGGCAGCTGAATGTTAATATCCATGTGTAAACAGCATGTTAAAGTTCACCCAAATGGTTAAAAAATATCTTCAAGAAATCAAGAAGCACATTCATAATGACACTAAATGTGAACAAAAAGGCATATTTATTTCTCATCTATGATGCCTGAGAGTCAGAAATTGGGTCTAAGCTCTACAGGAATATTCAGACCCAACCAATCACACTGCTGCCAGACTCCTCTGCTTGCTGGAGCTTTCTTTTCCTTTAAGTAGCTTGCAAGGAGACATCAACCTCACTCCCATTAAGCATGCAAACCTAAACGCCAGGTTACAGCTGCAAATCCTTTTCTGAAAACTGATTCTTCTAAAAAAAAAGTACTATCACAATCATATGATCTATCTAGCTCAGCAAGTCTTACTTGCGGCGAAAATGAGGAATCTGTTTACCTTTATTATCCAGTTTACATGTGTATGAGGCTTCTCTTTGTTTTTCAGACTGCACCAAAGGGGGTTCAAGTGTATTTTTTTTGGGGTATTCTGCAATGTGTGGATGGAGATGTTAAGTCTTCTGGCAATTACAGTATGCAACTGGAGGTGAGAGCCGCTGTGCACCTGGTGGGAAGATAGTAAGTCAGGAGTGCTGTGATGGACTGGACTCGCTGGTGGCACTTTTTTAATACTGATGTGGATTTGCTCGTGTAAAAGCAGCAGACGGGGGTAAAAGTGCAAGGGAGGAAATAAACTCCATCCATCCTGCCTTCGCAAGTAGAGGGAATACAAAAACACAAGCGCACGAAGATGTCAGATAAAGAAAGAATAAAAAAAGAGAGGAGACTTCTTTCTTTGAGGAAAGTATGCAATTAAAAATGTCTTAAAAACTTGAACTGGATCGCTGAAGCAGACGTGGGATACAGAAGATCAGATTTCTTCCAGATGACAAATGTGTTTGCTCTCCAGAGGAGAGGAAATGGCATTTCCGTTCTTGTAAATCTCAGTGGTTGTGGAGTGCAGCGATTGAGCAGATGGAAGCAAAGAAGGAACGGTTTCCGAGAGGGAAGCATTCGTCGTTACAGTACTTGCACTGTCCTCACCTTCCCACACCGTTTGGTCTTTTGAATGAGTGTCTGAGGCTTAACATTTGGGTTGCTACTATTAACACCCCAAGTCCTTGTCCCTCATGTGTTTTCTCAGAGCCTGGCTCAGTTTTCTGCATCAGTTTGATTTGAAAGTTGTTCACATGTTGTAGGCCACGTAGATGGGGTCTAGTTGGTCGGCCAGGAAGGAGTCTCGCAGGTGCATCCTCTGCTTCTCCCCCCTGGAGTTGATGGGGATCACCCCAGGGTCCACGATGACCACCACCCCCACGATGAGGTGGTGCTCCTCCAGGACCACGTTGGTGACGAGCGGCACCAGGTCCAAGGCCTCCTGCTCCGAGCCGCTGAGCTCCGCCACCACCACCAGCAGGTTGGTCCACGTGAACACGGCGCTGCAGGACGACACGCAGAGAGCTCAGTTTGCTGCACGTGAGCAGAGCTGCTCCAGGACACACACGGGGAGGAACCTCACCTCTCTGCAATGCTGCGATGGGCTCGGGACACAGACGTCTCGATGTCGATGGGGTGATAACGCAAACCCCTCAACTCCAACGTTTCATCCAGAGACCCCACCACAAACAAGGCATCATGGCGATCTGCAGCAGCAAAGAAAACAACTATAATCACTACACGGATTGAAGGTATTATTCCATATTTTGGAGAATTCTCAACACCATTAATGTTGTGGTATTTTTGCTTTAAAGTTTCTTATATTTTGCAATTGCTTTCATTTTTCTGATGTTTATTAAGTATCAATGAGCAACTTCTCTCAACTTTCCCCCTTTTTTCATGGTCGCCACAGCATCTTGTGTATTGCATATTGATTTGGGATCAGATTGTTAATAAATAACAATAGTTTTGAGATAAAAAGTCTAAAACCTTTGAAATTCCTTTAACACAATATAGATGGCTGAATGTATAGTATGGCTTTTAGTTTTTTTTTTAAATAACCACACATGATACAAATGTGAAGCTGAAACAACATTTATAATTAAAGTTGTCAAAACTTAGCCAGAACTGTCTATTACTAACAACTGTTGGAAAGATAACTTATATAAAATTCACTGTAAGATGACTGGGAAGAAATGTGCAGAAACAAAATCAAAATTTCCAATTGAGATTATTGAAAAAGAGTATATATGTAAGGTTTTAATTGGGAGGAAGGAAAGAAGGACGGACCAAAAGATCATATACTCTCGCCTCAAACTCCAGTAAAAGCTCTAAAAAAAAAAAACCACACCATCAAATTATGATAATAAACAGAAAAGACTGAAGGGTTGGGAAAGAGGTCCGATGTTCTCTCACCTCCACTTGCATCCAGCAGCTCGGTCCTCTTAATGAAGCCCAGGTAGCCTGTCCGGGCCCACAGAGTTTGGGGGTCTCCAAAGCTGAGCTTGGTGTTGAAGTGATCGGCCTGCAGGCTCTCTTCACCATAGATGGTGTAGTAGCCACTGGCGCTGTGAGGGGAGCTCACCCAGATCTGCAGAAACAAACAGCCAGATGCATGACAGTGGAGGGATTTCTTCTTTTTTTTGTTTTTATTGAAACTTTCAGCATTAGGCTCTCATTTCATTACTAAAAAGCAAAGTTTACAAATATGGGGTCTGTCGGCTGGCTGTGTTCATGTTTCTCCACACTGATAAAAGCAAGAATAATTTTAGAGTTGAATGTTGTGCTATGCTCTTCTCTGTTCACTCACCTCTCCAAGATGCGAGTCTCCCAGTGGACCTTTGGTCTCTGGATTGACTATGATGACCCTGACTCCTGGCAGAATCTACAGGGAAAAAAAAGACGACAGTTTAACTGTTAGGCAAGGCGAGTTTATTTGTGTAGCACAATCCAACAACAAAGTGATTCAAAGTGCTTTACAGACACATTAAAACACTATCACATAGCAGAGAAAAAAAACAAGATTTAAATTTAAACAAAAGAAAGAAAGCAAAAAAAAACAAGACAAAACTGTAGTTAAATACGATCAAGTTTTGAAACTCAAGCTTAAAAGTAAGTAACAAAAATTTGGAGCTTTATTCAAATGCAGCTGAGAAAATGTGTGTCTTCAACCTGGATTTAAATACACTGAACATTTCAGCTGATCTGAGGCTTTCTGGGAGTTTGTTCCAGACATGTGGAGCATAGAAGCTGAATGCAGCTTCTCCATGTTTGGTTCTGACCCTGGGAACTGATGGGAGGGAAAGAAAAAAAAAAAAAAAACAGATCCAGATGACCTGAAGCGTCTGGAAGGTTGATACTGGGTCAGGAGGTCACTCATGTAGTTTGGTCCTGGACCATTCAGAGGTTTATAGACCAGCATCAGAACTTTACCAGTGTAAAGACCTCAGAGCTGGACTGTTGTGGTCCATTTTGTTGGTCTTAGTGAGGACTCTTAGGAATTCTGAATGAGCTGCAGTTTTACTGACTTTTTAGGAAGACCTGTAAAGACGCTGTTACAATAATCAAGCCTACTAAAGATCAATGCATGGACTAGTTTTTCCAGGTCCTGCTGAGACATCAGATCGTTTAACCTTAATATATATTTATGGTGATAGTAGGCTGACTTTGTTATTGCCTTAATGTGTTTTTCCAAATTGAAGTCCGACTGCATCATAACACCCAGATTTCTGACCTGGTTGGTGGTTTTAGGTGCATATATTGAAGCTCTGTGGTGACCTGTTGTTACAACCCAGCTTTTTGGGCTGAAACATAAAAAGAAATTTGAACAAACAAATCACAAAGTCGAGGTTTTATTGTTAAAATTTAACTTTTAGAAGCCTGAAACAAGCCAGGGGGGTGTAACACCTGTACTCGTTTTGCTTTGGCTCCACAGACAGTTACCTCAGTTTTTTTTGTTTAACTGGAGAAAGTTGCAGCACATCCAGTCATATATCTACTCATGCATTACAGTTACTGCATTGTAGTACAGTACATATCTGCGTGTCATCTGCAAAGCTAGGGTAACTTAATTTCTTAGGACAACACAAATGCTTCCATTTCCTCTGTAGATCTGTGGTCACTCAGAGCATTACACAAATGAGTTTAACAAGCCAATAATCAATACTTACTGTGCCCGACTCCATGAGTGGAAGACTTTGTGGCGCTCCTCTTTCCACTAGCCTCACCCTGTGGGACACACACACACATATATGTAAACTCTTCAAATTCAAGAATGCGTTGTTTGTATGAACCAGATGCATCACGTGACTCCTTGAGCGGCGTGTGAGAGTCTCCGGTCTTACCTGTCATGACGCAAGGACTTCATGTCCACATAAACAGTGGACGGGTCTGGTCCAGCGGTGCCCTTGTGACACAGAAAAAAACGATATGAATAAAAAATGACCTCAAAGCTTTTTAAGTTATTTAGATGCTCCAAAAAGTGTCACCTTTTAGTCATACTTAAGGTTAGAATGGGAAAAACACTTCAGTGGAACAAAACAAAAAACAAAAGCCCACAATGACGAGGCAGTTTGCTGCGCGGCAGCGTCAAACCCACCTGCAGGCAGATGGCCAGGTTGACCCTGGAGCCAAAGGCAGTGCTGACAGCTCGCAACGACAGGCCAAGGTCTTTGAAGAGCTTGGAGAAGGACTGCGTGAGAGCGAGGCGAGGCCTCTCCTCCGCTATCACCACACAGCTGCGTACGCATGACAGATTCACACCCCGAGCCTGAAGAAACAAAGGTAATGGTTAAGTCTGGACTTCAGCTTCAGAATTCTTTAAAAAATATGTGTATTTTTATTTTATTTATACGTATAAAACCCATTGATGAATCTGTTCTGAATCCTTTTATATTTTTTTTCCATGTCTTCGGAAGCTGTCTCTTACACAAAGGAATGCTTTGCTTTACAAAAGCTGATTCTAGAAAGGTTAGCACATGTGTGAGAGGGATTCTGACCTTCAGCATCTCTGTCTGGGTGCCCAGGCCTTTGGTGCAGAGCTCCATGACAGAATAGGAGCAGAAAGTGTCTCTGATCTTGTATTGACTGAGCGTGCTCAACCACAGAGGCAGCGAACTCTCCAGCTCAAGGGGAGGAATAAGGATGGACTGGTGACCTGAGTAAACACTGAAAACAAAGAAAGACACGCTTAATACAGCAATGTTTAAACGGTCTGCGAGATACCAGGAAAAAAGTGTGTCAGAGTTACCTGGAGAGGCACCACAAAACGAAGCCCAGGCCACAGTACGGATCCAAGCAGATGGCTATTTGGCGTGAGGAGTATAACTCGCACTGCAGCTTAATCGACCGGCAAAGATTGCTGACAGCAGCATGAGACATCTAAAGAGATCAACACAGTTTTTGACAGGAACATGATTTATTTATTTTTTTCCCCCTTTGAGTACTACTAACCAAATCTCTGTAATGGCTGGAAAAAAAAAAAAAAATTAAGAAAAATGTTTTTATTTTATGACTCTTAGATCTAGTCATTCTTCCTCAATGCAAATCAATTATTATAAATGTGTCCTTAATCTTACATACTGAAGAGAAACTGGCTTCCAGACCAGAAGAGATGCCAAAATCATCCTTTTACAGACATCTCTCAAAATCAGATTAAGATTGATCTGAAAAAACGTCTAACCAACGTGGCAATTTTAGTGTTTTCATTGACTGCACATAGATGACCTTAATTAAAAGTCAGAGGAAAACGATCAGTGAACCATCACCACATTGTCAACAAAGTCAGAATTTTGTAAATGCCCATTTAGATAAGTCTAATGGATAGTTGAAATAAAGAAATTACAAAAATAACTTTTGGGCTTTGGATTTATAGCAAAACGATAAATTATTAGAGGGCAGAGTGGATTAAAGAGCCAGTATTTTGGCTGCAAAAAATACAATCTTAAAAAAAAAAAAGATGGGGATGAGACGAAGATGGTCACAATAATAGAAAAAAGATCCAAAAAACAATACTTAATATCACCACAGTGTCCCATTTAACTGAACTACAGCTACAATAAACTACAGGAAGAATTTGTGATTTGTGGAGAATAATTTACCTTGACTCCAGTCAACATGCCTGTTGTGGACACACTGAAGTCCAGATAAGCCAGCATTTCTGCTGTAGGTGGTTTATAGATGTGTGGAGGCCGTTTCCTGGGGAGGTCATCTGGGGGGGAAAAAAAAAATGTAACAAATTGGAGCAATTCTGACCAATAATTTACCACGAAGAGATTATATTTCTGAGCCAAGTCTGTATAGCATGTGGCCAAGGCAATAAAGTACACAAGACACGCCCCAAAACAACTAGATTCAGCCACTTGGCATTGGGCTTCTGGCTTCGGTCTCGTTAGAAATTTGAAGGGACATCAGCGTGCAGCACCTGTATCGATGATCGTTGGCCAGGTCTTGACATTGACGCTGGCAGCAGCCTCCCTGGACCTGAGGATCCTCATGAGTGGTTGAGTCGTGAGAATGCAGGCTGCTTTGCTCACCTGTGAGGAACAAGAACCACACAAAAACACGGTCATTTACCACCATCAAACACTGCGTTTGGAAAATAACCTTGGTTAAAAATCTTCTCTTGAAGGTATTGCTCAAAGAAAATCACTTTATTTAATAGTATTTGCAATTCTACAGGGATAATAAGTTGAAAATGTATTCAACTTATTGAATACATTTTAAAATATACTGGTGGTCAAATACATCTAATATTGACACATTAAATTTGTTTGGTAGTGAGCTTCTACACCTGCTTGTGACCTCTGATTTAAAATGAAGTAAAAACAAAACTAGACAACGTTTTAAAAGGTGTCCTAGATGCAATAAATGCAAAAAAAGAGAAGAGCATTCTTCTTGAACTTGCTTAATTCAATTGAAGTCTCTCAACGTAACGGCGTGAACCATTATGTTGTGAAAATGCTGTTGCAAAAAGAACTTTAACAGATTTATTTAATGCTATCTTTTTATTTTTTTTCCTAAATACTTTTGTCGTAGCGGAGTACACTCACATCAATGATCATTCGGACAGTAGGGAGAGTAGCAGCCAGATTCTGCGGGTGGGGCGGCCTCACCGTCACAGGGATGACCCCTGCGTAGAGGCACCCATAGAAGGCAGCTATCAGGTCAATACCTGCAGATCAGAGACGGAACAAAATCAGCAAAAGATTCAAAACAGCATTTTTACATTTAATTTTAAAATGGTTAAACACAGAAATATGTTGTCTACAATCATGTGGGGTTTGAGTTTATGTGCACACCTGGGGGATAAAGCAGCACCACATTGTCTCCTGTGTTGAGGCCTCCTCTTTCCATCAGGGTAGCAGTTATTTTCTCTGCTCTCTTGTGCAGCTGTGCACATGTGGCTGTGCATACTGCTACCCCCTAGAGCAAAAACAGCAGAGGTACAGCTCATTTCACAACAGATTGGTTTACCATTTTCGTAAGTAAATGTAAAAACTATTTGTGTTTACATTTGTTTCGATGCTCCAAGTATTATTCATAAAAGGGGTTTTGTACATCTGTGTTTACCTTAGCATTGAGCAGCACATACAAAACATGGTCGGGGTCAGTTTGGGCTCTCCATTGCAGAGCTTCAGACAAAAACTGGTGCTGAAAAAGTTGAAATAAGAGAATATTTGATCCACAAACATCAAAATAAGTTTGAGTTCACAATTTACAGGCACGAGTTGAGCCTAGTCCTAAACTAAAACCAAACTGGATGAGGATATTTGCTGTTAAAATTTAAAAGGTTTTCAGTTGAGGACCACGCTTAACCCATGTCTGGAAAAAGTGAAACTTTACCATTTTATTTTATTGCAAATTTAAATTCCCCACAAAGCTGCATCACTGGAAAATGATCTAGTCAAGAATGACTAACAGAGAAAAACACTTAAAAAGGCAAATAAACAGTACTCTCAAAGACAAATTGGTATATTTGAAACAAAATGATATAAAGAACCAAAAAACATTGAAAGTATGGCAAACATATTCTGTGATGCTTCTGACTTCCGACAAAAATAGAGACGAGATCACAACAGGCGCGCAAGGAGAGTCCAGAGAACTATTTTGCCAAGTGACAGGTCACGCTGGGACCATCTGCACCCGGTAAGAGGCTAAATTAGAGCAAACTACAGATCTGTGGGCATTTCAAAACCAGGGCTGGGAAAACTATAGAGCAAAACCTCTGTTGCACTTAAGTGTTTTATTTACTCAATAAAACTGCTTCAATTGTCTGGCTATTATTATAGCAAATAAAACATATTAAAAGAATTTCTTGACCTCTGGTGGCTAAAAGCTGAGGAACTAGCCAATGTACCGGACAGAACAGGACAGAACATGTAAACAAACAATTCCTTATCGAGCAGAAAACAAGTGAACGTTAGGGCAGCACATAAATAACTGAAAGAAAAGGGGTAATAAAGACCACCACCAACATAATACTGAGCAGCTCTACTGATGTATTTAAACCACTAGTCTGAGTCACATCATGCAGATTGGTTGTCCTGACTACTCATCAAGCCATGCCACATGTGGGAGTTATCACAGTAAACACAGCGAGCAGAGGTGCACACTACTATGCTACTGATAAACACATTTTGTGTTAAAAACAAAAAGAACTGGTCTTCTGTGAGCTCAACAACCATCAGTCGTTGATCGCTTAAAGGTAGACACATTTGTATTTGTGTGTGCCTGTATTTAAACCCTGATGAATGTGGAACCTGACATCATCTTTAATCTGGTAGTTAATGTGTGGACCCCTGCTGGCGAAGGGGCCAGTCTGGACATTCATCTCATCAGGCCAAGCTGTCACTGGATGACGTCAGGCTGTTAACGGCTGCAGAAGCATATGTGGCTGACAGAAGCAGCATAAGCAGAGACAGAGAGGGGCCAAACTAGAGCCTTACCATCATGGTGGGCCACATATAGAGCTAAAGCCCAACACAAGTAAAGGCAGAACAACAACAGAGATTTAGGATGAGACATCAGCAGGCATTTCCCCCCTCACTCACAGCATTTCCAAGCTATCTAGCAGTTTAAATTGAACTGCCTCTACTCAATTATTTGTTGCTTGGTCTAATACATAAATATATTCACCTTATTTATACAGTTTTTGCATTTAACCATCATTTAAGCAGTTATCGAGCAAAATAATAATGGACTAATTTAGTTTTTCCATTCAGCATATCAGTGCAGCATAAAAATATAGCCTAAATAAGAACAGAAGCAATAAAAATGCAGATTTTTTTTAATGCTATTGCTACAAACATGGAAGTTAGAAAATTGAACTACTACTGGGGGAAAGAAATCCCATAAAGAATGGATCCACTTTTTGGACAACATGCTGAAAGATGCTAAATCCTTTATTCTAAGGTGAACATGGGAGCAGCTTGGTGAGAGTGTAGTTTGGTACCTTTCGAATGAGATCCTGGTCCTCCACCACAGCCAGCTCTCTGCCCATGGCCTGAGCGATCCGCTTTCCTGCCACCAAGTTCCCGACCAGCATAGAAGCTGGACCAACGTCCACTGAGCAGATCAGAAACGAGAGGATTCAGAGACTTTCAAAACCGGCAAGATCCAGAGAGGATAAATGGAAAAACTATAATGAGTCACTATTGACTGAATTACGAGATGGGGAAACGTGTTTTTTCACGCAGCGCCTGTGAAAAGGCAAAACTGTAACGGATTTGGCCGTTATCTTTGTCCAAGTAGCTCCCAGCACTCCATACAATAAGCCATTTCTGGAAGTCTTCTGCATCTTCTGAGCATTTTGTCAAGCAAGAGCACTTTTGTACTTTCCCCACGTACCTCAAATCAGCACAGAAGGGTAAACATCACATTTTGTGAAAGGGTGAACCTACCAAACCCTCATGTTGAGGATAACATTCAAATAAAAATCAGAGGAAGACATAGTGAAAAAGAGGTGAAACTGGCTAATAAGAAGGGGGTGGAAAAGGACAGGCAGTCACCTTTCTGTAATTTCATAAACGTTTGCCAGGACGATGTTTCAGACGGCTCACCTGGAAGCTTCTGACGGGGCTTGGGCATGTTTGTGACACAAGTGTGTGGGCACAGGAGGATATTGCAGGGGTGCAGATTTCCATCCAAAAAGCTCTGCTTGGTTTCATAGATATGGATTCCTCCCAGCGGCGTCTTTGGGAGAGTGTTGGCTGGGACAAGAGCAAGGCAGTAAAGGCCCACCTGATGGATACTGTCGATGGCCTTCGGGAGACATACACATCAAGGGATTTGGTTAAATGGAGGTAGAATTCATGGTGGAACAAATTGTTTCTTCAGAAGAAAGTTTGCATTATCATCTCTGTGCGTGTCAGTTTGTGAAACCCTCTGAGAACAACAAAGTGGTGCATTATCATGATTCAAAAATGCATGGAACAATTTCAAAGTAAAGATATGTCATGTGTCTGTAATAAAAAAAACAAAACAAATAGTATATATAGAAAATATATTTTGAAGGTCTTCCTGCTTACCTGTAGGACTCGACTCATCCACTGGAAGCTGTCTTCTTCGCTGGCATCAGGCCTCTGCTCTGCCACTATCACTATCCTCTCGTCATAAAACACGGTCACTGAGAACACAGCGATCCTGCACAGACGACGAGTGGATGAGCACAAACAATCCTCACGGAAAAACACCGGAGGCTGTTAAATGGACACATAGGCTAGATCTGAATAAAATCTCTTTGTGCTGGATTTCTTTCTATCTCTGCACTCATACCTCCCCCTGTAAACGGTTTTGACAGGCTCCACTGCTAGCGCCGTGGCCACCAGGTCGTCAGCATTATGGCGTCGCCCGCTCACCATCAGGAGCCCCTCGATCTTCCCCACAACAAACACAAGACTTCCCTGTGGAGCAGACATATTTAACTCAGCAAAGTGTCACATTCTTCAATGCAACTGACTAAAAGCAAATTATGGGATTTCGTTTCCTTTAGCCTTGCTTTTCTTTCTGCTTATAAATGGGAGTAAAATGGTATGCGCAAATACCTGTCCAGTCAAACCCATACCAAGTAAGAATACCAAAAACGGCAATGATAAAGCACCCGCAAATCAATTAAGCCTTTGATAACATTATGAAAAAGATCTTCCTGGAGTTTTGCTTGAGAAAAATTATTCCTTTGAAATCTTTTGAGAGGTGATTTTCTTAAAGAAGACAGCATTAACTGTGTCTGAGATCCCCTGAACAGCATTGTTGCAAAACAGGTCACTGAACACAAAATACTGTGTCATTTAACAAAAAGCTGTCAGGGTTTGTACTGTCAAAACCTCGGCAAATAAATGCCAAACCACATGTCAGAAAACCCTCCTTTCATTTTACTTTTAGTGCCAGAAACTTTTGCTCAGTAGAAGAAATATAGTCACTGTTCCCTACCGGTCCCACAAATCCAAGCAAACCAGTCCGAGAGAAGGGAATTTCTCCAATGGGTGTTCCAGCCTGGTTGACAGGAATCACCTGGAGAGAAAATTAGGGCCGTGATCAGAGACTGAACTCAAATCTGTATGAAAATTATAAGCTTGTCTGAGGTACTGTAGTTTTTACTGGTAGTCTGGTGACTAAAATTCAAACCAAGCAAAAAGACTGAGAATAACTGAAGCTACACGTATCCATGCAATGCCTTTCATTCATGCACCGCAGTTATGGCACGACTTTGAAAGTCCTCCCATTACATTTCTGAATGATTTAAAGTTCAAACAGGAACATCTTGCAAGCAGAATACATACAGTGCATTGCTGCATATTACTTTATTTGACTATTGTTTCAACTATTGCAGTATGTTACATTTAGTGGAATGTTTTACTAGTTTAAAAAAAAATGATGTGGCAAAAAAATGTAGTTCATCTGGCACAAGTATTAATCTGACAATAAACCTCAAACGTGTTCTTGGTGACACCAGGAAGGCCGTAGTACATGGTGCCTCCGGCCCGAGAGTTGATCACAATCTCTCCAATCTCATCTGTCTTGCACAGCTGCGGAGGCCCGTCTGGCTTGACGATGCACATCAGAGCTGGAACACACGATTAAGTCGCAACATTAACATTCACATGTTCCAGCTTCCTGGTCTGCGAAAATGACAAAGTACAAATGTGCAGTAAATGCGGCAGCTGCTGCACTTCTGCACATCCTGCTGGAAAGCAGCTGCCGTGGCTCACCTCCAGGCATAATGTGGCCCACATCCTGAACAGTGAGAGCAGAGTTCTTGTCTTCGGTGTTGACCCGAATCACCCCGTGGCTCAGCCCGCCCATGGACAGGATGGCCCTGGCTGGTAGTGGAGCCCCCCGTGCACCCGGCCTGAAGAGAAGAGGAGGAGAAGGGGAAAAAAAGATGCTTTGACTTCAATTTGATTTAACTTTTACATAAATGTATATGGTTTCTATACAAATGAATTTAGTTTAAACTTAGGAAAGTCTAAGTGTGAGAACAGCAACGGTCGAGCTTTCTTTCCTGTTTTTGAAATTGATTTCAATAACTACCTTGAATGTATTAAAAGAATTGATAATAAAAAATGTATACACACTGTTAACATAATTGAAGAAATATAATATAGGTCCTGCCATTTTCTTTCTTTTTATTTAATTTAATTTATTTCATTATATTTATGTTACCTTTGTAATGACTTATGCACTTCATCCACTTTATGTCTCATACTGTATTTGTTTATTTAATTCCTTGATGCCTGACTGTTTTGTATTGTCCACGGTCAATGTTCTGACTGTGATTGGAACTTTTAAATAAAGTTTGGAGAAAAAAAAAGACACCCAAAAAAAAAAAGTTAAATTAAAGGATATAAATTTAAAAAAAAAAGAGAACAGCAAAGGCCAATAGTGTTTTTAAATAAATATAATTATTTTTACCTTGGTGGCTCTAAGGTAATGTACATATTCTGGATGATGTTTATAATGTCAATTCACTTGCTGAACTATAAAAATAGTTAAGTCAAATGATTGTAAATGTGTAAGATTGAGTAAACAAAGTAAACCCTAAACAGGTGGAGTCAAAACGACAGGTCTTTCTTCCTCACACTCGTTCTCTTTGTGTCAGTCAGGAAAAAATATTTTACAAAAATGAAACAAAAACAAAAAACACGCAGCTAATTGAACAAACAAAAAAAAGGTCAATTAAGCTGTTTGTAAGGAAAATTACATTTCAATAACAGTTTGTGTACCTGCGTATGGCAACAGTCAGAGCTTCAGGAGAGGTGGCACACGGACAAATGACCTCCGGCTTCAGACCGTGAGACTGGAACACATTCAGGAAGGCATCACATGACGATACAGACCCTGGGAGAAAACGGGGGATGAAAACATGAACAATATTGTTTCACAGGGTTGTAAAAGGGGCTGGGGCTTAGGGAGAAATTACTCACAGGGGTTGGCTCCATCAGCCACGATAAGCATACGTATCGAGGACAGGCTGGTGTCCTTCTGATCCTTGTGGGCCATCATGGCCCAGTGGAGGTCACGGCACTTAACCAAGGCCACACGTGCTATAAGAAATAATAAGAAAATGTTATATACCATACAGTTTGGAACCGTGCTGTATCCTAAAAGTTCACTTTGTGGTTGTCTGAATAGAACACCCTTTAAGTGTTTTCTAACATAATTCAACATGTTTAACTTGATATATAGTCACTTTAACTAGATGTATGTAATCTTGACAAAAATAGTAGATCTATACAAATGTGAAATATGAAAGCAAGATAGGAAATTTGACTGAACCTTTGTGAAAATGAACTCTCTGCACCCACGACATGGGACAGGCTTTCATGACAGCATACGGCACAGTGATGGTGTGGATTCTGTTCATGACACTCTGAGAAGAAAAAAAAGATTTTATACATTTTTTATGCAATTCTAAAGTCCTACATGGCATCCCGTATGGATATACAGAACAAAATGCAGTATTCAGCCTCACCGTTAAGACACCATGCCACAAACCCATGTCCCTCTTGCAGTCCAATACATTAACCAGCGTCTCCCCTAAAACAGAAAAACACAGACATTGTTTGAATGCTTCAGCCTTTCATTCTTAAGCCACAAAAAAAGGAGCAGAAGACTGAAACAGGTGACATGTTAAGTAGTGCTCTGACCTTCACAATAGTTACAGGCTTGAGTCAGGGCTTGACAGTGGGTCAGCATGGAGATCTTGGACACAGCAACTCCCATCACTGTTCCCTCCTTACTCGTTTTGTACTTTGATGGAAAAGAAACACACACATGGATACTAATACGACGTATGAAAAAAAAAAAGTGGAGACAACAATGCAACTATTACAGCTGGTATATAACGATTGTTCACAATATAACCAAACGATCACTATTGTGTCTCGATTTCCTTTTACAAAATGTTTTGGGACTGACAGATTAGTTGCAGAGATGGAAAAAGTCATTGCAGTCTTCTAAGTATTATTCAACTTGGTGCAGAGATTTTCAGAACATTAATGGATAAACAATCAGCAGCCAGCCCTTCCGATAATTAATTTATGATTGAAAAACGAATCTATGTAAAGTCCTCTATCAATCCGATCAGAAATGCATTACGCTCTGTTCAGTGAGTACCTCTATGTAGGCGGTGTCTGTGTTGGCAGTCGGGATGTGAGGCTGCCAGTCTTTGGATGGTTTAGTCAGGTATTTGGTGTCAGTCACCACCCATTTCATCCTTGGCCATCCTGGAGAACATGCAGCACACAAAAACATCTTTACTGACAAAAGAAAAATCAAGAGTGGGAGGCTGAACTAATGAAGAGATCCCTTATACCGACTGCCTTGTTTACACCTTCCAGCTTTCAATGACAAATATGAAGAATCAATACTACCCGACACTACTTATTCTGGCCCACGGTGTAAATCCCCCTATGATGGGTCCATCCGTCTAAACCACATAACTCCTGCTGAACCAGAAACTTTGCCAAAGGCAGTTTAAGCTTGCTGACCTTTAAACTGGACGATCTCTCCGTTTGGCGTTTTTGGCAGACCTTTAAGGCACACCTCGCTGGTCAGCGCCAAACTCACACCACAGCTGCCCAACAGGAAGCCAATCTGCTGGCTGCCTGCATCCTATGGAAAGAGAAAAGAGTCGGGAGACTATGCAGGGTATTTTAAAAAAGATGACACATTATCACCATTAACAAGGCATTAGTCACTTTGGGTGCTTGTATCACAGTTTGATCAGGTTTCTCAGACAGTAACACTAAGTAATTCACCAGAGAAACTGTGAACTTGTTACCTGCCGTGACAGCGGCACCTCAATGGGCACAGGAATGACTTCAGCTAAGAGACATCCATAGAACGCCACCCAGAACATGCCAGGGTCACTGTTTGGATACACCAATGCCACCTGAGGGAGAGTAACAGGCTTTCCTTGTTACGGTCTTTTCTATTTGATACATCCTTTATGAGCCGATACATGTGACAAACTCACCCGATCTCCAGGTTGCAGAACTGGCTCAGTTTTAGTGCCCAATTTGTTCAACAGCGTATAGGCCAGCTTCAAACTGCGACTCCACAGTTTGCCTGCAAAACAATTTTGAAATGACCTGCTTGTTATCGAAAGAATGTATTATTGTTACATAAATGTTCAGCCTCGAAAGTCACTGTGGCTCCACAATGGATCAACTGCAGTGTGGGTGTTGTTCTGCTCTGGCCAGCAAATATTTACCATGTTTCCCACACATTGTTAATACTTGACTGGCCCACCCAAGTATATTAATATCCACCAAAAATATTTTTCAACCTGCTCACTTACTTTTATTTTGAAATATAAAAGATGGCCGCTACTGCAGAATGACAGGCACTGTTTTGATTTAACCCCATTTCACAAAAAAGTTTTGCTGGACCCTCCCCTCTTAACACAAACGCACCCAATAAATACCTAAACCCTAATTTAGCGACTTATAAACTTTGTTTACAGGCCCCTATAGCAACTTTTACTTTGAAAGGTAGACACGATTACATGAAAATATAAATAATGGACAGGATAAACTTTTTTTTGCCATCTGCTGTATAAAGGCTATGTCTTGCTCACCGTATGTGAGAGTGTAGAGGGGTTTGCCAGTGATGTCCAGGACCGTGAGGGCAGGGCTCTTGGCCTGGGTGGCCCCCCAGCGGGCCAGAGCAGCCTGCAGAGCAGGAGGCCAGTTACTGACCACTCCAAGCGGCTCCCCCTTCACCGGGATGATCTGCCGTCCCTCAGGTTTTGGGGTGTTGGGGTCTGGCCGCGGAACTGAGTTTGAAAGGAAGAACAGATTACCAGATATATATGTATATGTATATGTGTATGTATGTATGTATGTATGTATGTATGTATTAGGGGTGTAACGATACACTAATCTCACGATACGGTACGATACACGATATTGAGGTCCCGATAACGATACGATATTATAGCAGTATTTTTTAACAACCTTGATAGAGGAATATATGATTGGAAAAAATTGTCTTTTATTTGAAAGACACATAATACAAAACAATACTGTGCATTTGACCTATTGTTTCAGTTTGTAATGCTTTATAACTGTTTAAGTTTTAAAGAGAAAGCCAGGCCAACCATTTTCCACAAACTGAACTAAAAGTAAATGTCAGGTTTGCATTATGCATCTTCAGTTTCATACAAGTACAAATATTTTGCCACAAATTGAATAGTTTCTCTCATGTATGATTTGACTTTTTTCTTTTCCAGAAATTTAACAACTAAAATTAAATAAATAAATACAAGTAAATAAATACATACAATTTTACATCATAAAAAAGATTGATTCATGCTCACCTTATAAGTGTAAGAGGAGATTTATTTTTGTTAAGGTTATTTTGGTAATTCAGGGTTCATTATTTTATAAATATATTCTTTATATTCTGTAAATCAGGGACTATAATTACACTAGTCAGTTGTTAGTATGTTTTAGATTGGGCGGAGTGATACAGCACTAGGTGTTGTGTTGATGTTCTGAAATCCTACACTGTTGAGCGGACATTGAAGTACACGCAAACTCACGCAGAATTTGTCCCGTGTTTATCCTACTCACGACCCGAAAAAGGTTTAATTTAATAAGGTAAGGCTTAACTCTACACCAGACTTAAATAAGTAAAGGTTCAGAACTCAAAACAGGACCGCAAAACGGGACTACTTTCTTCTGAGCGGAGGAAGATTTTGGTCCGCGCGGTCGGATGCGCGTTTCTAGTCAACACAATAGATTAATATTAATAACCCAATATCGCGATACAGGTTGTCACCTCCACGACACGTATCTTGACGTTTTTGTATCGCGAAATTTCGTGTCACGATATATTGTTACACCCCTAGTATGCATGTATGTATGTATGTATGTATGTATGTATGTATGTATGTATGTATGTATGTATGTATGTATGTATGTATGTATGTATGTATGTATGTATGTATGTATGTATGTATGTATGTATGTATGTATGTATGTATGTATGTATGTATGTATGTATGTATGTATGTATGTATGATCTTTCTGATGGGCCATCCATCAATCATTTTCCACCTTTTTCCCCCCTCATAATCCTAAACAAGTTCAACATAAAGCAACATTTAACTTTTTTTCTGGTGTTTAATAGCTGTGTCTGAAAACTCAAAAAGAAATTTGCCACCTCAATGAGTCAGATTGAGACGTATTGTGAGCTGCTAAATACAATATGTTCACTATGTGTCTCACCTTCTACGATTTCCTCAGAGTCATCGAGAAAGAATTCGCTGAGCGGTGGTCTTTTAGGCCTCTTGAGTGTGTTCAACAGCTGCTGGATCTTCGTGGACACCCTGCTGCTGACAGGCACGCCTGGACGAACACCAAGAACAGCCACTGTCACAAACACGCGCAACCAAACAAACCAGACACAAGCAGCTCGATTCCAACACAAATCTCTACGTTACCGCACCCGCTAGCACAGGCAAAAATCCTACACATTAGCACAGTCATGGCTGGAAAAAGCAGCAGGAAGGATTTGAAAGGGAAATCTGGACATTAGGAGGCTCAAACCGGACAGAATTTCAGGAAAATAAAACGTAGGAAGTTCTCTACTTCTAAAGCTACGACACCAGACAAACAAAGAGATAGATTGAAAAGCAAGCTGATTCGGGCCTCTTCAGCATCCCTCCCCTTCCCCAGGTTCGATTTATATTACCTTTTCTTTTTCCTTTTTTAAATGAAAGGCAAGACAGGTCAGGATTAATGCACCCAAAAAAGAACAAAAAATATCCGTAATTAGAAGCATTCACCATAGTGAAACGGCGATGATGTTGTAGGAGATTTTGAATTGACATTTTTCACTGATTTGAGCACAAACAGTCAACTTCCACACTGTAACGCTGTGAACCAGATGGTTTTAAACATGCGAACGGATTAACTTCCCAATCTGAAGAAAGAACCAGATGACAGGAACCCAAGTTCCCCAGTTATAAGATTTTCTCCAAACTATAAACCATCGGACATTTGTAGACTGGCTGGCTTGTGCGAGTGTACCGTCAGCAGTATCCAGCATGCTGGAACGACTCTGTCCTCGGCTCATCCCTCTGACGGCTGGAGGAAGGTCCACTCTGGATCCTCTCTCCTGTGGAGTGGAAGATGTCACATCTGGGGGGATGCTGTTTTCTGTTGGAGGAAATGAAAATGAACACCATGAATGGAATACATATATGTGAACAATTGTTTTTCAACTAACAGCGGAGGTCTCTACCAGCAAAGTTTACCTATGCGCGTGTGAGCCAGCACGTCGGCTAACACAGAAGCAGCAGGCTGGAGCTGGGGCTGTGGTTGGGTCTTGGGCTCTCCATGGGAGAGGGTGGACGATGCTGATGAGGACGTGGAAGAACTTTGGACGGAGCGACTAATCCAGTAATCAGGGCTCTGGAGGGTCTGGGCAAGCATTGCACTTAGAGCTGCTTTTCTCCGCAGTGAGCCTTCATCCTCTGATGCAGAGGATGTGTCTGAAAACAACAGCA
The DNA here is from genome assembly GCF_033807715.1 of Cololabis saira. NCBI lineage: Eukaryota > Metazoa > Chordata > Actinopteri > Beloniformes > Belonidae > Cololabis > Cololabis saira. Next base: position 26,323,560 of record NC_084598.1, read on the forward strand.
TACGGAGATCAAATTCAATTTTCTGATTCTAATACAAAATTAATTCTGGTTTAATGTACACTCCTTGGTCTAAATAAAAAAAAATTCTGGATTTAGCTAAGCAAACAGGTAATAGACTGGAAAGGTACTGCAGTAAATAATGTTTCAGAGGTTTTCATGTCCTCTCAGGTCCAATAATCACCACTAGCAACCAGACTACTGAGTGTCAGAAACGAAGCTTACCTGGAGGCGTGCAGTTTTCTATGGGAGACTGGACAAAAGCTGAGCGTCTCTTTGTTGGCATGGGCAGTGCCATCTTCTCTTCTTTGTGTTTAGCTAGAGCTGCCTGCACAGCTTCTGTGTGGATATCTGCATGAAGTGCGAGAAAAAGTAGATGAATAGATGTAAATCGTGAGCAGACAAGCTTGTGATTTTTTTTATCTGCTGCAGAGTGTTTTGTAGGCTTTACTTTAACACAACAGTGTGTGTACCTGATCGATAGCGGTCATCCCTAGCCCCGCCACTACGGTGGGCACGGTGGTGTCTAGAGGCCGAAGAGGTGGAGGGGCCCGGGGCTTCAGGACTCGGACTGGGGTCGGCACTGTGGCTTGGGGAGAGCTGCACATCTGGCAGAGAAAGATCCACATCTAGAGAACAGAGGGTAAATGTGAGAAAGAAAACATGTGCAGGAGGCCAGTTGTGCAGAGCAACATTATTAATGCCATTATAGAAATGTGTAGGTATAAATATTACACTATTCTCTCAGAACTTTGCTAAATTTAGCTTCACTACAAAGCTCTGGGGCAGAACATTTCATAACAACTGGATGAAGTACTTCAGAGGAGTGTGTTTTCCCACTCTTATTATGAAATTTGCAACTTTAAAACACTGAAGCAAGTGAAAAGTGAATATGAAACCATTTTATTGCACTAAATCTATGGATTCAGATTTTTATATATTATAACTATTATTTATAGTTATTTATTGTATATATTATATATATTTTATTATTATTAATATTATTATTGGGTCAGATGGTTTCAAATTTGGTCCAGTCTTTCCATATTCACATTACGAATGATCCAATTAAAATTCATTAATGTTGGTTCAAAAATAGTTGCCTCTGAATTTGATTGGCTGTTTAACAGCTACTTTGAAAAGTCACCTACGGGTATTTTAGGTACTACCTACAACTGAAGTATTTTATAAGTATACCCAATTTCAATTCCTTTCCTTTTTTTTTTTTATGATTTCACTCGGTTCATGGCATGTGCAAGTTGTAGTGCCTCCTATTGACCAGTGACGCACAGGTTTAATACATCTCAGACTTTTAAAACAATTGCCTACCCAAGCTGTCAATATTACAAAGAAAAATTGCTCCTGAGCTGTAACCCAACCTGCCTTTTTTGCTCAAAAGGGCTCTGTCTTGGTGCATATTGATTTGTGCATCTTTAAGCAACATAAAGCTTGTAAAACTGGAAAAGAATAATATTCAAATGAGAACAAAATGCATGCTTCTATCACAAGATTGCTTTGGTTAGGAAAAGCTGTCACATCCCTGTTCTTAGCAACCAAGTCATAAAATGTACTGTAGCAATATAACTATAAATTATTCAGAGAGTGTTTTTAAGAAAGAAAGGAAATACAACAAGCAAACTCATTTCAAACTGTTACGCAAGTCTTCTAAGCTAACAAGCAACAAAATGTAGACAATTCACTTCACAAGATCTTAGAATAAATCATGGCTAGACGGCAAAAGCTGGAACCTGAAGCAACGTCCATAAGACAATTTTGATTTGGTGAATTACTGTCACACTCAAGTTCACCAGCAGGTTCCCTGAGCACAGACCAGCAGCGCCACAACCCTAAAGGCTTTAAGAAGGCACACGAGGGATTAGTGCACAAAAAGAGCTCAATGAGCAAACGTGCACAGGACCTGGCTGCAGTAAACCAGGAAATCTCACTGATCCAGCTGAACCTTCTCACAGCAAAAAAAGACAGATAGTGACTCTTCCCAGAGAAGGGCATAGTCAGAAAGGTGTTATTATTGAAGTTATTTCATGAGTGTGCTTGGGTACATATAATCACATTACTGATACTGCTGCATAAATAAGAGATTATACATTTGTACTTTCATGTTCGTCTCCACAATAACAATACAGAACCCTGCATGAGGGTAAATGAGGGTTCAAAACTTAAAAAAAAACAAAAAAAAAACTATCAAACTTTATTTATAGGGTGACATATATGTCATTAATGTTCCTTGATGAACTTAAACTTGTGTTAAAACTTATGTTACTATGTTCTCCCTGAGGAGAGGAGCAAAATCACCACTCCAGAGGAGATAGCTTTGAGGAATAACAGAATCTGAGAAGCTGGATACAGTAGAAAAATCATGTGAACCAACAAACTTCCTCGGTAACTGCTTTAACATTAAAGGCAAGCTCTATACAACACAACGGAAAGCAGACCTACGTACAGCCAAGTCCATAGTTCATGTGAAAATTGTCCATATGAGATCAAGATTCACAGAAGCGCTTTCACTGCCTTTGGGTGTGATTACTCACAAAAAATCATTTGGTATGATAAGCAGAATAAAAAGGCAAAGGGTAACTAGAGGGGAAGGAAGTTTAACGTTGCTATTTTTAGCTTACAGTAATACATTTGGAAGATTTTTTTTCATGTCACTGCGAGAGTGGTGCAATTCTTCCTTTGGAAACCAAACTTTCCTGTGTTCAGCAGCTGACAGAGAAAAAAAACATCTGTTGAACATTTAGTTTAGAAGTGAATGATTCCGAATAATACAGATAATCTCTGAAAACTGATGCTGGTTGGGTAAAAAATTCAAAATTGGCTGAACCCTTAAAAATGACTGTTTGAAAGAAGAATGTTACAGTGTTAGTGTCAGTGTGAGTTTGTGTGTCACAAACGTAATTCCAATTTTGACCACTAGAGTGAGACAGATCACTAAATATTCTATTCGACCAATTGGTCAAATGAGAATTACAGTCACACTGAAGTCAGTCAAGCTCTACGCTACAAAATCAACAAAACTATAACTTTGGTTTATTCACTTTTACAGTTCAGAGGGTGTTAAGATATAAAATGTTACTTTGTACTTGGTGAAGTATGATTTGTGTTCCTTTGGGGCAACTTTGGTACAAAAAAAGAGGTTTTTGTCTCAATAATAATGCTTAAGGGGGAAGTAAAAAGAAAAAAAGGATAGAACAAGAACGGTTTAGAAGTCAGAAAAGGAACAAGAAAGAACAGAAGAGCTGGTCTTACTTGGCAAATGGTGAATGTAGGAGGACAGAAGCTTTGCTCTCTTCTTCTCATAGCCCTTCTGTGTGATGTCACCTAGGAGAGAAGACAGCAACACCACACCGTTATGTTAGTCATAATTACCAGGCAAGTGCACACACAGAATTACTCTGACAAATGCGCAGCTCAGCTAATACATTTACTCTGGTTGAGTCATATTTATAATCCTCTTTCAAGCAAATCTTCTGAACTCCACTTATTGACGCTTAAGTCTAATTACAATAGGCGATAACACCATTGTTTGGCCCTTCATTAACCCGAGTGAACAAACACGATTAGGTGACAACAGGTTCCTTCTGGCTATGAAACCCAAATATGACTGAAAATATGACAGCAAACCTTGGTGGGTAGAGAGCAATGACAAAAAGTTGAGACTTTGGGGGAATCAGTCAGGACAGTAAGCAGAGCAAAAAAAAAAAAAAGAAAAAGACACCATGTGAACAAGTTTCACATGAAGACTCAGCCATTCTTCTCCTCAAATACCACCCCCTTTTCCCATCGAGCACACAGCACCACCCCTTCCTCATTTAGCCTTGGACTGGGAGTTTGTGAGAGAGCAACAGAGTATGACAAAGTCCAACTATCATCCACCCCAAAACACACATTCTGCTTGTACAGTAAACATAAACGAAAGTCACGCCCTTTTAAGTTAGCTAACATACACATACACACACTCCCCTTGGTCATACAAACAACCCTAATGCTACAATCCTCGATGCAACTATACTCCTTTTGTGGCCAGTGATAACAAGGTATACTGGGACAAGTGCAGTGAGTCAAAGGGCTGGTTAGCCTCAATCCCTCAACACCTACTCCAGACTTAACAGTGACCAGGAGACCCTGGTCCAGGGAAAGGAGTTGAGAACTGTACATAGGAGAGAGGAGGGGGGGTCAACGTTAGAATTTCAGGGAGATGGGGTGATAAACACATGTTGAAGGCCACGGGAGGCAGCGAAGGAGAACATGGTCTTGTGTGTGTGGTGTGTGTAGCAACAATGGAAAGAAAATAAGAGTGGAGAGTGAATGCCAAAGTTCAACAGGCGGAATGGAGGGAGGTGGACTGGGTAAACTGGCGCTGGGTGGGGAGTCCCAGATAGTGTGTGTTGTGTCTCAAAGCTTTCTCACACTCTGGTCAGTATCCAGAGTGTGGGATTTGCCTGGGTAAACAACCGAATCAGAAAGGAGGCTCCCCTCGCATGGAGTGTGAAGTTGTGGTTTGTTTTTAGTTATCCAGAATTTAACTTCTTGTGCTTTTTACATGCAGAAAAACTCCCAAGAGCCGACAATGCTGGGATCCTGAGAAATGAGGGAAAAAGGGGAGGAACATTTACAGAGAAAGAGCCGGCAATAAGAAGCTCAAAAGGGAGTGTGTGAGATTGAGTGTTTGCTGCTTTGTCATTCTCTGTGTAAAAAAGCTCAAATTCAAAGTTCACGCCCAAGTACACACATCAGCCTGAAATTTACTCTGGATTAAAACACGAGTGCATGCAGCAGTCTCTTGCCCTTTGTTCAACCATCGCTTAAGCACGCTACAGGCTTGTTTGCGTCTGGGAACACAATTGCCGAGAGGCATACTTGTGAAGCTATTAGCAGCAAATTGATTGTAGTGGACTGGAGCATCTTTGTTGCTGGAGCCAGGGTTATGCCAAGCCCAACTTTGGTGCCCAAGCGGTGGAGTGAGGGAGGAAGGGAGAGATGGAAAGACGGAGGGAGGGCGGTCATTAACGCAGACAGAGGAGAGTCTGTGTGTGTGAGGCACAACAACAGACATGGATTGGCACGACCACACTAGCTCTTTTGCTGACGGCGGCCATAAAGACAATGAGTGACTCTGAGTTGAAAGACTGACTGTAACAGCTGGCTCAAAACAGAAGAAAAGCTGCATGTTTTAAGAGGAAGAATGTGGTGTTTTGAGTGTGAGCATGAGCAAAACACTACAGTAACTGTGTGTGTAATCTGAGGTCAGCGGACAGGATATGAGCATTACCCCACCCTGTGTGCATGCTGCCAAAACCATCTCCCTGTGTCTGTCTGGAAAAAGAGGAATGTGCTGATTGGAAAACAATCAGCACAGAGATGGTAACAGAGATGGCCAACTGGCCAAGAGAGCTGGATATTTGGCCAAAAAAAGAAAATCCCTTGAGGTGTGCATGTGTGTGTGTACACAGCTGGTGCAGGTTAAGATGCAACCGAACTCAGAGGAATGAACGCCACGGAAGCCTGAAGCACACGGGCATCACAAGCCTTCACTCTGCAATGTGTGTCAGTATGTCAAACCGGGATCATGTTTTCTTAAGAGGCACGCTCGACCTGCTCAGCATACTGCACTGCTACGGCTGGGCAGGGTGGTTCTAAGATGCATATATTAAAACAAAATGTTTTTTCCCCCCTTTTTAAACAATAATCAGACTCCCTTTGGCTTCAAGACGTTTTAAGTTTCCATTTATCATGCTGGTTGTGTAAACAATCCAAACGGTTCATATTTTCAGAGCTCATTTGAGACAGGATAGCAGTGACCCTCTGACTTCTCTTTCAACTGCTGCTGCAGACCTCTGACCTGAGGTCACGTCAATAAGATGGCTTATCCCGTCATGGCTGGCAGCACAGGGTCACGCAAAGCACATCCCCAGTTACACTAACAAATGCACAGAGCTAGAACTCATACTATAAATAATACCATCTTATAATACAATAAATCATGCATCCAGGCATAACGGACCATTTTTAACCTGCACTGGTATTCTCTAGCCTGATTCAGCATATTTGGAGTTGTTTTGCGTTTGTGCCGCTCAACTGGATTTCTTCTGTGAGCCATATGGCTTTCCATGTAAACCAGAATCAAATGTGAAATAATCAAATATTTCATGTCAAATTCTGTGTTTCATCTGTGAATTGACTAGCATGTGTGTTAAATATTTTTAAACCTTAGACTTTGTCCACATCTTTGACAGTCAGTAAAGTGATTTCTGTGCGACAAGACTCTAAATACAGAAATCAGCAATGATGTTTATCATTTCATCAACATGGGCAAGATCCACATTCCACCCAATGGAGATCCCTGAAACCTGATCAAAACAATAAAAAGAATTATCACAAGTGGATAAAAGACAGATTTCAACATTTTACATCTGATATAGATGTACTTTAGAAAGGGAACTAAAAACACACACAAAAAAAAACAAAAAAAACATGAGGAACTTGGTTGTCATGGCAATAAACAAGGCATCCAAGTGTATACAAGTTTTTTCCAAACAATTCAAATTTCAGACTCTCTTATATAGTTTTAAAAAAAAAACAGAAATTGGTATCATAACTTGTTAGAATATTTGTCTGTTTTGTAAAAAACTCAAGACTGTTTACAACTAGAAGAGGACACGGATAAAATCCCTCTGCCATGAGCTAATAGCCGATACTAGCAGACAGGAAATGGTCTGGATTGGACAGTTAACATTCCCCCCATCCACCAACATGCTCTCTCTCATAAAATACGGACACAAAATAAGATCAACGCCAGTGGAGCACATTAGAGAGCAGAAGATGACTGTTCTCTACGTCCTTCGTGGTGTAAGTCGCATGTTTAGGTTATATGAACACAAGACACTGAGTCAGATCTGTATTTCTCGCTTCACGATGTTGCAACAATTTGAATTCATCACACCAAACATGGTTTGTGTCAATTAATATGGGGGCTGCTGCTGCTGCTTCCTGGGATTATTGCAAAAATCGAAAAGTCTCAAAGTAATGTACAGTATAGACATTTCAAACTCTTGTGGACATATCTGTCTTTAAAATTCATGATCACTACGAGTACTATAAATAATAATAAAATCACATCCATAACATGACCAGATTAGAACCTACCCTTCCTTACACAACTGTGTGTTTTGACCCACACCCCAGAGACATGGGACATGCAGATTAACAAAAGACACGACTGCCACCCACAACTTCCTATTTCTTCTCTAAATCAGTTCCGCTCTTCTTTCTGTTCACTCATGTCGACACACACACCTACACACGTTGCAGGTGGTGCCAACACACAACTTAACAAAAATGCACACTTCATCAAGGCCAAGTGTTAACATCGTGTAGCTGGCAATACATACACCCACCTGGCACAGGGTTGACATTTTTGTCTAAATCTTAATCTTAGATCACGTTTTACCCGGCAGATGTACACTTGTTGAAAGCAATAATGTCAAAAAGATCTCTACAGGGTAGGACTGTCTTTTAACCATGTAAAGTCTTAGTCTGGGTGCTTGTCAGCGATACTGATGCAATTTGTCAATTATTATTTAATAACCATTTCACAGTCTGTGACGAATGTAAAGCTGGCAGTCAATGGTGATACTACCCTATCTTACAGGAAGATGATATGTCACAAAAAGCTGTGAAGTTTTCTGAGGAAGTGGTGGTGAGAAAACACGGAGCAACCACAAAAACATACCCACACATATTCAGTTCGCACATTTACATGTAAATGCGCACATAAGCATAGGGACAGAGAAAGGAGGAACTAACGTCACACACTAGATCTTATTTATAGAGACTTGGAGCAGAAACAGAAACAATGGGTCGGCTGTGCTGAGAACATGGGTAAATAGCACTTTGCAGGAAATGCAAATGAATGAGTCTGACACCGAGGCCATGTCATGCCACCTTGTCATTAGCTGAATTATATGTAAGCTGCTTTTTTGGACCATACATGCTCAAAAAGGGAAGCAATTGTAGCAGAAGACAGACAAATCGCCCCGATTCATCTGCTTTTACAGGTTCATTTTTCATATCAACACTATAAACTACAGCTCCAACAAAGTTTGTCTTAATCAGTCAGAGAAAAATCTGTGACAACTATTTTATAACCGGCAAATAAAAATAAGAACGTTTTTCAAGCTCGTAACCTCAGGTTTGCTGCATTTAATTGTCTTGAGTAAAGGAAATTAAAATCTCTTGAGATTTTGCAGTATAAACTATCTGCATCTATCATTTCCCAGTCCCGTAGATACTTTGTTTACATCTGCATGACAATTCAAATTCTCCTGAGAACAGACAAGTTGTGTGGGGTTTTTCAGCCAGAGGAGGAGGATGACGTGATCCCTGGATATCTGAAGATTGTTTTTTCTATGCCAGCAGCTGCCTAGCTGAGAAAAAAAAAACACTTGGGGAGTGTAACTTTACTTTGCAGACTCTGTAGTTGAGACTGGACTCAATGTGTCATTGGTTGTTTGAAGGGGAGGTAAAACAGGCCTTGACATTTGACTGCTCTCTCCAATGATAACCAAACTGTGGCAGCAAAATCACAATTCATGAACAACAAAAGTTGTTCATCAGTAGGACCGTTCCTGGTCCAACTGGGGCCCTTAGCAGCATGTTGATATGAGGCCCCAACTCCAACACAACGGATATAACTATACATTAGTAGGCAACAGCTTGAGAGCCCTGCGACTGCTTGAAGAATTTGAATACTCCAATGCACTAAGGTATTGCATTTGCATGTAAAATGAGGCCTCTATGGTATCGTGAGCCTTTTGCACCTTTAGGGACGAATATTCATTACGATAATCTTGAGAAAGATTTTCTAACCAGTAACAAATTATGCTAAAAATATGTATCCTATTGTCAGTGTCTTCAGCAGAACAAGTTCAAACTTGATGGACTGGACACTTGCCGAATGTGTAACACACCTCTTGACTGACTAAAACTTGGATGGGCATCAGCATCCTCCATGACCCTCAACAAGGAACACTGCATAATGCATCATGCATCACTTACATGAAATGGTCTGAAAAATTCAGTAGATATAAAATGAGACGAAGGTCCTTTGCTTGCAATGGCTGTCATCACCAAAACGATAAATGTCATTAAAATAATAATAATTATAATTATGCAAAATGTGAAACCTTATACATTTAAGTTGATCACACATTGGTTGTCTTATGTCAGATCTATTCTGGTGGTATAAAAGGCAAAGTAAAAACTGCCACCGTCCAAACACTCCTGGACTTTGACATATGTGGTTATAAAATACATTTTTGTGGTATGTATTATTGATGGACAGGGTACAACACGTGGATATCACCATGTGATGTATATGTAATAATGTGGTTATCTTTAAAATATATTTGCATTCTATTTAACTTTTACTGTACTAGAATTGTCCATTATAATTGACAGAGCATCTAACAGTTTATTTTTGGTTTAAAAAGGGCGAAAATGTATGAATGAAATTAACAGACTTTTACATAGTCAGATAAAAAGGCATATGATATTTAGTGTTTTCTATTGGAAGAACTAGAATACCAGTGCTTGTTAGTGTTAAAGAGGATAACTAGTTAATAAAAGCTTGTATACAGAGTAGTGCTAAAACCAGAAGTGAAACTATGTTAAGGGGCACCAGTAGCACAAAAGTGGGGGAGGAAACTTAGGACCAAAAAAAATAAATCTGGAGACAAAGATGGAGCATCTCACAAGTATTCATATCCCATACACATTTAGCAAAGTGTGACGGTAGAGGGAATGTGAGGCTATCACAGTCTTTCAATCAAAACACTTAAAAAATATTAATAAATACTCACAGACATAACATGGGGTCTGAGTCAAGCACCCAATGATCCAATAAAATTAACCTTCATGTAGAGGAGCAAAATATTTTAGCTGAATTGTGTAAACCCTAGTTAGATAATAAATAAATAAACAAACAAATTAAAAACAAGATGTACAATAACAATAATTATGCAGAGCTGAAATGCAGCTCAACTTTATTGAAAACATCCTTAAAACTATTCTGAGATAAATTGAAAATATTTTTAAAAGCGTTCCCTAGAGACTAAAAAGACATTCTATTTGAGAGCACAGGAGGGGACTTTCGCTCTGCTTCCTCCATTATTTTTATAAGGCTGCATATTATGTGCCACATTTATGAGTGCAGTCGCTGACGGCTCATTTTTGGTTTTGTTGCTTTAATAAAGCAGCAAAGAAGAAAAGGATGGTACACTTTCTCTTCACCATTATTCTCCATACACCAGACCATATCAACCATTCAAGACTCAACTATATCATCACTTAAAAACATGCCTACATAGTGTAACTCTCTCACATTAATCTCAATGGCTCTATTAATCTTGAAACATTAACAGAAAATGTGGCACTGACAAGCAGTTTCACAGATACATCCAGGACAAATTGCTTCCCTGAAGTGATAATGTGGGTGAACAGCTCAGAGATTTGATTGCACAATCAGACAACTCGCGTCAGAGAACCAAAGTGAGTCAACTGTGAGTAAGCAGTAAAGCTTAATGCTATTTTTCACTTGTATAGTGATGTCCTCCGAAGAAGAGATGGATCCGAGTTACTGAGGAAATACGTAAATATTTAAAAGCCTTATTGAACTGGGGATATGATACAACTTTTTCCCAGGAGAATCACTGACTTGTCATGGCAGTTAGATCAGAGGTTATTATTAACAGGCGTAGGCATTAATTTACTATACAAAGAATTACAATCTTAAACAGATCATTTATTGCTTCTGCAATAAATTTCTTCCACAACACAAAGCTACATAACAAGACAGCTAGCACTCTCACTCATGTCTGTACTTGAGGTAAGAAGGTGGAGCCCTGAAGTGTGCTTACCGCAGTTGTACAATGTTATAACTATTTTCTGAGGTGCATGTGTTCTCCAGTCCCATATATCACATGTGGCACAGACACAAAAGGAGAGTTACAGCGTATTAACAGAATAATGAACTGGGGAACCTGGGTGCTTTGTTACACAGGTATACCCCTGTCTGTGCACACAGGCTGAAATGAGTGACTTACTGCTGGTATGATTGTTGAGAATTGACAAATCTATTAGGAATCAGTGAATAAGTGATTATGGGTCACACAAGGTAATCTGACTCATGGAATCTTGAGTGTTTGTTCGGAGCCTCCCGACTCCATGCTCATTTTAAGTACTACTCTCCTCCCTTTCCTCTTCCTGCACATAAAAAAAAATCTCCTTGACTATGGAAAATAACATCATCTGAGTTGGCAACCGCTTAACTTTATATGGTTTGATGGAGACGTAGGTCAGACAATAATGTAGGCTTGTTCTTCTGGTAAATGGTTCCCAAGTTACCAGACAGATGTGTTTTTACACATAATCCACATAAAAAAAAAATTGCAGTAAAAAGGTAGACATCACTTCACAAGTTGCAACAAATGTCCTTAACTATATTCTCTGCCAACTTGTTCGGTGTGCCCTATGGTTCAAAACACAGCGATCACGCTTCTTCAAATGACCTGCATAAACAAGTTCACCAGTGTTTGGTCCAATCTAAAAAAAATTGTTAAACATGAATACTCCCGTATAGTTTGCTTTGCTGTAAAAAGTACCAAGTATATAAAGATAGTTCATTCCTATGATCACTTGCTGAGGTCATACACAATTGTGTAAAGTTTTTGGAGAAATATAGCAGTTTCAGAGTCGTCACATTGTAGACAATGTCTTTTATATATATATATATATATATATATATATATATATATATATATATATATATATATATAAAACCATTATAATGAGGATATTCCACATATGCAGCCATAATTTGAAACTGACAAAAGTTGACTCTCCTTAACAGAAAACTACTCAGCTTAGCACTAACGTATGCATTTCTAATCTCTTCTGCTTCTACTGTCTGAACAGCCTGCAGATGTTACAAATGACTAGCTTTAAGTTTTCTGAGTAAAAGACAGCTAAGACATATCAAATGATAGCACAAGTGTGTGTGGCTGTAGCTATAAACATAACTCATTTACTTGAATGGTGTAGGGATTTCTCAGAACCTGCAGGTACATACAGTAGAAACTGAAAATCGTCACATTTTTCTTCACCAGCTAAACAATCATTTAGTAACAATCATTTATACCTGTTTACAAAAGTCTAATGGAAGCTTCTTACATATTTGTCCACCAATACCCCAACCAAGAAAAAAAAATTAAAATTAAAAATAATATAAAACAAATCCTTTCCTCCAAGAACATTTTGCAGAGGCATCATTGCTGCATCCTGGAATTAGACCTACTCACAATAATTGGGACTAATTTGAAGAAACAAACAATTTTTTCCTTTTCTCCATACGAGAATATCAAATTTTTAAACATTAAAAGTGATGTAATTTCCCTTCTGGGATTAATACAGTATTGTTGAATTAAACTGAACTGAAAGTATTCCATCAACTCCATTCTTCACGACTGACAGTCCTCTGGAGTTAGATTTGTGTAGAGACTAACCACATGAGCTCATATGCCTCCAACTGTGAAGTCACTGGCCTGACTCTCGGGCAGCTGAGCCTCTGCTGTATGTCATTTCCTTCTTCTCATTTCCTGTCAATCTCTACTTTGCTACCCAAAAAAGGGTAAAGCACACAATATTATGTTGTTGTTTTTTTCCTTTTAAAGAATTCCTGGAATTTTATTGATTAACATATTGGTGCCGTTTCTTTTCGCAACTATCAATAGACAGTAACGGCCAATCACAAGGACTGCAGAGAAAGAACCAGCGGACACTTCAGAAGGTCAACTTAGCTGTGCTCCTTTAACTGTATTCTGACATAGTTCAAGTCTAAAAATTAAACTGATCGCTGTTAGTTTCCACAACAGCTGTCAATTTCATAAGATAAATTAAATCCTAAACAAATGTCATCCTTTTACTATTACTATAATTATCAATACACTTGACTTTAACTGCAGCGAAGTAAAAATTTCTGTTCCTTATATAAAATGTCAAATTTTGTCACTTTATTTTCCATCTTGTTTATGTTGAATCTGACTTAATGCAGCACACAACAGAACATGTATATTTAGACGATTGCTCCCTGGCACCCAGACTAGATGACAGACTTGTATTTCAGCATTGCTGGGTAACCACATTGTACGGGGGGAAAGTGAATTAGCAGTCTCAGCATTTAGTGCAGCACTGTTGTGACTAAGAGATGGTGGGGGTCAAAAATGTGGGATGGACCTGACCTGGGGTTCAGTAAGCCCCACACATTAACTGAAGTGTCATAAGCATGTTCTGCTGTCCAGAAGCTCATGTTGTCAGTGTGTAAACGACAACATACTGCAAGTTTTGTTGTAAGCAATAACATATGCACAAATGAAGCCCTTTGATTGTGAGCAGAAATTAATGTAAGAATATGACTAACCCTCCAGCTTGTGAGTAGATTTGAGTGAACACTTGCATTCTGAAGTGTCAAGTCAAATAACACTGCAGAGCTCTTACCTACGATCCACCCTCTACACAGCTTGTGGTCCTGACCTCGTGGCACCCACCACTCACGATCATTAAACAGCCTGTCATCAGGACGTGAACCTTTCACTGCTCTGAAAATGATGGCTCTGACTCAAGTGAGCTGGCTCAAGAATGTGTAAAAGAAACTCCAGTGTGATGGAAAACCATGTTTTATTAATGTCTATCAGGGTAAACATCTAATTTCACATGGAAGTTGAGGTGTGATGTAAGTGGAACGGGAGTGAGATGCGCTCTGCAACAAGCTGTTCGTGACAAAAACAAAGGCAGGGCTTCAATAACTGTGTGCTGACTGAAGGAAAGATGCAACTAAATAAATATATAATTCTTATACAGCATAATGACATTTGAATTCCGATAATTATCTACATTTAGATTTAATAATTTAACAGGTGCTTTCATGCAAAGCAATTTACAAGCGAAGAACGGGCTGCTAGGGGTGGGTATTGGGAAGGACCTCACGATACGATACGCATCACGATACGATACACATTGCGATATCGCGATTATGCGATATCCCGATTATTATATTTTACATAGTTCACCGAAAAATTTTAAAATGCATTACACATCTTAAAATCCAAGTTGTATATATGTACATCAGATGATAGTGATGGATCTTAAAATCCGAGTTGCACGTTCATCAGATTATAGTGACAATTCATGGGACAAACTGAGTCAAAACAATGTTTTATTATAACTATACAAGCTAAAGTTACAACATATTTGTATATGTTTTTCATATTATTTACATCACATGAAATTAACATTAAATTTAGTATGAGGTTGCTTTAATTATGTGGCAAATGATAATAAACACAAGAAAGATGGGTACTAAAACCAAGGACAGGCACAGTGATCAGGCAGTATAGATATAAATCCATAAATAAATAAACCTCTGTCCATTATTTTTAATTTTTTAAGGACAGGCAATTGTGTTATATAAAAAATAAATTATAAAATGAAATAAAACGTGAAATAAAACCTGAGCTCAGTGCAGGGCCCTCCCAGGGTAGAGAGTGGCAATGCCCAGGACTGTCACTTAGGTAGGAGCACTGGGTGATATAATGGGAAAAAAATAGGGGATAAAAAATATTAAAAAAAATAATAAAAAATAAAAAAAAATTAAAAAAAAATCGATATTCACATTTTGAATATCGATATTGAATCAGCTGGAAAAGAATCGCGATATATTGCCATATCGATATTTTTGCCCACCCCTACGGGCTGCCGTACAGTAGGAAACCATGACGTCTGTGTGATAGGCTGTTTACATGCACTTAACAAAATACAGGTGGAAGAGGTAATGACCTGCAAAGTAGATGCAGGTTAGACTTAAGTGAGTGGCAGGATCAACAAGAAGCAGCAGAAAAGCTGAGTATATATGAGTGAGTGAAGGAAAATTAGGGAATTTTGTCAATTCCAATTAGATATCACTAACAATAAGTGGAAATAATATAGGCAAAAAGCCCATTACAAAGTGCAGGAGCCAATATCAGTTGCATTATTTGATTATGTAGGAAATGCTAGAGTCTGTCTACCAAACTGTGGACATATCAGACTGTAGTTCTTGCGTTGTGGAAATTACAATCTTATACACACAGCACAAAGGACACAAGCATGACACCAGTGGATGCCAATAAAAAAAAAGTTCACATAGCTGGTGAATATATTTCTCTGGAATTTTATAAGGGGAAAATCCAGAAGATTTGGCTGGAAAAAATCTAAGTTAAAATCCAGACAAAGTTTTCAAAGTTAGGGCTAAACCATCAAGTGTTATAGTGTAATATCTACTCAAAATCTCTGTAAAATCAGGTAAACACTGGTCCAAGATTCCAAAGTAACTGAATGTGTGAAGAACCACAAATAAACTTGTGTCAAACCATGTAACATTAATATCATAAAACTTGAATGCTGACAGTGTAACATGGCTTCAACATCAGTTTAAGGGGATGAAACATTAAAAACTTTTCATCAATTTGGGTTGCAGCTTGTCATTAATACGTGAAGCTGGGTCCCGAAGCCAGTTCAAACCAGTTCAGAACCAGCTTAGAACATAGAACAACACCCACTTTGTCAACAGGTAAAAGGTCATAATTTTGTGCAGAAAAAGGAGAAATGTAACAATTGGCTATATGCCTGTTAATTTTGCACCATGATTGTTCAAAAACCTGATTGACTAATAACTTTATGTAATTGATCTGTGACTAATATTACATATTCCTGAGATTCTATTTCTGACCGTTTCGCCACAATCATGCCATGCCAAGTAATTATAAAAACTGTTGTCGGTGTGTATTGTTATTGCCAGTGGGAGTATTTCAGACACGACACAGTCCATTAGAGCGCGGTATTCCTACTGATGTAAGGGTCGGCAAAATAGTGTGCATTGATATTATGAAACCACAGACAGAGACGTGCAAACATTTCTCGAAAGCTTGTCCACATTAACATTGCTAAGTCATCTCCCTTTAACTCATCTCCAGGAAGTACTTGGACCCAGCTCGCTCATAACTACAACTGATGTTACCAAGGTAATAAAAAATATATATATATCCTAATGCCTCCATCCATGGCAATAAACACACAATATATGGTATTGAATAAAGGCCAACATTATTGACAGTTGGGAAGTAAGAGGCTGATGCCACACCCACTCAAATGTGTTTTCAAGGCTTTTCTTCTACCTATTTCTCTTGGGAGTTGAGTTAAAGGGGCCCATGGCTTCAGGCCAAGCTCTAACACAATGTGTTCTGAGGGGCCAAGAGGGGAGATACACATCACTTCGTTGAAGGGGTTTCCTGAGTGGTTCCACTCACTGGGAATTTTTGATAACCCTCTGGCACTGTTCAAGATTTAGGAAGGGGAACAATTTAGATGAACGGCATCCATCCAAAAACATTTAAAAAAAAAGAAAACTTGGCCCAATGAGCAACTGACAGAGAATATAGTCAACCTTTTGGAAACTTTTTTCATACATGTACAGCAGGAGTGCTTTACACCTCTGATCCCTGTTTTCCCATCAGCTTTTCCTCTGACGCAGGCCTCAGATTGCATATTTAGAAATTGACCAGCTGCTGTGAAAATGCCTCCTGTCCCTCACACCCACTTAAAAAGACTTCAACGATCAGCTGATCAGCTGAAGCGCTCATGGGCGAGAATAAGCCAAAGTGTCAAAGACAAGAGACGATGCATGGAAGAATTTATCAGGACTTTGCAATAGACTAAGAGTCAAAACCTTTTATTTCTTAGTCTCTAAAGGATCTAGCAAAATAAATAAATAAAACTCATACGGGGGAATCTCCAACTTGAATTTTATCAGTACTCTTTAGAAAATCATAAACGTTTGTCTTGAACATGTTGATGAAACATGCGTTGCAGTTTGTGGGACAAAAGAACAAATGTTGCAGGTCATAATCAGTTAACAGTCCTTGAACACTTTTTGCAGTCAACATTAGTATGGAGACCGCTTTCATTTTTCTTTTTGTTTTGCCAACTTTATTTAAATACAGATTCAAAAGCCTTGAATTCAGTCGCTGTAAATACAGACAATAAAATCTAAAAGATCACATAAGTTTTCAGATAAGTCAGCCCTCTTGCTCTCTGTCTCTGAGGAGCTCTAAGCTAACAAAAATATGAAACAATCTGGAATCTGCTGTACATTTGATTGTCATTTTGTTTACCTAGACTAGATATGAACTGTACCCTGCATCACAGCCAGTATAGTTCATTTTAGTTTAAACTGACATCAGGCTATGTATTTATTTGACAACAGTTACTGACTGCAGCCCAAATGTTGCAAAATAATGAAACAGTTGTACAAACTGGTCCGAAGGTGTCACTTCAGATACAACCACAGTCAGATAACCTCATGTGACCAATAAAAAAATGTGATTTCACACTCTAGTTAAGAGTGTTGACTTCAGGTCTGGTGAGGAAAACAGAGCACTGACAGGCTCTGAAGAATTAAGGCAGACTGCTGTAGTTAAGAGACATTAAGCAAAGTTTAAAATAAATATATGTGTATGTATATATATATATATATATATACACACACACACACACACACACACACACACACACACACACACACACACACACACACACACACACACACACACACACACACACACACACACACACACACACACACACACACACACACACACACACACACACACACACACACACACACACACACACACACACACACACACACACAAACGTACTACAAAACGTATATCAAGTTTCCCATGGAGTCAAACAGCACACTGATTTGTTTAGAAAGGCCAGCCCCAATTAGGCTGGGTTGTTTCACTTTCATACAGGTGTAAATTGACCCAGAAGTAGCAGCCAACCAGCTAGCTTGATCAGTCAAAGATCCGTTTTTCTCTGACGATTGTCTACTAACCAGGAATTAGCTTCAGTGAGAAAGATACACACAAATACACACAGTTAGCACTGACTTCTTAAGATTTAGAGGGTGGCCTCCACTGCAGAAATGGTGGCGCTTTTGTGTCAAAGAGACTCTTGTTTTCTCCTCCTAAGGCATAAAGGCAAATTTGCCTTGCCAGCAACATCTATTTATATTCACGAGAGCATTCTTGAGCATTAGCTCAGTCATGTGTCCCCTTGGAAAGTGGATATAGATTAGCAATAGATTGGAGAAGCTCTGCATCAAATCCCACAATGACAACTCAAAGAAACAAAAAAGGCACAGTGGAGGATGTCGCAATGTGAGCGAGAGGGGTCTGACGATCAGCTGAGATCACTTGTAGATAATGTGATGAATGAAATAGGTGTCATGCAGACAGAGTCGGCTGTCCTGAAATCCTCATTCATTTTTCCACTTATGACTCATAGTTTGCATCTACCTTCAATGCTCGAAGCCTGAAACAGGTTCTCTCAGTTTGCCGTGGATGGATGTGCCCTGGAGAAGATGACACACCTAAATGCAGTAACTAGCAGATCTACAGCACGTGGTGAAGACATGCCTGTCTATAAACATGTATTTTTTGGGGAAAAATAAAATAGCATTTTTTTTAAAAGCACTGACTCAGCCGCCTAGATATTACATCAATGTCAATATAATGTGAAGTCTTATTCGCATAAAGAAAAACCCAGTCTTGTTCAAGAACACTTAGGGAGTAGTAATTAGTGATGCACACAATATTGCAAATTTAAGCCAAAACTGGTAACCGATAATTAACTGCTTCTGCATGGCTGATACCAATAAGTTCTTTTTTATGCAATCTTCATTAATCTACAGTTTGTGCACACAAGAGAATAGAAAAATAATCTAAGATGCAGTGTTAAAAAACAAATATGTTGGTAGCTCAAACTATAACATTCAGCAACAGTGCTGATGCTTCAAATGATTAATTAAAAATAATGAATAAATCATGAGAAACTTTTGGATACACTGGGAATGGTTCAAATTATCTGTCCGATAAAAATCATGCATACCTAGAGGTAATTCTGCTGTGGGCAGATACCAACGTTTTTATGTATATATATTTAAAAAAAATAATCAAGTGTAAAGTGTAATATTCAGTATAATAAGTGTGTTCTGCATAAAATATCAATGTGCAGTTACATGCACATCTAAATCAAGCTATTGGCAACAATTTAAATAAGATTTAAACTGGAGTTTCCGATAAATCCAAGTATACATGCGCAAAAAAACAATCGATTATTGAGTGAGGTGCGCTCGACTCCGCGATGCTAAGTGGCGCCACGAGCACTTTAGCGTTCTTCCAGTTAGTTCTTTGTGGTTCGTCTTCTTCTTCTCCTACTGTGCTGATTTTCTGGCTTTCACAGTGTTGTCACGTCCGGAAGGGGGAGTCCAGGGGCAATCACTCGTTCGGCTAAGTGTGGGTTGTATATAATATGCCGGAATAACTCGAATTAGGACCGTATCATCTGGCACTAATAGCTCGATCTCAAGAACTTCAGTTCGCTTCAACTACAGTCCGTCTAAGGTGTATAGATGGCTTTTAAAAATTTGATATCGGTCAGATTAAGGCAACAATTCGACTTTCTGTTAGTGCAGAAGAAGAACCTCAAAAGTAGGACATTTATTTTAATATAAGATCTAAGTTATAACAGTTGAAAGTCTGGGACAGTCCTTTATATTTTTCGTTGAATTCTGGAATATTGACCAGCTCTGCTGATCATGACATGCAAGCTTGTTCAACAAGTTCAGCAAAATGTACTGTACAGATAGTTTCCCACTCCAAAAAAATGCAGAGCAATGAATGAAATGTCCTACAGGTCCTGAGATGTAGAGATGTCTTTTCTTTTGCATGGCTCAACTTGTACCTGGAGAACGTAAAGAAGTCACACTCAACTACACACACCAACACACCCATTCACACCACCCTGCGAGGGTGTCCCAGTATTTAATGAGAGCTTGTGAATAATTCAGTCTACTATGGGCCTGGAGGAGGATGAAGGACTGTAGCCCTCATTAACTATTCACAGAAACAGTGCTAGATCAAATACACACACGTGCATGTGCAAACGTACAGTATACAACACATAAATATACATAACAACAGACTTTGCCATGAATGCCAAGCCATCTGCCAGCCCTCAGGTATTGGCTGCAAGGCTCCAAAGAAACCAATTCATCCTTTTTTTGGATACTCATCTTCCGAACATTGAGCATAAACTCAACAGAAGCACAAACTAATGTAATATCTATCAAAGCATCATGTGAACACGGAAACTTGGCTTCATATGAGAATATAAATGTCATCAGGCTCTTTCAAATGTGGTGAGAAGTAATGGAGAATTCTCCAAGTTGTCTTGTGAGCAGGACTGAGCAGTAAATCTTTTCACTATTTATTATCCTTCTGTATAATTATACGGCTGAGAAATACACATGCTAATGTGTTCCGTTTCATGTATATCTAAAGAAAAAACAAGTTCAGTCCAAGAATTATCTGTTTGGGCAAATCTGCCAGGAAGAATTACGTTGTTTTGTTGTTTTTTTTTAATTATAACATTGTGTTCGATATAAAAACACAAAATCTATTATACTTAATTGGAAAAATATGGGTTGAATAAGAGACTTCTTTAAAAAGAAGGGGTTGAAGAGTCTGGGATTGTGATGTTTTGCGGTATTCTTAAATTGTTGTATTTGCCTTCATCCAATTTCTCACTTTGCATGTTTTTTGTTGACTCTTTACAGAATAAACTATAAAATTAAAAGGAACAAAAAAAGCAAAATCATATAAATGGTCTTTACAACATGTAAAAGTTTCCGACACACACACACACACACACTGTCAATGCTGTGGTAATATGTGCTTTAATGCAATTTCTTCTGCCATATGCATGAAAATCCTGTAGTAATACCTTTAAAAGAGTCAAGAATTGGGGGAAATAACTAAATATAGGCAAAAAATTGTTTATCTCACAATCACAGACCTTCTTGTTTCCGTACGAGTGAAAAACTAAACTCTGATTTTAAAACAAGTGTTGCACCACACATTCAAGTGTTATAGAGGAAGTGTTTATCACATGTCTGCCATGAGCTCAGGCCTAAATGCAAAAGTATTTATTAAACCAGCGTATCATCTACACAAAGCTAGCGTTTAGTGGGTCTAGAAATGACAATTTTTTAAACAGGTTCCAGAGTGGAAAGATTTGAAGATGCCGTTCACGTGGCTCCATTGTTACTTCCTCTCCGCAACTTTTCTGAAACGTTTGGATCATAAACGCCACTCATACTTCCCCCCATTTTCTCTGTTTACAGATCTCTGTGCAGGTGTGGCTCCCCGATGTTTTGCCGTCTCTTTTTGCTCGTTTCCGTCATACGTAGCATCACAGCGCCTGGCATGTGTTTTACAGTATTTTCAAGCCTATTGAGTACATTCATTTGGACACATACATTTACTGACACATCTCGGTCTTTACGAAGAACATTTTTGAAATTATAAGCATTTCATTTTGTGGATGCTTATTACAGACAGGTCCATGTTAGTGCCATTATGCTCTGCTGAAGACTCTGACCCTTTATGCAAGAATACACGCACATCACTTCTGCTGCATCTGAATTAGAAGCCTAGAGAGGAAGCAAATGGCAAGCATAGATACTTTCAAACTCCACAAGCTGATCAGTGCTGTTGTGAACTATTCTTACTTGACCTCTCAGTTCCCTTTGTCACACTAAACCACCATGTTTTATCCACGAACATTGGCATGGTTTATGTTAGGCAAAGCCCACTCCCAGTTTTGAATCCTACCTTACTGAGTGTTCATTCAGTGTGACTTAACAAGAGTAAACAGTCACCATACAGCTTCTCCACAGGGGTTACCGCTGGGCTTGGTGCTGGGACCCCTTCTCTGTTCAATGTACACCACTGTTTGTGAGTGAAATATCTGCTCACATGGTTTCTAATACCATTGCTATACTGATGATTCCCAACTGTATCCATCATTCCCGCCAAACTACTCCATGGTCTCGGTGCATATCACTGCTTGCTTCGCTAATACGCATCTCCTCTAACAAAACAATACCACCTTCAGCTAAATCTCTATCTTTCACTGCTGCTTTGGTGGTGAGGAACCTGCCTGTCACGATTGATGACTAGCTATCCTTCAATTATCGTATTGTTGTGATATCTCACTAAAGCCAATTTGCGCTCTACAACATATGGAAAACCAGGCCTTGCCTAATTCAGTATGCCAGCCAACTATTGGTATGGCCACGGTTAGCTTTAGCCACGACTACTGCAAGGCTCTCCTTGTTGGCCAACCCTTGTACGGCAAAAAAGTAGTAGTAGCATCCATTGTTTATATGTTTCTTCCTTTATTTTTTGTCTTCTTATATGCAAACAGCAAAAATATGTGAATTACCTCCACCTCACGGTCAGCTGCGTTATTTGTTCAGTCAAAAGTTCTTGTGTGGCGCTACAGTGTAATGGACACACGCCGGCTCAGGAGACAGTCAGCCCTGTTAGAGGTTCCTGTCTGGTGGGTTTACCCTGAACTCCCGCTAGTGGAACCGCCCTTATAGAGCTCCAGGGGCTAACGCTGTCCCCAAGTATAAAGTTTAAGTCACTAAAGATCTTCTATAGAGTGTTTGCTGACTCCATTCCCCATCTACTTGAATTCCATCTTTATGGCTTATACTTCCAGTAGATTGGAATTTGCCATTGCACATGGCAAGCCCAGTCCAGACAGTATCACAGGCAGTTCCACGATGGTAGGATGAGCAACCAAAGGCTATAACAGCTGGAGCATCCCCCTCTATCTTCCAGAATCTCTTGAAGGCACACCTCTTCCAAACTCACTTTCTTTCCTAATACAGTAATATATTTCCAACCCTCACCACAAGAAAAAGATTATTCCAGCATGAAAGTTAGCTCTTGAGTTAAAAACATTGAACCAGACTGGGAAATACCAATGATTTTAGCAGTGTAATGTCAAAACATTAACTTTGCTTTGACCACTAGCTATTAAGTCAAAGACAAAAAACATCTGTGAAGAATTTAGCTTAGCTCAGCAATGGTGATTTTTTTTTTCCAACTGACAAACTTGTTAGATGATGGGGGATATCAGTCTGGTATGCTTGTTAAAGGGAAGAACCAGACAACTTTTTGCCCCGACCATGGTAAAGAGAGCTACATCGTACAGTAATACAGACTACACGTCATCCTCTCAAGTATGACCAATTATCGGCCCCTCCCTTCTCCTCATATGGAGGCAGCTCATTCCAACATGCACACAAAGACTGGGTTCAGCTAAATGGCCTAAATAGCAGGAGAGCTTCTGGCCACAGCAGCTCAGACCAGCTGAATGGTCCTCATTGTGTCCCCATAGTCACAGGGGGCTACCAGAACCGAGTTGTTTTTTAACAGGCCATTTGACAGGCCTGTGTTCTTATCCAAGCAACGCAGGAAAAGGCATTTCCACTTGGTTCAGATGAGCACTTGTTATGGACAAGCAAGATAATTGATGAAGAAGTGATATGAGACATGCATGGGATGCTTCCAGTAATAAAGGGAGATGGCAGCTCATAACACGATAACACCGTAATAATGTGAACTAATTTGCCTCTTAGGGGGGAAATGTTACAGTTTGGCAAACACACAAATCTCACATCTCATGGGTACTACAACTTAAAGGAGACATATTGTGGCTATTTTCCAAGTTGACACAATATCCTGAGGCCTTAATGACATGTCTGTGATCTGCTTTGGCCGGAGCTGGAGGACCCAGAAAAGGCCAACAAATGCACAGGAAGCATACAAACTCCATACAGAAAGGCCCAAGCTAGTATTTGAACCAGGAACCTTCTTGTTATGGAGTATCTGTTGCATAGTTTCACTTTCAAATGAAAAAAAAAATCGTAATTATAAAAAGCATATACTGTCAGCATAGACAGATATGATCAATGTATTTAGCATACAGCATATTTTACCCCATGCTTGCATGAGTTCTCACTGCGTAACTCAACTTATTACCACAGTCCAAAAACATGCATGCTATGTTGATTTGTGGGTCTACATTGGCTAAATCGCCTCTGTCATGTCAAATATGGGATTGTTGATTCCCGTCTTGAGGGATTGAGCTTGATATCGTGCCTAGAATCGACACCATATTAGTTTACCAATACTGGTTATTGCAAAGAAAACTGAAAAATAAATTGCCAAAATTTCTTGTGCTGTACTCAATATACACAAATGGAGCAACATCCTACAAATGTTAAGTCAATACATACTGTCTATATCTACATATTTATAAAAAAAAAAAATAATAAAAAAAAGTCTTTATAGTCTTTTGTCTTTTTAGGATAAGTCGATTCAGATTGTCGGATTCATGTCCCACACACTTACATGTTTCCTCTAAAAGCACTTCCCCGTTGAGAACAGAGTCAGATAGAACACCTATTTACTTGCCTGAACTTCTTATGAAGCTATAACTGAAAGTGACATCATAATGTGTTGTTACCATGTTCTTCTATCTATCAACTTCTTTTGTTTCTCCCGGGTGAAAACCCAGGAGGGGAAACGATTGAGCATGTGCAGAGCACCTGCATCAGTGTAGGTCCAGTTGAAACTAAACATATATAATTAATTAAGTTTCCAACTGCATTATCTGAGTCAGTTAGTCCAACTTCGATAAGTCTCTTTTAGTATAATTTCAGCCACACTAATGCATTCACATGTATTTTAGCAGTTTATCTTAATCAGAATAAAACAATCATTCAATTATGTGAATTAACTGACTTTGAGAACCAAAAATAAAACAAAGATTGTGTGTTTTTGTAAGGCAAATAAGGCAATGTACAAACAGCAATATCCATTGCCCAAGGTAATTAGAAATGAGTATGAAGGCTGAGTTCTCGCGAGATGTGGTAGGAGCACGAGGTACACAGAGACAGCAGCAGCATTCAATGTCGAGCTGAAAAATATACTTTTGGTTATCAAACAAATAGTAAATTGTACAGTAAGTGAAAACTTATTCAACAGAGAGGTTACATAGATATAAATAATCTGGATCAGGAAGAAACCATAGAGTCCCTGCAGGAGTATATGGAAGAAAGTTACAATCGAATTGTAATGGGGAAAAAAGACGCAGCTACCCCGAACGCCTCATCGTCAAAAAGATCCCGGGACGAGAAATCACCTGGAGCCGTCTCCCCCCCAGGTAACACCACTACAGACGCCCTGCTGTCCATCGACGCCCGGCTAAGTGGCTTTGAGAACCGTCTGTCCCTCCTGGAGGTCTTGCACAGGGAGATACAAGCGCTCCAGACCTCCCTGGAATACAGCCAACGGCAGGTGGAGTCGCTCGCGGCTGAAAACCGGGATTTAAAGGAGTCGGTAAAATCTCTGACAGAGGGGATGAGCCAGCTTAAAAGGGACAATAAGATCATGAAAGAGGCAAATTTAGACCTTCAAAGCAGAAGCATGCGGGACAATTTAGTATTCTCTGGGATCCCAGAAAAACCTGATGAAGATCCGGAAGCAGCTGTTCATGATTTCATCCGCAACCACCTGAAGCTTCCCGAAGACATGGCGAATTCCATCACGTTTCACCGCGTCCATCGCCTTGGAGGAAGAAGATCGGAAGGCCAGAGACCCAGACCCATTGTTGCCAAGTTTGAACACTTTAAGCAGAAAGAGCAGGTTCGGAGACAGGGGCCACAGCTGCGCGGACTGCCGTTCTCCGTGAACGACCAGTTCCCCCGGGAGATCCTGGACCGTCGCCGAGTCCTCTTCCCGGTCCGGAGGAGGCTCATTTCGGAGGGATGTCGGGCTGTCATCACCGTGGACCGGCTGTACGTGAACGGGGAGCTTTACCGGAACCCCAACATCACGCCGTGGCTCTTCTGAGAGATAAGTGCAATTTGCCTTTTCTTCCTTTCTCTTTCTCTCTCACTAAATGGTGACTAGATCAGATATAGCTTTATAAACATTTGATAATTAGTTAGAGAGATAGCTTTATAAACACTGGGTGATTAGATCAGATAAAGTTTCATAAAAATTTTCGGCACATATTAAGGTATTTATAATTTTTGATCTGCTAGTCTCAATGAGTTACAGTCACACATCGGTGATCGTTTCTTTTTTTTCTTTTCTTTTCCCCCTCTTCTCTATCTCTTTTTCTGTTTTCTTTTTTCTTTTAATTATGGTTAGAATTATTTCCCTCCCCCTCACCCCACCCCAATTGTCACACTCCTTTTTTCCTCTTTCCCTCCATGTCTCACTCTGCTGCACTTTCCGGTTGGTTAATTGGTACAAACATACATTTAGATTAACATGGCACACACACATCCAACCCCTGCAACATTACCATTTACATATAATGTTATTTTCAGTGATTGGATTATGGATAAATTAAAGTTCGTCACCTGGAACGTAAACGGGGCCGGGAACACAGTAAAGAGATTAAAACTTCTTAATCAAATTCAAACTCTGCAAGCAGACATTGTTTTACTACAAGAAACACACTTAGTTAAAGCTTCAGCAGATGCATTGGCCACGCCAGAATTTCCGCACGCTTATTCCGCCTGTTACAACTCCAGACAAAGAGGGGTAGCAATTCTCATTAATAAAAGAGTAAATTTTACTGTAAAGGACACACACATTGACTCAGAGGGTAGATATTTAATTTTAGTCTTGCAAATTCAAAGCTTGAATTTATGTATTTCTAATGTATATGGTCCAAATGTTGATGACTCCTCGTTTTTTCACTCTTTTTTCACCTCACTTTCTGCTCACCTAGACAACACAGTCATCATCGGAGGAGACTTCAACATGGTTTTGGACCCTGGAGTGGACAGGCTCAGTAATGCAGGCGGACACAGGAGTTGGCAGTCAGCAAGTATTGTTAAGCAATACATGAATGATCTGGGTCTTTGCGATACATGGCGCTCTTTACACCCAACCCTTAGGAACTACACTTTTTTCTCAGCCGTTCATCACTCATACTCTAGGTTAGATTATTTTCTAGTCAGTAGCTCTCTGATGAGAGATATCTCAGAATCACAAATACACCCAATCAATATTAGCGATCACGCACCTGTTTCTTTCACTCTGGGGAAGAGGGGGAGCGTATCATCCTCCAAAGTTTGGAGATTTAATACATCATTACTTAAAGACCCCGACTTTACTAACTTTTTTAAGAAAGAATGGGACATTTTTTTGCAAATTAACGACCAGCCGGAAATATCAGCAAGCGTTCTATGGGAAGCTGGGAAAGCAGTAATGCGAGGCAAAATAATTTCCTTTTCGTCAAATAAAAAAAGAAAAGACAACTTAAAAACAAAAGAATTAGAAGGTGAAATAAAGACGCTAGAGGAGGCCTTCCAGACTTCTGCAGATGAACGTATCCTTAGCAAAATAAGGAAAACTAAAATAGAATTAAATAAAATAATTGACGCAAAAACGCAGTTTCTAGTACAAAGGCTTCGCCTGGAAAACTTTGCACATGCTAACAGATCAGGAAAATATTTAGCCAATCAATTAAAAATAAACAAAGAAAAAACAACCATAACATCTATTAAGGACCAGTCAGGGGAAGTTACACATGATCCCTGTTTAATAAATTCAATCTTTAGAGACTTTTACTACAAATTATACTCGTCACAAATTGAACCATCTGATCAATCCATTAATGAGTTTCTTGGAGAAATTAACCTGCCAAAGTTACATCAGGAACAGGTTACGAATTTAGATTCACCACTCTCAATAGGAGAACTCCATGAAGCTCTGCAACATATGCCCAATAATAAAGCTCCGGGCCCAGACGGTTTCCCAGCTGAATTTTATAAGGAATTCTGGAGCATATTAGCACCAACATTTTACAAAATGATTCTAAATATTAGGGAAAATAAAAGCTTACCCTTAAATATGAACTCTGCTAATATTAGTCTTTTATTAAAACCGGATAAAGATCCCTTGCTCCCATCGAGCTACCGCCCAATTTCATTAATAAATGTAGACCTTAAAATAATTAGCAAGGCCCTTACTGAACGTCTGAAAAGAGTCACCCCTTCTATTATACATCCGGATCAAACAGGCTTTATTAAAGGTAGACATTCCTCTACTAATATTCGCAGATTATTAAATATTATAGATTATTCCAGTATCAATAAACAGGAAACTACTATTATATCCTTAGACGCGGAAAAAGCATTCGATAAGGTAAATTGGAAGTTTCTATTGGCAACCTTACATAAATTTGGATTTGGTGAATCTTTCATTGACTGGGTAAAAATATTATACAGCTCTCCCAAGGCATGTGTAAGGACAAATGATCAAATCTCTACAAGCTTTACCTTGCAAAGAGGCACTAGACAGGGTTGCCCTCTATCTCCCTCATTATTTGCAATATTTATCGAACCTTTAGCAGCAGCTATTAGACAAAATCAAAATATTAAAGGTATACAATGCAAAATAGTAGAGCACAAAATAAGTCTTTATGCGGATGACGTACTCCTCTTCCTCCAGAACTCACGATCTTCACTATCACAGACAATCGCACTTATAGAGGGATTTTCATCTCTGTCTGATTATTCTATTAATTGGTCTAAATCCACCGTTTTGTGCGTGAACTGCAATTTTAGGAATATATCCAATACTCAATTACAATCAGGGAACATTAGATATTTAGGCATAAACATCTCCCCTAGGCTGTCAGAGTTAATAAAATTAAATTATGTTCAGCTTATAAAGAAAATAGAAGATGATCTTGCTAGATGGAGCTCTCTTCCCATTTCACTCATGGGTAGAATAGCCACCATTAAAATGATGGTTTTACCAAAAGTAAATTATTTTTTCTCAATGATACCATTCAAACCCCCTATTTCCTGGTTTAAATCGCTGGACTCAGGTGTTTCAAAATTTCTGTGGAAAAATAAAACTCCACGCATTAGTTTAAAGACATTGCAGAAATCTAAAGAATATGGAGGTTTAGA
The DNA here is from genome assembly GCF_033807715.1 of Cololabis saira. NCBI lineage: Eukaryota > Metazoa > Chordata > Actinopteri > Beloniformes > Belonidae > Cololabis > Cololabis saira. The sequence continues at coordinate 26,352,589 of NC_084598.1, forward strand.
GCTACCTAACTTTCAGTATTACTTCCTTGCCAATAAATTACAGTATATTGTAAAATGGTCAAAGGATCATCCTTTAGATAGTCAATGGCTGGACTCAGAGCAAGTGTTTTGCAACGAACTAGAAATCTCAGAGTTACCATTTATTAGTCAAAGTATCAAACGTCATCAGTGTTTCAAAAGCATTAATATTAGCACAACTTTATCAGCTTGGTGGGAATTTCTTAAAGTAGCTAAAATTTCACTTTTTCCATGTGACCGTACACCCATATGGAACAACCCGGACATCGTGAAAAATGATAAAAAGATGGTTAACTTCGTTCAATGGAGAGATCAAGGAATACGGTATTTACAGCACGTAATTGTAGGAGGACAGTTTGTACCTTTCAATACACTTATGGTTCAATACGGAGTTAGCAGGAGTAAATTTTTAGAGTATCAACAACTCAAGGCCATAATAAATAAAACATACAAAATTAGACAATTAGACTTACAACTTCCCGCTAAGATAATAGATTTATTAAATCTAAGCAATTTAAAGTTGTTATCAAAACTTTACAGGTTAGTGTCTAAACTGGACGAGTCAGTCTCTCTCCCGATCTCCAAGTGGGAGGCGGATCTCTCTCTGAATACCGACCAGCTTTCTTGGTCACAAATATGCTTAAATACGTTTACTATGACTAAAAACCCAAACTTACAACTTATACAGTATAAAGTTCTTCATAGAATACATTATACTGGACAAAGGATGTTCCAGATGGGCTTTGTCACCTCTAATATCTGTTCACAGTGCACAGAGAACACCCCAGATAATTATATGCATGCTTTATGGTTCTGTACACCGGTACAGAGGTTCTGGAAGGAGATTTGTGAGGATTTATCCACATGGATCGACCACAGAATCCCAGTGTGCCCCACGGTGTGTATATTAGGTCACCTGGGAGACACTCAAATAGATCCTAATTGGACACACCGGGTTCTTACTGCCTTATGTATCGCAAAGAAAACCATTCTAGTAAATTGGAAACAAAAATCCAGTTTATGTATTAACCATTTTAGGAATCTTTTATCAGATCATATTAGTAGTGAGATAATGTCTGCCTCCACTGAACAACACTCGGCTGAATTGCACTCTCTGTGGTCCCCGATTATTGGCCTCGTTACCTAGTGGGGGCGGGGGGGGGGGTGATCTCGTAGCCCTTGGGGTTGGGGGTCGGCTTGGGGGGTCTGGGGCGCGGGCCTCTGGTGGCCCCTGGGGGGCGGTGGGTGGGGCCGCGGGGTCCTGTCCCTGGCCGGTGGGGGCCTTGGGGGCCTGTGGGGGGGGGTACCTCATGGCGGTGGGGGGGGTGGCTGGGGAGGGCTCGGGCGGGGGGCGGTGGCTTGGGCGTCTCCGGGCCTCCTGGGGGGGGCTGGGCCGTGGACGTGGGGGTCCCACCCGGAGGGCCCGGTCCTGCCTGGGTGGGGGGTGGCTGTCTGCGCTGGGGGGGCATTGCTGCCTTGGTCCTCCGTCGCTGGGCGGGGGCCAAGTGCCCCTGCGGATGTGGGGACTCCGTGACCCTTGGGGTGTCCGCCGGGGTGGCCTCGGGGGGGGGGTGGGGCCGGGTCCGGAGATCGGGCCTCCCCTGACCGGGGGGTGCACGGGCGGGCGCGGCGGCGGGGCGGCGCCATTCCCAGGTATCTATGTCTTATGTTGTCAGTATGAATGGGAGGATGTTGGACCGTTTCCCCCTCCGTCTGGGGGCTCCGGCGGCTCCGGGGGCGCCCGTGGAGGTACGGTGGGGCCCTGGCCCGGCTCGGGGGGCCGGCCCCCGTCTACTGGATGGCCGGTGGGGGGACGCGGGTGTCTTATCAGGGCCAGCTTTGCTGGTCCTGCCTCCTGGCTTCGGCCTCCGCTCCCCCTCTTGCCCCCCCTACACGATTCATACGCACATAGGTGAAAGGCGGGGGGTCCGGGTCGTGGGGGGCACTGTCCCGCGTGGCCCGGCACTCCCCGCCTCACGGTTTTAACAGCAAATTAGACACTGCACATTCAACACTTTATAAATACACTGGACAAGGACACGTAGTTCGGGAGGGGGGGGGGGTCGGTGTCAATCGATACTTGGCCCTCCCTCCTCCCTGTTTTTATGGCATTAATCACATGCACTCAACACAAGGGGCGGGAGGGGGTCCCACATCACCCGCGTTCCCTCACCGGCCTGGGCCTCGGACGGGTGGGTCGGGTTACCCGGGCCTGGCGGGGCCCGCCGTGCAGCCTGGGGTGCCTTCTGGCGGTGCTGGACCCCCCCGGGGAGGGGGAAACGGTGCGTGATTGTATGTCTGTGTCGGTGAGAATGCGGTATGGAAGGGTCCTGCCATGGAGGATTTGAGCCTCCATTGGCAGGACATCAAAAACTTAATAATTTATCAATATTATATTATACAAAGATGGTTATTATTATTATTATTATTATTATTATTATTAGTATTATTATTATTATTATTATGTATAGTATATTATATTATTATTAGTATAGGTATCGGATAGGTGAATGGATGAATGAATGGGATGCCTGGGTCTGGGGCCCTCCGTTGTCGGGCCTGCGCGGGTGTCGCCTTGTTGGGGGGTTCCCTCTCTCCGGGCCCGTCTCCGGTCCCCCCCGCTGCCTCTACGGCGGGGCGCCCCTCTGGTCTTGGAGGGCCACTTTCGTGGGGGACGGGTGCGCCTGCCCGCGTCGGCGGCCGGGGCGGCTCTGTCTCTCCGGGCAGGCTGGCCCCCTGCCGGGTGGGGGTCGTTGGCCTGAAGGGTGAGGGCCTCCCGGCCGCGTGTCCGGCCCGGACCGGGTGGCCGGGGATTGCCTGGGTCGCGGTCCGCCGCCGCGGGATCCCTGGCTGCTTCTTTCCGCGCCGTGGGGGCCCCGCCCGCGGGCCCCCTCGGCCGCCGCCGGGCGGGGGGGGGGGCCTCGCAGGCGGTGGGTTGCCTCCCTCCTACTTCTCCCCTCTGTGGGGTTTGCCGGTGGCCTGGGTTCCGGGCTCTTCCTTGTCGGCCTCTGGTCTCGCGGGTGGCGGGGTCGCTCCCCCCCCTCCCCCACTATAGATACACTTCAGGTGGAGCTTTGTTTGGTTTATTACACACACACACACACACACACACACACACACACACACATACACACATATAGTCATTTAGTCACATGCACACTCACACACACACACACACACACACACACACACACACACACGCATGATCATATACATACACACACACACACATAGACATACACACTGGCTTGTTCACCTGCATGCTGGCTCTCTAGTTTTTGGGTCTAGGTAGCGGTAGCGATAGCTTAGCTCAGACTGCGATCAGATCTCAAGATTTAGGTCGATTGCTGTTCGTGTTTTGGTTGGCTCCGTGCCGGTTTCGTGCTTTGTTTGTGGTTTTTTTGTTGCAGATTTCCAGTGCTTGACGTGTGTCTCCGTGTGTTCCTGCTTCCTGGATTGGCAGCGGATGTCGTCACCCCCCCCCCCCACCCCCTCCCCCCCCCAAAAAAAAAAAAAAAAAAAAAAAAAAAAAAAACACTGGGTTTGTATGTGTATGTTTATGTATGTGTACGCATATGTGTGCGTATATATATGTATATATTACATATAGTAATAATGCACATATATACACTTTTGGTTTCTACCGTCATGGTATAATTCAGTAATATGTGTGCAGACAAGGTAAAAAAAAAAAAAAAAAAAAAAAAAAAAAAAAAAAAAAAAAAAAAAAAAAAAAAAAAAAAAAAGAAATGAGTATGAAGACAAAAGGAATCAGCTAAAGCATATCTATATACCTTGAAGTAATCATTTGGCTTACGTTCTTCATCAAACAGCAACAGTTAGTTCAGAACGCTGCTGTCCATGTTTTCACTAAAACCGAAAGAGTGGACCATATCACTCCAGTGCTTTTAAACTCCTTTACTTTCTAATGCATTTTTTAAGATCTTTCTATGTACAGCACTGTGAACGGTCTTGTACATGAAATGTGCTATACGAATACACTTCCCTTGCCGTTCTGAGGTCCACATGCAAAGCTGAAGTTTGGTCACACAAACCAAAAATAACAGCTTTTAACCAAAAATAACAGATTTAAAAAAAAGACTTAATTACAGAAGCCAAAAAACGCTGAAGTTAAGTTGATCCACGGCATAAATAAGGAATATGCAATTTTAAATGAAATAGCATTAATGTGGATGTATTTGATTTAATGTGGCTTTAGCACCTGCATGAAGATTTCCTTAAATAAAACAAACATCATACCCCTATGTAGCCTTGCTGCCATGTAGCATGGTAAAGGGAATTCTGTCATGGATGTGTGACAGTATGTCATTGGTGGGGTAGGGGGGTAAACAGCTGCTCTGGGGGAGGGGCTGACTGGGACTATGCATTGGACTGATGGATAAATGAATTGTCTGCTCACCAGCACGCCACATTTAACAGATACACGTGTCAATCACCTCCAAAAGAGACACACATCTTACAAGAAAAACCCAGACATTTTGTTGACCACAGGACTGAGGGCAGATGAGCCGCACACGTAGGTCAGGTGACTCTGTAACCAGGGGCGAAAATCCAGTTTCATAGTTGGGGGGGACAATAAACAGTACAATTTTAGAGAATAAATCCAGGGGGGGACAAGGAATAAAAGTTCCTTTAATACAGCATTTTGACATTTTCAACTCTATCTCGCAAACAGGCAGAAGACCTTTCTTAGAGCAATACAAAACAATGGTATTAGGTGGAAGGTGGCAATAATACAGCACATCTGACATAATACACTGCAAAAACCCAAAATCTTAACAAGAATATTTGTCTTATTTCTAGTTAAAATGTCTCATTTTTAGTTAAAAAAAATCTCATTACACTTAAAACAAGAGTCATCACTGGAAAAAAAACAACAAGTTTCACCTGTTTCCAGTAGATTTTCACTTAAAATAAGTAGAAAAATCTGCCAGTGTAACAAGATTGTTTTGCTTATAAGATAAATCTTGTCGCACTGGCAGATTTTTCTACTTATTTTAAGTGAAAATTTACTTGAAACAGGTGAAAATTGTCAAATAACAAGTTATTTTTCTGGTGATGACTCTTGTTTTAAGTGTAATGAGATTTTACTGTTTATTATTATTTTCGATTTCGGTTTCGGCCACAAATTTTCATTTTGGTGCATCACTACTAAATACTACTGCATTGTTCCAAAATTATTAATTCTGTCTCAAATTATTCTAGGGGGGGACAGCTTTACTAATGGGGGGGACTTGTCCCCCCTGTCCCCCCCGGGATTTTCGCCCCTGTCTGTAACTCTGTTAATGGCAGGTTTACACAGGTGCATGTGCTGCTGGACCACATTTGAGTGATCATTCCAATAAATGACAGTATATTCTGTAGGTGCCAGCATTGATACCTGCCCTTATCTTCACATGACACCATAGTTAGGTGATGGCTGCAGGCCTGTAAGCCATTACATCCCAACAACACCGATCACAGTGACTCACACTTTTACAGCAGTTGTCAGAAGAGGAAGCTTAACCACACACACACCCTTTTCAGAGGCGTGTATAATAAAATCATGTTGGACTAACATGTGGTCACATGTGAAATAGATGGGGTTTTTTTAATACATAAGATGACAAGAGAAAGGTGGATTGGGGTTAGCCAGACTGTGGCCAGCCCGATGTGTCAGACAGGAGGCTTTAACACTCACAAAGGGGGTCTGGTTTAGATCCGACACTTTGGTTTGGGAGAGGAAGCACCGTATCACGCATAAAGGCTGATTTATGGTCCCGCGTTACACCGACGCAGACTCTACGCAGACCCTACGCCGTAGGGTCTGCGTCGATTTAGCTCTACGTAAGCTAACATGGATGTGTGACGAGCTCTCTCATCCTGTTCAACGTGAATAAATGAGGAAAACAGCTACAATAATAAAGAGTAGTTGTTTAATCAAAGCAGGTGAGGATCGGCTACAGCATCACCCGCCATGATCAGCCCCATCAGCCCTCCTCCTCTCCTCCTCCTCCCTGTCTTTACCTTCAGACAGCTCCAGGTCCAGCTCCGCCAACTGGTCCCTAACCTCCTTCGGCAGGGCGGACAGATCCACGCCGCGGTCCGCCATGGCTCAGCCGACACACGCGGGCTCGCTGCGGCTGCGGAGAAACCGGCCTGCTGCTGCGAGGAAACGGTGAAAAAAAACTAAAATAAAACCCCCCTCCCCTCAAGACACAAAACAAGCATCCGAGTGGGAGAGACGGTCCATTCGCACGACTGGCCCTTCCGCCATAACGGAGGGAGGAGGCGGAGGAGGAGGAGGAGGTGGGGAGTCTCACCCGTAGACGCCCCATCCAGCGCTGAGCCGTACGTCAACGTGGCCGCCATATTGGATGTGGCAAGACTGCACTGTAAACTAATACATATTTTTTTATATTAGAAAGGAATATAAAATATAATATATTATATTGTGTATATGTATATTAGAAAGGAAAAGACAAAATTCATCATCTTGTTTTGATTACTTTAATGCGCCGAAAGTGAGTGGAAATAAGGGTAAATCATTTTTTTATTTTTTTATTTAAATATAGAAGTAATATAAAAAAGTAAATGGACTTATTTTCATAAAGGAGTAATTCATGTTATATCAGCTATAGAGAACAAGGTAGTGCCGAAAAATAATATATACCCCCCCTCACAAAAATAAGAAAAATAGAGAAACATATTTTCTCATCAACAAAACACATTTTACATTTTTCAAATAACAAAATAAGACATTTGAACCATTTTTCAGACAATGAAATAACATGTGAACCATTTTTCAGACAATAAAATAACTGAAAAAATCTGAAAAATTGTTCAAATTATGTTATTTTGTTACTTAGAAACTTTTAAATATATTCATGTAAAATATGCTTTGTTGATGAGAAAATATGTTTCTCTATTTTTCTTATTTTTTTAAGAGGGGATATATATTGTTTTTCGGCACTACCTTGTTCTCTATAGCTGATATAACATGAATTACTCCTATGTGGGATCAATAAAGTTCTTATTTTTGCCATCCGAGAAAATTAAATATATTATATTTGGTACCTAACTGTTTCCCAAGTATATTAGTGCGTGTGTGAATGAATACATGAGTGGTAAAACGTAAATTTCTTTGTAGAAAGGCGCTTTATGAAAATAAGTCCATTTACTTGTATTAGTTTACAGCGCAGTCTTGCCACATCCAATATGGCGGCGACGTTGCCGTACGGCTCAGCGCTCGATGGGGCGTCTACTGTCTATGGGTTCACCAACGGCAACGCGCGGTCACGTGACCGCCGTCGCCTCGCCTCCCTCCCGTGCGTTGATCCACCGCAGCCCGCGATCACGCAGGAAGCGGTGCTCCCTCTGGTGTCACACTGGCAAAAACACACGCTACTACTCCCTCATAACAATGTCAGGTTCATTTTGTCATTTCATTGCATACACAGACCCGGATTAAAGGGGACCTATTATGGCATTTAATGTATATTTTAAACAGGCCTTGAATGTCTTAAAAACAATCAAAAGCTTGTTTTTTCTACATAAATCAGAAATTCAGCCTCTGGGCCATGTCTCTATTTTTACCGCTTCTAACCTCCTTCTCTATGACGGATTCTGAGGGGCGGGGAGGCTATGATGATGAGGCTCTGTGCTGATTGGCTGTCTGAATGACTTGTAGCAGTGGAGGGCACAAAAGCCCGCTCTGGCAGAAGAGCAGCGGCTGCGTACACAAAGCGTGTCCCATGCAAGCGAGTTTCGGCGAAAAAAATCAATTCCATTGCTTTATTTTTTTGTATTGGACAGTCCTAACTGGCTGCAAGTTTAACGGTTTCAGTGTTGACAGAGAGCGTCCGATGTCACGCAGCTCGACGCGATAGTGGGACTCTCGCATGCAGTTATGACACGGTGTAAACGGATCTTAAAGCCTGAATTATGGTTCTGCATTAAATTGACTCGTACCCTACGCCGTAGACCAGGGCCACCACAAGTGGTGTGCGAACCGTGCGACCGCACGGGGCCTCGCGCTATGGCCGTTTTTTTATCAATTTTTTTTTTGTTTTTTTTTTCTTAGTTTTTTTCCCTTATAAATATCAACAGTCACGTTCCATTACAGACCTAAATGTGTACTAGTCTGTGCATATCAATAAATATATGTGCAATGATGCGCGTGTCTGTTGTTCAATACAACTGATCAGACCAAGCGCAGACACAAGCTGCTCTGATCCAGACGGGTGGAGTGTGGAACAAACTGTCACACAATGTCGAGAGAACGAGACAGATTCAGGAAATTTCCATCAGGGGATGAAAAAAGAAAAAAACGAAAGAAAATGGAAGAGTTTAATGCCTCTCTGAAAGGCTCGTTTGATACATTTGTTACAAAAATCACTGATCCGACTGGGTCTCAAGCAGCCGTGGGGCCCCGCGTCGAGGCAAGGCCAGATGATGATGAGGCAGGGGAAGGTATCCAGTATTTTGCTAATTGGAGAGTTAAAATTGCGCATATAGACACCCGATCCGACCCGAAAAACCCAAAAATTTTGGGCCGTGCAAGGGCCCCCCCCGGCCATTTCGCACAGGGCCTCGCAAATCTCCCAGACGGCTCTGCCGTAGACTCTGCGTTGTTGTAACGCGGAACCATAAATCAGCCTTTAGTTCCCTGGAACGGGTCACCTCGTCTTCACACTAATTCACACAGGAAGATTTAAGTGAATTCTAAACAGGTACACCAGTTCTTTCCTCTGATTCCTCATCATCCACCTTTCATTTATTATGTTACAAGACAAATTAATCATGTTAACTGAAAAGAAATCACAACACTGAATGTTCACAAATGACAACTTTATTGTTAAAAAAAAAAATAACATAAGTTGTATATAAATAACATTTATGCACTATTGCTGGCTCAAGGAAGGACCGTGCATCTTCTGAAGGTGTCGTTGAACAGCTTCAGGTGCTTGGAAGATCTGAAACCATAAACAGAAGGAAAATGTATTACTAATAGAGCTCCGGTGTTACCTAACACTCCGTTAGGGAACACCGGTGCTCCGGAGCTAAATACTTAGCCCATGCAAAGATCATACTTGTAAACAAATATAAATAACATAAAAAAATAACGTCACTTACCGCTTACCGGGTCCGTTCTGTTGATACTGATCCTTTTATGACGGTAAGTGTCGATGCAAAACCTAATTTTAACTGTCCCTTGTTGTTCAAACAGCCACCGCTTCGGAACAATGGCGGACGCTCCGGCCGGCGGAGTTAGTTGTGGCCGTGGTTTCAGCAGCGGAGGCCAAACCTCTGCGCCTGTCATGACGTCACGACAGGCGCAGATTCTGAACGGCTCGTAAAAGTCACATGACACTGGAAGGATCCTCCGGGCGGGGTGAACAGACCCTGCAGAATTTGGTTGCTTTCTTCCTTCTCTGAGTTGGCAGGGTGAGGGGAGACCACTTTATATATGTTAAAACAAGAAAAAACGTGTTTTTCATAATAGGTCCCCTTTAAGTCAGTGTGGTTCCCCAGGGTGACCACACTTGAAGTGCCCCCATCCTCCCACATTTTACGGTAAAAAAAGGGAAATTTACTCTGGTTATAAAGACCATAGATTTACATGAACGTATTGCTGAAGCACATGCTCAACACTCATACTACAAATAAATGTAGGACAAGCAACCAACTAAGAGTAACACCACAGATAGACATGAGTCTACAAACGCCATGCTACACTGATGCTCCAATCAGAATGCAACATGCTAATGTAACACCACATGTTAACTATCATCATTTCCATCATATATGGCCTGTCTGAGGACTACATGCAAAACTATTGCAGCATATGACTAAACAATCAAACAGGTCTACTGAATGAGCTGATGTGAAGGTAGAGAACAGCACTCTCACTCAAACGAAATTCCTTTTATTTTATTATTATTATTTTTGAAGTATTTTTATTATATCATTGGTTACTGCTGTACTCCTGTTTGCTCCTTTTCCAGCACATATATAGAGAAAATAACAAAATATGACATACAGTATATGGTCCAGTTAGTCATTTCATTTGGTGCCCCCTCATTGGCTGGTGACCCTGGGCGCTCGCCCGGTTCAGTATATGGATAATCCGGCCTAGTACATACATACAAATTATGTAACTATTTGATTATATAGAACTTCACTGGACAGCTACAGGTGGAAAGTGTGAGAAACAAGTTGCAAGATGTACTAAACACTGATTGGTTGTACCTGTTTTAATTAAGCTAAGACACCTTAGGTCATCTGGATCTGGTTTGTTGTTTGTCCCAAGCCATTGACAGCTACCAGAAGACCTGGCTTTCTTTTCTGGCTACCAAGCCAGAAATCTTGGTGTAATTATTGACTCAGACCTGAACTTCAACAGCCATCTAAAGTTTATCACTAAATCTGCCTCCTACCACCTAAAAAACATTGCTAGAATTAAGGGGTTTCTGTCTAAACAAGACATGGAAAAAATTATTCATGTATTTATTTTCAGTAGGTTGGATTATTCCAATGGCCTCTTCACAGGCCTTAACAATAAATCAATCAGGCAGCTGCAGCTGATCCAGAATGCTGTCGCCAGAGTCCTTACAAACACCAGGAAACTGGACCACATTACACCGGTCATGAAATCACTACACTGGCTTGAGTCAAAAGATATAGTTTAAAATCTTCCTGCTGGTCTACAAAGACCTGAATGGTCTTGGACCAAAATACATGCTTGATCTGTTAGTTCCTATGAAGCTCCCAGACCCCTGAGGTTCATCTAGATCTGGTTTGTTGTGTGTCCCGAGAACCAGAACCAAGCAAGGTGAGGCAGCGTTCAGTTATTCTGCTCCTCACCGGTGGAACAAACTTCCTGTAGACCTGAGGTCTGCTCCAACTGTCAGCTCCTTCAAATCAGGGTTAAAAACATTACTGTTTACTGAAGCGTACTCCTAAATTAAATACTTACCTGCTGTACTCTACTGCCCTTATTTTTTAACAACTTGTGCTTTTTATTATTCTACCTCTTTTCTTATTTTATTTAATTGTATTTGTTATTTACTGTTTAATTGTGTCCTGCCGCTTTTAATGTTGATGTAAAGCACTTTGAATTACCTTGTGTTGAATTGTGCTATACAAATAAACTCGCCTTGCCTTGCCTAAGACAGTGGGAAAATTATAATGAAGCTGGATCATAGACGGACTACCGTCATTAGAGACACAATCAAGTCATTATTTTTCTTTGTACAGTCTGATGATTGTTCCTACACAACATCTTCTAATCTGCAAGGTGTCTTTAAGTAGTTTTAAACCTGGTAGCACTGTGAGGATCATGTTCTTTGATTTTCCAGTGCGTTCAACACCATCCAGCGGGCACTTCTGGGAGACAAGCTGGAGAATGCAGGGGTTGACAGTCACCTCACATCCTGGATTCTGGACTACCTCACCAACCGTCCACAGTATGTGAGGACACGGGACCACACATCGGACATGGTCGTCTGCAGTGTGGGGGCCCCGCAGGGAACGGTCCTGGCGCCGTTCCTCTTCACTCTCTACACTGCTGACTTCTCCTACAACTCACCAACCTGTCACCTACAAAAGTTCTCTGACGACTCTGCTATTGTCGGCCTCATCACAGATGAAGACGATAGCGAGTACAGAGAACTGTCCCAGGACTTTGTGGACTGGTGCCTGCAGAACCACCTCCAGATCAACGCCGGAAAAACCAAAGAACTGGTGGTGGATTTCCGCAGGTGTAATAAATCCCCCCCGACACCGGTGAACATCCAGGGAAAGGACATTGAGATGGTGACATCTTATAAGTACCTGGGTGTTCACCTCAACAATAAACTGGACTGGAGACTACTAATTCCTCTGCACTCCACAAAAAAGGCCAGAGCAGACTCTATTTGCTCAGGAGACTGAGGGCCTTTGGTGTGCAGGAGAAACTCCTGAAAACATTTTACGATACTGTGGTGGCATCAGCCATTTTTTACGGAGTGGTCTGCTGGGGCAGCAACATCACAGCTGCAGACAGAAGGAGGCTGGATAAAACCATCAAAAGGGCCGGCTCTGTCGTAGGCTGCTCTCTGGACACAGTGCAGGTGGTGGGAGAGAGGAGGAGGATGACTAAGCTGTCATCCATGATGGAGAAGGACTCCCACCCCATGAAGGACACCTTCAGAGCGCTGGAGAGCTCCTTCAGCGACAGGCTCCTTCACCCTAGGTGTGTGAAGGAGCTGCAGAAGGTCCTTCCTCCCTGCAGCTGTGAGACTACACAACCAGCACTGCTCACAGTAGACCACATACAACCTGACAATAAATGTACATAAAGGGAAATAATGTGCAATATCTTTCACTCACTGCAACGTGCAATTATGTAAATATCCATCTGTAAATATCCGTCTGTTATCTTTTTATATACTAGTATTTCTTATTATTTATCTTTCTTCTTCTTATTATTATTATTATTGTATACCAGTTTACTGTTTATAGTGTTTATAGTGTGTTATTATTATTACTGTGTTATTACTTTTTCTATTGTTGCCTCTTGTTTTTTGCACTATCCCCTTTGTTGCTGTAAACTGCAAATTTCCCCTCTGTGGGACTATTAAAGGTTTATCTTATCTTATCTTAAACACACTTCCAAGATTCAAAGTGATATTAAGATTACTAAGAAGGTGTCAAAATACTTTCACTTTGGACTTGTTTTGATTAATAACAAAAAAAACTACTGAAAAAGTTATAAGCATCATCAGCAATTAAATAATTTACCAAAGTTTAGTAGACAAAGAAATGTCAGCTTGATCATCTTAGTTGAATTTATTGTAAAAAATACTTTCAGAGCCAAGCTATTAATTTAATTGGGATTGACTTGTGACTTTGAAACAGTTTAACAAATCACAATTCCTTTAATATCTTAATTTTATAAGTACCTTAGATAAGTTGGTATCCCACCTTATTTGCTGATTAGTTTATAAGAAACATTAAGGAAATAAACATTTGATAATGAACTACTATGAATCGGCATATGTGGTTTTAGGGAAGTAAGATTTTTTCTGTTACTTGTAACTCCCATGAAAAGAGCACAAACTTAAATTAGCTAATTATAAACACCGCCTATATTGACATTTGGGTTCAAATTTGGTACATTGTTTCCACATGCCACTGTGAGAGACTATAAAATTGTTCACATTGTAAACATTGGCCTCTAAAATCTGACTGGCTCTTAAAATTGCTATTTGAAGAAGGGTATTGGCATTTTGGTACAATTTACAACTTCGCCTGCATCACTGTATCAAATATGAGATTTTTACTTATTTATTTTTGGCTCTTATCTGTTTGTTTTCAACATATGAACCACAGTGTAAAGTATTGCATGTTACTGAAGTACTTCATTATAATTTTCAAATAATTCCTGAGGAGGTCTTGAGTGTATATGCAAGGTGTCTGTATACAATGTACTGTTTTTAGAACCTATAGACACTTGTTTCAGGACAATTTCAGCTTTTATAAACTGGACACAGTAGCTGATGGGTCATGGAAGTTAACCATTAATATACAGAAAAAGGTGTAAAAAAAAAAAAGAAAAAAAAAGAAAATGGGGTTTGTGGAAACCTCAGCAAAGTCATGTGAATGTTTCTTTGTACAGTAGTTTATATATTTATCTATGTGCTGAAAACTTCACTGTACTCCATTCTTATACCCACTCCCTGAAGTCAACTTCCAAAAAGTTATGATCTTGTTTCGTTTTGAGAAACATTCATATTTTTCTTGGAGGGGGGGTATCTTCAACACAAACTGAACAAAACAGCATAACTGCAGGCTGCCATCACCTTCTGCATTTTCAAAATTACCAGCATTCACAACAAAGGCCATAAACTGAATGCGGAGTCCCAGCAAGGACCCTTAGATTGTGTGTCCTAACTCCTTAACGCTCACCAAATATGTGCTTAATATAAAGAGAACGTTAAATCATTTTTCCTCCACACTATCAAAAATGCAATTCTAGGTTCTGAATCCAACGCTAATCTAATTAAAAAAACATTACTAAAGCTTTTACTGGTCAAACGAAACCACATCAGTTTTATCGGTGCTTCAGATAATGGTGAACAATCTAATAATGCACTTGAAGAGCATTTTAAAAATAACTTCTTATGACCTACTGTAGAACTGTAATCAGAATGCTTAACAAAAATAAATTAGTCTTAATCTGCCAAGTCATTGATAATAATTGCACGAGACACTGCACAGAGTACACTAAAGACAAAACATATGCATGAGCACCATTTTCTGACATAAACCACATTTGACCAAACTCTGTCATAAACCTGAGTGCTGAACAGTGAACAGCTATAGTGATTTTCTCGAGATCATGTCTGGCTGAACAGACAAAATGGTAAGATGTTCACTAAAATGTAGTTTCTTTAATCAAAACTGCAGCACTGTAAGTGTTCATGATATTCCACTTGAACATGCATGGAAAAGTAAATATATTCATATAGTACAGATATATACAAGATATTTTCTGAAACGATCAGTCTTACATCGGGAGTGTGGAAATCCATTAATATACTATGTGCAACGTTCACATTGTCGTCCGTTTCATTTAGCAGGTCTTTTCACAACAATTTTTAAGTAATATAAAAAGCCAAAATAGGATATTGTAAAAACTGCCAATTATAAAAATAAGTTAGACAAGGCCAGTCAAAAGACATCCCCAAATTCATTGGAAATAATAATAGTGATGACATTTCTTTTTGAAAGAGGTCTGCATTTTCCTATAGAAAAAAACAAAATAGACTTTTTGTTAAAGTAATTAGTCTCTATATTTGCCAGTACAATCAAAAATGTTATGAGAAAGGTTGTATAGTGCTGAAAATAGAACACAAGAAAAAGAAGAGAAATTACATAAAAGGTGCCAGTGACACGAATTACACAAAACATGAACGCTAACATGAAAACTAAATATAGTTTGAATTTTCATTTCATATGAACAATCGTCTGTATGGGACTGCTGACTAAATATAGCGCCAGCACGTACAACAAAATGTCGGGGTGACCATGGGGACTGTAGGATGGGGGAGGGGGGGTTTCAGTCGCAGGTTTAAGTTTTTACAGTTAAGCAAATTCCCATTAATGTATACAGTACAAATATGACCCAAAAAAATTATAATAATAGAAAAAGTTCTGATATCTCTGCAAAAAATTAAAATAAAAAAGACCGAGAGGACAAGAGAGCTGCAAAAAGATTAATAGTAGTACAAAGCAACAATAAATTCTCTTTAGTTTAGTGCATACAGATATGTCCTTGTGATGATGGACTTCTCTTGCTTTTGAAATATCTAGTAAAGATATCATTTTAACAGACAAAAGAGGAACAGAAATGAACAAAAAAAAAAGTCGACAACCTGCTTCCGTGTTTTTATGCGAAATAATATATTGCTAACTGGATGAAATGTTTTATTGAGAATTGTTAAAAAACAAAAACAAAACTGGAGCCTTTCAGACAGTCTCAAATACAGCATTCAGAAAAGCCTCACATTTAAGAGGGCTTTTTAACGAAAGCCTTAGGTTTGAATGGGGTTTCTTTCCTAAATGTAAACCATTGCATACATTACATTTAACTATTTTAGGGGTTAAACCTCATGTTTTATTGCAAATGAGTGACTTCTCCACCACATTTATCGATATTAAAATATACACTCAGAGGTCACTTTGTTAGTTACATCGGGCATACCTATAAAAGTGGTAGGGGAGTGATTGTGTATGTGTATATGTGCTTTGGCCCAGGTTTTAAAAGGTAAAAGCACACTTATGGTGCATCAGGTCATAACAAGTTGAAGCATTTGAAGCTAAAATTGCCCATGCTGCACTTCTCCACCAGATGACAGGCAAGTACTGGATCATTTTAGTATGTATTCTACAATTAGACACTAATGAATGAACTAAACACCACGCTTTAATGTTTTGAGGAATATTCAGCAAGTTATTGGGTATTTTGTTAGTCATTGCATGTTTTTTATTTAATAATCTGATCAAATAAAGACTAATATATTTGTCCAAGAGCCCTGTGATAAACTGGCGATCTGTCTAGGGTAAAGTCCACCTCAAGTCTGATGACGGCTGAGATAGGCTCCAGCCAAGCACAACCTTCAAATAAACACAGCAGCTATATAAAATGGATGGATATTACTCCAAAGGTCTGCTATTTAATTTGTATTTATATTGATGAAATCATCAAATCTCTTTGTTAAAAATGGGTATATTGGAGGCACCAATGTGATTTTAAGGCAAAGTCATCAGATGTTGTGTGTCAGGCTCTCCAACCACAAGTAACAAGCAGTATAAACTCTAGCTTGCGTCACTGCAACTTCTGCTTCACAAAATAACAGTCGGGTTATGTACTTCAAGTCCCAGCACAAGGACCAGGTGCTCTTTGGCGATCCAGAGATCTGTTTTGGTATCATTATGGCTTAGTTTAGGTTTGGTTTAAAAAGAAAAAAAAAGAGAGGTTCATCGCACTTCCAAAGAGCAGCAAGGATGTACAGCCATCCTGAGAAGTGTGAAATTAACAGTTACATGAAGTCCAGGGCCAGCACATCACAATTGAGAGCAATGTTATGTAAAAGCCAAACAACTTAGAAAGCAGTTGAGCGGCCTGCCAGTTTCCTTAAGTAATATGTGATCGATGGAAGAGGCCCAGTTCCCTTCAGGTTAGATGTGTGTGTATTCATATACATATACATATATATATACACACACACACACACACGCACACACATAGCAATCTTATTTTAAGTCACAATGAAATGTATTTTAGTTGTGTGGACTAATCTGGACAAGATGAGCCATTAAATTAAAAGTATATAGCTGCACATACCTTATCAGAAACATAACACCCAATTAGAAAAGGTCACATACTAACAATCCAGCTAAAATGCATCAAATCAGAAGTAGGCAAACTGCTATGTTCTGGTGCACATAAATACACAATCACACACAATTCATACATTTTTATCATAAAAAGGTGTACATAAGGTAAGGTTTTGGGTCCGTGTTGAGATCTCCTTGAGGTGTAATCATTTGTGAAAGGTCTGAGACAATAATTGAAAATTGGATCTTCAGAGTCAGGCAACTCGAGACAACTATAGCATCATGTAGGGAGAGATGTACGGTGGCGTGCTGTAAGCTGCGAGGGTGTTTCGGTGTGTGCGTGGCCAAAAAGTCAAAGAGCACAAGACACTATTCCCTGCTGAAAACAGTGCAAATCTCTGTGTATAGTTTGATATCTGATTTGATCATGAATGTTCATGTAACACTCGCATGTTTGGGACTGTGCACAAGTGGGATACGCGTTCACACAGGAAGTTCATGATAGCAGATTACTCGATGCAGTCCCTTACAGTCTAATGAGGAGTCATTTCGAAAGAGAGTGAAGAGAGATGAGCAGAAAGGCAGAAGGGGTGGGGGTGGGGGGGGGGGGGGGGGGTAATGGAGTCCAGCCCCTGTAGTCTATGGCAAAGTGAACAGGAAGCTCTCTCAAATGTCTCAGTCCATTAACAGAAGGCTGCTGCTGAGCTCCAGGCCGCAGCGTGTTGGCTCCGTGAGAGGGTTCAAAAGAGGATAGGCGAAAGGGCAGAGATGAAGATGTGAAATATGGACTTAAACAATGAGAAAGTGGGAGTCTTTTCTACCCCTGGGTGGATGAGCCGTGTTTTGGCTGTGATGGCACGGCTCATCATCTGGCAGCAGACTGAGACTGTGCAGCCATAATAATGTGAGATGGTCCACTCTCAGCCCTCTGTTGCTGGCCCATCCCTGCCAGCACAGACATAGCCATGGCCTCAGCTGCTGCCCTTGAGGCCAAGCCGTTATGCCCTGCCGAGGGGCTGTGCGCCAAAGAACTGTGCTGAATCACTGGAGCCGGGGAACCTGTTGGCTCAGAGGTGTCTTTTATGCCCTCGTCTGTAGCTGGAAA
The DNA here is from genome assembly GCF_033807715.1 of Cololabis saira. Taxonomy (NCBI): domain Eukaryota; kingdom Metazoa; phylum Chordata; class Actinopteri; order Beloniformes; family Belonidae; genus Cololabis; species Cololabis saira. The sequence continues at coordinate 26,370,596 of NC_084598.1, forward strand.
AAAAAACATAAAACATAAATAAATACATTTTAAAATATTGAGTGTAATTCAGCAGTTAAAATCGAACTAAATTCAGGTAAACTGCCAAAGTCCAAAATTAGATTATGAGCAATAACAGGAACAAAACTGTTACTGGGGAATTCATTTGCTGCAGTTTGTTACTGTTTCTGATCAAAAGAATAAGATCACAGATACAGGGGGCTTGAATTCTTTTTAATTTTTTATTTATTAAGGATCCCCATTAGCTGGTGCCATAGCAGCCAGCTAGTTTTCCTGGGGTCCTGGGGGAAATGAGTTTCCTGTCGGGTGGCTTAACTCCTTTAAGATAGTGTGAGAAGTTCAGTCATGTGTAAGGAACACTGCTCTTCCACATCAAGAAGAGTCTGTTGAGGTGGTTCAAGCATCTGGTGAGGATGCCTCCTGGACGCCTCCCCTGGCAGGTGTTTCGGGTGTGTCCAACCAGGCGGAGGCCCCGGGGAAGACCCAGGACACACCGGAGGAACTATATCTCTGGGTTGGCCTGGGAACGCCTCGGTATAGCCCAAGAGAAGCTAGTGGAGGTGGCTCAGGAGGGGTAGGTCTGGGCTTCATTGCTCGAACTGCTGCTCCCGCGACCCAATCTTGGAAAAGCGGAAGTTAATGAATGGATTTCACACACTGTATATTGTTTTCCCACCATCTCAAAATTAGAAAATCATTATAATTTTTTCACCCATGTGGATGCATTTCTTTCCTTTTTCAATCACTTCAAAACCTTTTTATGAGAAACAGAGCCTCATCAACTTATAAGACTTTTCCAACCAGCTTTTTGCTTTCCAACTGCTAGTGGCAAAGAAGCAGCCGTTCAAAGTCATAAAAACTGGTGCTGGGCTGGCCTCAAAACCATGCTGGGGTGGATGCGAGAACCAGACAGAAGACCCGGGGTGGGATTACTTTACCAAACAAAACCCTGACCACCATTGTTGAAATCATATCTATCGCACGCTAGTAAAGAAGAAAATGCAAAGGAACTCAATAAAAACGGACACCAAATTCAATCAGCAGTGGTCTGTGGAGGAGACCCTCTCCCCGTACCATGTGCCAGCGAAAGTAGATGACTGGCTTTTAATCTTTTAAAATCTGTATTTGGGATCATTGTTCAATGGCTACATAATATTCACAATGTATGTGTTAACATCTTCATTGTGCATCTTCATTAACAGATATACTGCATGGGTGTTTCAGTGGTTCCCGCTTGTGCTTATGGATCTCATCCAGGGATCAGGGATTGATCATGTTTGTCACGGCGTTCACAAATACCAGCCACCATCTGGAAGTGCACTGTTTTTGAAAGCGCTGCAGGAAGCCTCTCTCGCAGCAGGAGTTTCAAACTGAGGTCTAAAAAACCAAACAAAACTATTTGCTCTGACTTTGATAAATATTGCTGACGTTTATGCTTCCAGCTTATAACAGCTGGTATAAATCCTGATTGTAGCCACTTTTTTAGAAAGCCTAATTGAAACTGACAGTCGGTGTTTCTGAAAATCAGTAGGAGAGTGGAGAGGAGTGTAAGAGCTCACCTAAGTAGGCAGTCTTCTTCTGTAGGTTCGTTACAGGACAGTCCTTGTGGGCCAGCAGCAGTTGCTTCAAATGAGCCACCTCATTTCGCAACAGAGACACCTCATTCTGAAAAGAAAAAAGACTGATTAATACTTTATACTACATTCACTGATTATATTGAATACTAAAAAAGAAAAAAAAAGTGGTTATATAATTTGAAATAGAGAGAACTTCAAAACTACATTCCCTACATGGGTTTTTCATGCTTTTTGGGGCAGAAAACCCAATTTTACTATTAAGTTATAATCATTCCAATGCCTTGGAGTCGGCAGTGAACAAAGAGACACTTTACAAATAAAGGATCTAAACCAGAAACGGATAAAATAATCATCTGAAATGAGTTTCACTGGTGTCAAAATGTTAAAAAATACATAGTACTCCTTCTAAATGATATCTATTTGGATCCACTTCTGTAAACTAATACTTCATGTCACTCTGCTCCGCCTCCTCCAAGCCCACTCACCGACAGTGAGACGTTCAGAGAGCTGAGCTCCTCAGCCTTCTTCTCTAGAGAACTGACCCACAGTTTGCGTTTCTGTCTGCAGCGCGATGCCGCTGCCCTGTTCCTCTCCAGGAACCGTTGCCTTCGCTCATCTGGGTCATCGTCTGTTGTCCGCCGTCGACGCCCACCTGTAGGCTGTGCTGGAGATACCTGGAGGGGGAAGAGGGCGAGAGGTCAGACGGGAAATGAGACAGGCGAGGGGAGCGGAAGACGGGCAAGAAAGAAAAAGGAAGTTTGAGTCATAGTTTGATTATTTAAAGCCAGCAAGCATCACAGTCATGTCAGTACATTTTCAGTACAAGAAGTAGAACCTAAATTTCCATAACTTTAATAGAATATCCGCCCCTTATTACACAAGACTTAACTCTCTTGCTTTTTTTCGGATTTAAAAGAACATCGACACAATCAGGTAACAACATTAAGCACCTGAGGTTGTGCAGGTGATGGAGCATCTGGTTGTTGAACAAGCAGCTGGCTCTGCTCTGCCTTTTGAGGTACCATGGCGCTGCTGCCCATGGCCATAACACCAAAACTGTGTCCTGAAGGGCTCTGCTGGGACAGCGCAGCCTTCAGACGCTACAGGAGATCAATCATAGGACCAGGATCAATTCCAAGTACAAGAAATGACTAATAACAGCTATAATCAGCACCGACAAAGTACGAAAGAAACTGCTTCCTTACTGAAGAAGTGTTAAAATTAAGAGCTGAAGACGGACCTAAACATAAAATTTTGGTGGAAAAGCCTGAATTATAAAAAGGTGAAAAGTTCCACTTTGTTCCAGCAACACAATCATGTGACATCCTCATCTCTAAACGTCTTAGTACTGGGTTCTTAAGGCTTTACACGTTACTGGAACAATTTTCAAATAATTTGAATCAATAGTTGTGATCTTGCCTTGCACTACTACTGATATCATATTAATGATATAAAAACAAGTGATAGTGGCACTAGATGCACATAACGGTTAAGACTTTCACTTTATGACGAAAGGACAGGGCAGGTTTTGGAGGATGTTTAGTAGAGCAGATTTTTAAATACATTTGAATATTATATATACAAATAACACTCACTCATCTCTAGGAATATACATGTTAACTGGCCTATGTGTATGTTCTGCAGTCTTATAATTTCATTACAAACTGTGTCGATGACTGCAAGAGTTAAATAAACAAGTTAGTGAAGTGGAAAAAAAATCATATGATGAAGAAACTTAGCCAGGAAAGACAAAGTCTGGAGGGTGAAGATGAGGACAAGAAGAAAGGATAAAGAGATAAAAATAGAGAGCTAATCTACTGCTCACCATCTTCGCCTCTGAGTGGATGCTGTAACCAGAGGGGGAGTTCGAGCCGCTACTGCTGCCTCCCAGTGGGGGACCGGGGATCCCAGGAATGTTGGGTACCATACAGACAGGTCGAGCCAGCTGTGGATCATATATGACGCATCAGTACATACGGATTCAAACTTCACCAACTTCTTCACTGTGAAGATAAGAAACGGCACACTGTTCGCCTGCCTTACATTAATAACAGAGGGGATCTGTACAGGACCAGGGAGCACAGGTAGTGCCTGACCAGAGGGAAACATCATCATGGGGTAATGGCTCGTTGGCGAACTGGACAGACAGACAACAGAAGACCAACAGAGATTAGTCCAGTTTGTTGAGATGAATATCCACTGGCAGTAAATTGATATTTGGGTATTCTGTACCTGACAAAAAGTCAAAGACCCTTATCTAAAAGATCAGTTAAACTATGAGAAGCATGTTTAAATTATTATATTTTTTTTTAAAGTGCAATGAAAAACCACTCAGGATGGATTGCATCTCTTTGGCACTTTCAACTCAACCAAACATTGTCTGGCTGTTTGCATTCCAGGAATAGAGGGCAGTCAGAGTTCTTAGAAATCTGTTTTTGTGCTCATTTTACTGAGTTGCCACTCTTCCAGCACAAGAGGAACCACCAGTGATGTAACTTTATGGTGGAATAAATGACACAAGCTTAACCTGGTGGGTCAAACTTATGAAAGCAGGACTGACAAGTGCTAACACCCACACCCATGTCAAACCGATCTATCTGTACAACACTGACTATAGAAGAAACATCTTTTATCGTCAGCCTTGAAAGACAAATATATGAAATGCAGTCCCCAACAAGCAGCTGGACAACTACATTTTGCTCTGTATTCTTATTTCAGAACTCTTTTTCATAATTGCAAGTACACGCATTTGTGTAATTAAAATGTGATACCTTCACGTATTCACACATTTGGCAAATGTGTGTTACAATAACTTAGGTGCATTTTAAATGTAAGATTTAGATTATAAGGGACCACCAAGGTTCAGAACACTACTCACCCCAAAGTGCGATTTGAAGGTGGTGCTTGTGTGATGACAGAAGTAGGTGATGGCATTGTGGGCTGAATACAGTCAAAGCCCAAGTGCAGCGGTAGGGAAACTGGACGCACAATGGTTGGGGTGGGTGCTGAATTTCTGGGTGGTGTGTTCTAGGATATCAGTGTCAAAACATAACATATGATGAGTACATATTTTTCAACACCTTTATAAAGTTACCGTCTTCTCTGCACACACACATGCAGTCCGTCTGCTTCCATCTCAACGCTACCTTTACTTTAACTGCCGGCTCTTGTTGTGTGTCCGAATCCCCAGATATTGATTCAGGACTGCTTGGTGACGAGGAGTCGACCTCTACAGGTGACTCCTCTTTCACCTTTACGTCTGATGGTGTCTGCAGGGTCATGTCCAAAGCCCCAGAGTTGGCTGCAGGAAGCTGAGAAATGGCAGAGAGATAAAGAGAATAGGATCACATGATCAACTGTGTATGAAAAAGGAAGTTGGTATTCATCACACAAATCTATCAGCTACAGCTTTGGCTCATGATACACTATTTTAAGTGCAATGAAACACTTGAGCATCTGCAACATTTCAAATGTCAAGTGTGAAAGGGCAGGAATATGAGGTTGTAATTTATGTCTAAATCATCAGCTGAGGTAAGATAAATGAGGAAGTAAAAATGTAATTTTGCACATAGTAATACATGCAGATATGCACATGCACGTAGTGGAGGAGGCCGTCATTCTTACAGAGTTCTTGGCCCTCTTTTCATCTTCGTCTTGTTCAAAAGAACTGGCCAGCTCATTAAACAGACCAACTTCCTCACAGTTCTTCAGGAAACGTGTGGGTGTAGGTGTCTGGTCTGGGAAAAGAAACGATAATGATGGAGGTTACCAGTGAATTCAACACTATCACACTTAGTTCACACTTAGCATTGAATATAGCAGCCTGTGCAATACAGTGTCGGTACAAAGTGACACAGGGATATTTTAAATAGTACTTCATTTGAATGCTGGGAATGGACATTCCACCCCGCGGTGAAGGAAGACAACAGTACCTGCAATGATAACAGAGTCCGTTCTGGCTGGTCCAAATTTCAGCGTCATCTCATGCTTGTGTTTGTGTACTGCCAAGTGGTCCTCGTTGGTAAACCGCTGGAGCAAGTGAACAAGATAGAAAGATATTTTTTTTATCACAGTGGGAAGAAAAAGTATGGGAAACCCTTGCAGTTATCTGTTTTATTGTGTACCAGCACCCCATAAAATAGGTCTCTTTCTGAACAATTTCACTTTTATTTCATCAATTGACCATGTTTTGTAAGAACAGCCGCTTCTTATATCAGGGTTTATACAGCAATCCTTATGTTAAATGTAATACCAATTTAATACCTTTTTCACTACCTTCAGATTTTTTTTAAAAACTGTCACAACATTAAGTGTTAATCAAGGACCTTTTAACATTAATACAGATTTTGAACTATAGAACACTATACAGAACAGATTTAGAGACTCATTGATGTTGACCAGATGTTTCACATTTATTTCACTTTGTGAATGACAATAAAATAGACTGCTTAAAATGTAAAAGGTAAAAAATAATACCAATTTAAAAAAAAATAATACCTCTGACAGTGAATTTAACACTTTTAATGGCCTTAAATTTGGCAATTTTCATTTATCACTTTTTAATACTTTTTAAAACCCCGCGGAAAGCCTGTATATAGACAGTTTCTTGTTCAATGACTTATGCATGTTTAATTTCTGTGTTCAATAAACACACGGGAAATTATAAAGGTGTGTTATAACCTAGGGGACATTGTGTTTGAGCTTTATTGTGGCATAGATGAAGCTCTTAATCACATTTTATACCAAATTAATGAACAGGGGTTCATATACTTTTCCGTGCAACTGTATACGATTCAGCAAACAGGCAATTTTAGCTGTGTCCTGGTAACCTTAGGAGATGGTCTATATTATTTTAACCCACATATCATATTGCAATATTCACAAGCAAATGTAGCATAGCACATGCAGCCTGCAGCCCATACGGTAAAAACTAAGACGTTGAAAACTGTATCTGTGGTGCACAACTCCTATGAGCTCAAATCACTTAACGTTAACTAAAAAAATTCCAATATATGATAAAAGACTGGTACAGATGAGGGCTGAAAGTACAGACTTGATTTTAACACCATTAAAAAGACTAGGAATGATCAAGAGAACAAACATGGAAAACACATCTCAAAGGAAAATCCCTTACAAACACAAGCATAGCCGACTGTTGTCAAAGTAGCTGCTGTATACAAAGATAAGAATAATGTAAAGTGAAGTTGTGTTACTTCTTATTGGGGATCCATATTAAAAGCTACAGAAGGTATGTATCTAGGAAATAAATAAAAATCAGACACTGATGAAAAAAACACACACGCACAGAAAAAATAGCCATCCTCTGAGAGATGGAAGGTCTTTTAAGAAGTGGCAATGTGATTCACTCAGAGACGTAGGAGGAATAATCTTGGCTATGGCACCAGCCTATTCACCATTCACTGTAGCCTATTTTAGGGCGGCGCTTTGCAGTTGCGAGTTCAGACGTGAGAGTGAAGTGGAAACACAGTCAAGTGTCAGTACCCTTATTTTTAGCCCAACCAGAAAGCATCACCAATACAACTACATGTCTCATCTGTCTCTTTCCTCAGAACAAGGCGACTAGATCTTGTGGAGGAAACTATGTTCAACTAATCTCCTTTCTGAGATAATAGCTCGTAGGATTACCCTGCCCCATGCAATAAATGCTGGGCATCATATTAAAGGGGGGGGCGGGGGGTTTCTGCGGGTCTTGTTGTTGTTGATGTTAACTTGGTATAAGGAAAACCCTGAGGAAAGCCAGGAGTCAATCATCCGTGTTCTATTATGGGCATGATTCATAGTTTCCCGGTAGACAACTGTTACTTGTAAAGCCCGGCAGTAAAAAAGCGTTTGGACATTTAAGGCCTTGTAATATTGAGTATGTTTTGTATCTAATACACATGAATGTCATCACAGTGATATTATTTTAGTCCCATAAAACAGTAAAATATGACAAGTTTAGACCTAAAATCCAGGAAATGTGAGAACTCTGTCTTTAGACTAAACAACTTTCATACCAAAACAAATATTTTAATTCAAAAAATGTTTGAAATGGTCAAATCCAAGTGTCTGGTCCGTTCTGTTGTGTTTAATGAGGATTTTATCAAACTGAACAAAACTTTAATAATAGTAACAGTTAAAAAAAAGTTCTTTCCAATTTAGTCTAGTTTTTGTTAAGGTATTTCTTGTCAAGAAAGCTAAGTTACAAAAAGCTAAGTATGATTATTCTATTTTTTTTACTCTGTAAGGTTATGTGTGATCCAGGGAAAAGAAAACAAACAAACGAAAAAAGTACCCTATTTGGCAGGAAATTAAAAAGGATTTAAAATAGTAGCTAGAGAGAAAGTTATTTATTTCAAAAGCTGAATAAAAGAACTACAGAAAAAATCAAATGTGTCACATCATTTAAAAAAAGACAAAAAAGTAGTATAAAAGGTTTTTGTAGCCAGTCTTGTTCGGAGGTGTGACATTGAGAACGGTGCAAAGTGTTTAACACTACACTACAACCCCAGACCTGTTTAATTTGACAGTCAAACAACACTGCTGACACGGACACAGCTGCAGACCTCCACTGTTACATACGTCACTCTGCCTGGAAAATGTCCCACGTTGTTGTTTTAACTGTTTACTAAATTAATAATGGCATCTCAGAATTAAATATGCAGAGCATTTATATTTGAGGAAGATTTCAAACAAAAGATGGAGTCTCATGGTGTCCATTGTATTGGGATGACAAAACAAAAAAAAAAAGAAGATGGTGATGATTTATTTAGTGAACATGCATGTTTGATTCCTTTACGTGACTGTTGTTCAAACTGCAAATATCATATACAACAGATCACTGCTGATCAGACGATGGGAGAACTCTCAAACAAGTTAAATGTTTTAATGTTTGAACCACGTGATCATGTATTTCACAACCCAGTAGAGATACTCAACAACATGCTCTAAACATCCAAATTGAACACAGCATCAGAGACCTAAATCCACATAACATGATGTAAGGAATAAAAATGCTCTACTATATCAAGACAAGCCACAACAATGCACCGTGTAAGTAATATATGAGTGTACTATTGGCACTCATCATAGTCGCTACTGCTGTGGCTCAATCCTGTGTCTGCAGGCGCTACAAGTCAGCAATGACAGGTTGAAACAAAAACTGTGCTCTGATTACTCATTGAAGCTTCCAGTGAGTCATTGCTAAAGGAGACAGCATTGTCTCACAAGACCATGCTAGGTAGAAATGTTACTGATGAATGGTCATTGTGAGCGTTGCGTAAAGTGCAGTTATTTCAGAGAAAAGGCTGTACTCCAATCACATAAACGCTTCTTTTCAAGAAAATCTATTTACTTTTCATGACATCAACCACATGTCAAACTCTGGGATATCACAAAAAGGTAACAAAAATAAATCTCACAACAAACATTAACTTGAGACACAGGACAAGGTGGAGGATGACTTACCTGTCCACAGCCAGGAGCGCTGCAAACAAAAGGTCTGTCGTCTCCCATTTTTGCAAAGAGCTTGCAATGTAACTGTGGGAGAGGAGAAGAGAAGAACATTGCTACGGATTTTCTAGATGTGTGAACTGGCAGATCCCTAAAACAACAAAACAGGGATGCTGTGGCTTGTAGTCTTTAGTCTGAGCAGGAAGCGGAGTGCTATTTAAAAATAACCCTGGCAAAGAGGAAAACATGTACAGAGGCACTGAGGAGAAGTTTCCCTGGTGATACTTCCTTCATGCAGAGGGGCTTCTGGTTGGCCAATGACGAGCTCCTTACAGGAGAAGACGGCATTTACACAAACACATCTCTCTCTCCTTCTCCCTTTTCCTCTTGCTCATTTGTGTTCACGTCAAATCCCTCCTTCTCCCATTACCACTCCCTCTCCTCACCTCTCCATCTCTTTGTAACCTTTCCCCATCTGATAGCGCTCATTCAGTGTCTACTGCTCTAGTTCAACTGTTTCTTTTGGCTCCATGATTCAGTCCTCCACTTCTCTTCTTTCTAAGGACCCACATGTGAATCCCATCTGGTGTTAGACAAAATATGCACACTCACTGACCTCACGTCAACTTGTTCTTTCATCTATCATGAAAATGAGGGGTAACCAGTGGAGACAATCACCAAGCAATACTCAAAGTAAGTAAGTAAGTAAGTAATACTTAAACATGGTGACATGATATTCCAGCAAAAAATGACATGGTGTTTGAGAAAAAACTTATTTCTTACTATTTAGATATTGATGATTACATGTTTGAATTATCCACTAGGTCAGGGGTCGGCAACCCAACATAATGAAAGAGCCATATTGGACCAAAAACACAAAAAACAAATATGTCTGGAGCCGCAAAAAATGAAAAGTCTTGTATCAGCCTTAGAATGAAGGCAACACATGCTGCATGTTTCTATATTAGTTATAACTGGGGGGAGATTTATTTTCATTATGCACTTTGAGAAAAAAGTCGAAATGTCGAGAAAAAAGTCAAAATTTCGAGAAAAAAGTCGAAATGTCGGGAAAAAAAGTCAAAATTTCGAGAAAAAAGGTGGAAATGTCGAGAAAAAAGTCAAAATTTCATGAAAAAAGTCAAAATTTTCCAGAAAAAGGTTGAAATGTCGAGAAAAAAGGCGGAAATGTCGAGAAAAAAGTCGAAATTTTGAGAAAAAAGGCGTAAATGTCGAGAAAAAAGTCAAAATTTGGTGAAAAAAGTCGAAATGTTGAGAAAAAAGTTGAAATGTCAAGAAAAAATGTTAAATGTCAAGAAAAGTCGAAATTTCAACAAAAAGTCGAAATGTCGAGATTAATGTTGAAGTACAATCTCGAGAAAAAAGTCGAAATGTCGAGAAAAAAGTCAAAATTTCAAGAAAAAAGTTGAAATATCGAGAAAAAAATCCGATTGTCAAGAAAAAAAGTCAAAATTTCGAGAAAAAAAGAAGAAAAAAGGAAAAAAAGGAAAAAAAAAGAAAAAAAAAGAAAAAAGGAAAAAAAAGGTCAAACATTTTTGAAAAAGCTCCAGGAGCCACTAGGGCGGCGCTAAAGAGCCGCATGCGGCTCTAGAGCCGCGGGTTGCCGACCCCTGCACTAGGTTTTATAACTATGTAAATACTAATGAAGTGCACCTGGAACGTAAACTCTGCTGAACCAATGGAATGATTAACAAAAAAAACCCCAACCAAAGATCTTCATATTAAACTGACGACAGTCTAACGATGTCAAGGAACAGTATTTTGTTGCTGTTGAAGTTAAGCAGTTCAAAAATTGTGGGTTTCTGAGATTTTTGGCATATTGAGGACCTTTAAGTGAACTTTCAGAGTCTGTAATCAACAAAACAAACTCCAGCAGGAATGGCAGCCAGTCTTTAATGAAGGGCGTAGTTTGGATTCAACAGCAGTCCAGGGAAGCAGGAGCTGAAAGTGACTCATTTAATATGCAAGGTTTGCAAAATCAAAGTTACTCTGGGAACACCTCACATTTCTTGGCTCACATCATCCACCATCACCCGAGACTGAAAGAAGTTAAACAAATTAAATGTCCAGCTGCTGACCAGTGCAATAAAATAGAAATGGAAATTGAAAAAAAAAAAGAAAAAAATATCCATAGCCTGTTTTATGTCAAGAAAGGACAGCTATATTAGACAAAGCTAAAAGTTGTAGAACACTTGGCTTTAAGTATTGACTTTCATTACTTAAGAAGAAAAGCTGAACAACCACGCCAACATTATATCAAATGTGGAAGCCATTAAAGACACATTCTGGAGTTAAAACAACCCCATGTCTGTTAGGGACCAAAACAACATGAATCAAAGCAGTTCTGAGTTGGAACAGAATACATGTTTGCAGCAAAATGACAATTAATGTCAGCACTGGGGACAATGAAGCCAAATTCAAATAAAAATGCTATTCTAAGCCTCTGACAAGATTAAAAAATGTCTTTACACTTAACTACTGTATGTGGGTAGGCTTCTTACAGCGAAAACAAGGTAATTTAAACCTTGTATGTGAACAAAAAGTGTATAAAAAGGACTGTTTGTACAGGGATTCCCATCAAGTTAATGTTATCGGACCAATAGTCTACTACCAATGCAGCCCAAACTAATGTCAATAGATGCAAAAGCAGGAGATTTCATGGCTTATTTTGCCACAAATATAAAAGTTCCCATAGATTTCTATGGAAGCAGGTTGCTTTTAAGCTTACTTCTAATTTCTTTGTACACAATTAGTTTGAACAGATACTGAAAATACAGCTCTAGTAATGAATTGAATGAAACTCCTGACCTCAAGAAACAAAATCATAGAACAGAATAACGTGATCTGAAAGATAAACAAAATAATCTTACAAACTGCTCATAAAAACCCTGCAACTATTGTATAAAAGCAGTCAAAAGTCTGAGCCACAATGAAATGTTGTGTTCCCAGAAAATTATGTTTAATAGTTTCCTGTTTTGAGACAAACAGCAATACATAAAGTAGTATAGTTTTCTTGAGTCATTTCTGTGACGTTTAAACCAAATGTGTTAAGGCTATTAAACATCTTATCAGTATGTGCTCCTATCAGGCAGCATTAGCGGCTGTTAGCACTGTTGCCTCACAGCAAGAAGGTTCCCTGGTTCCACTCCCAGGCCCAGCAGGAGTCCGTCTGTGGGGAGCTTGTATGTTGTCCTCATGCTTGCGTGGGTTTTTTCTGGGTACTCCGGCTTCCTCCCACAGTCCAAAAATATGCATGTTAGGTTGATTGACAATTCTAAATTGCCCGTGAGTGTGAATGTGCATGGTTGGTTGTCTAGACATGTGGTTATGCGATAGACTGGCAAACTTTCCAGGGTGTACCCCGGCCTCCCGCCTGTAATGAGCTAGGATAGACCCCAAGACCCCAGCAAACCCCCGTGACCCTGTACAGGAAGAAGCTGGTAAAGAAAATGGATAAATGCTCCTATAACATAAAAATATTTGAAATGCTGCTTAATTAAAGGGGACCTATTATGGCATCTAATACATATTTTAAACAGGCCTTGAATGTCTTAAAAACAAGCTTTTGATTGTTTTTGCTAAATAAATTAGAAATTCAGTCTCTGAGCCATGTCTTTATCATCCCATTCTCTAACCTCCTTCTCTATGAGGGATTCTGAGTGGGCGGGGAGTAGGGATGGGCGGTATGGACTAAAAAATGTATCACGATAATTTCTGGCATTTATCCCGATAACGATAAAAATGACGCTAAAAAGAATACAAATTCAACTCCACCTTTTTAACTATAAATCTATCTCGCTCTCAGATCCGCCATGTTTGTTACACAAAAACATCAACAGGAATTTATCCTTCCTTCCTTCCTTCCTTCCTTCCTTCCTTCCTTCCTTCCTTCCTTCCTTCCTTCCTTCCTTCCTTCCTTCCTTCCTTCCTTCCTTCCTTCCTTCCTTCCTTCCTTCCTTCCTTCCTTCCTTCCTTCCTTCCTTCCTTCCTTCCTTCCTTCCTTCCTTCCTTCCTTCCTTCCTTCCTTCCTTCCTTCCTTCCTTCCTTCCTTCCTTCCTTCCTTCCTTCCTTCCTTCCTTCCTTCCTTCCTTCCTTCCTTCCTTCCTTCCTTCCTTCCTTCCTTCCTTCCTTCCTTCCTTCCTTCCTTCCTTCCTTCCTTCCTTCCTTCCTTCCTTCCTTCCTTCCTTCCTTCCTTCCTTCCTTCCTTCCTTCCTTCCTTCCTTCCTTCCTTCCTTCCTTCCTTCCTTCCTTCCTTCCTTCCTTCCTTCCTTCCTTCCTTCCTTCCTTCCTTCCTTCCTTCCTTCCTTCCTTCCTTCCTTCCTTCCTTCCTTCACGTACGTTGTGCGTGGATTTAACACAGAATCATAAATCAGCTTTACACAAAAACGTCATCAACGGGAATTTGTCGTTTTTACCGCGAGATGATTCTTATCGTGGGGAATTTTTTTGACGGTTTATCGTAAACGGTAAAATATCACCCATCCCTAGCGGGGAGGCTATGATAATGAGGCACTGTGCTGATTGACTGCCTGAATGACACGATACACCGCTACGAAAAAATGGCGGAAGCTCCGGCCGGCGGAGTTGTTGTTGTTGTTCCGGCCAGAGTTAGTTGTGGGCGTGGTTTCACGCATCGGAGGCCAACCGATGCAAATTGCATTTTGGTTACGTAACGAAAGGGAGCAGAATCTGAACGGCTCGTAGAAGCCACATCACACTGGACGGCTCATCCGGGCGGCTGTACAGACACTGCAGAATTTGGTTGCTTTCCTCCTTCTCTAAGTTGGCAGGCTGAGGGGAGACCACTTTATATATGTTAAAGCAAGAGAAAAACGTGTTTTTCATAATAAGCCCCCTTTAAATATATAACAAATAACATCTTGTGGAAGTCTGAATCCACATTAAAAACCTCCAAAGTGTTCCTTCAGAGTAAATGCTCTTGTAAAGAGTCAAATATGCACGGGCTCCTGTTTGCTTTCTCCTCCTGTTGTGCTTGAACTGAAGCAACATAAACTAAATCGGAGCATGGCTTTCTGCTCCTATCAGAAGCTCAACCCCAACCCCGTGTCCTCCCTGTCCTGTAACGCTCCGCACAGCTAGACACAACTCCTTATAAAGATGAACTGGAAAGTTTAGAAAAATATCTCATTAAATTTGAATCAAGAAATTTCTGGGGAGGGGGTGGCGACAAACATGAATGTTTTAGTACTCTCAGCTGGCCAAGAGTGACGTCTGGCAACCATTATGCAACGCTGTCCCACTGTCAGTGCAGCAGCCACCAACATGTATCAAATACCTCGTTATGTATTAAAGTAGATGCTGTTCAACAAACAAAAAGCCACCTGTTATGTACAGACTTTAATCATTATGGTTCATGCCGACCCAAAAAAGCAACTTTTGTACATATGCACAATTTTTATTTCATTTTATTAACCCGTTGCTTTAACAGCTCAAGGCATAAAATCCTCACAGAAGCTATAACACAGCATAAATCAAAACACCGTTTTTTGTTGTTGTTTTTTTATTGTAATACTGTTGAATTATAGCCATTAAGCCCTGTTGTACTTTCTACATTGCTTGAGCATGTCACCTAACAATATTGAGTGGGAGAGATTATTCATTACTTTGGCGAGGTATAAATGTCTGAAAGTGTTCCCAGTGTTGAAGTCAGTATATTTTCCTCCTTCTTCCCTCCATCTCTCCCTCTGCTGAGGACAGTTGCCCCTGAGCCAACACATGATTACTGAAGCCTTGTGCTGAAATACGACGTTCTCCCATTACACGAGCTTGTAACGGGACTAACCGCTGTGTCTTTCAGCTGCATGTTTTAAGGAGGAAAAGGGTCTGCATCATATTAGCAGGAGCAAAAAAAAAAAAAAAAAAATTCTCCTCTTTGCAGAGATGAAAAAGTCAATGAGACACAGCAATCTGGTTTCTTACAGACCTCCCATACTCTGGACAAAGGCAACAGGTCAGTGCCAGGACTCTCACAAAGTGCTTCCAATCCACTGAGTCTATTTGTGAAGGGATGTTTCTGCAAACGAGATACTCCATCTAGCTCGTTATACAGAGGGTGTGGACTGAAGGGGGAAAAAGACACATCTGGCATCAGAAGGAGGAACAGATTTCAGACATACTCGACATTAACTTGGCTGGCTGGCATCAAAATAAAATGTGGGATTTGATTATTTGGAAAGTCCATCATAAGACCTGATGAAAACTGATATGTTGGGATTTTACTTGAGCATGCGCTCCTTGGTTTATGATAAAGCAATTTATTTGAAGCCATTTCTTCAAAAACATCAGTACTACAATTTAGGGCTGGGCGATTTTGGACAAAAATAAAATCCTGATTTTTTTTCTCTGAAAACCCGATTTTCGATTTCGATTTCGATTTTTTTGGTAAAACTACAAAAGACAATGGTAAATAAATGGTTTCAAATATTTTATCTTTTATTTTTAAAGAAAAATAGCAAACAAATTTCCCTATTGGGAATGAAGTGCAATTGAAATATACTGTAAATCCTCCTTGAGTTTAGTAAAGTGACAACATTTACAATTTTCTTGAGCAAACAAAGATGACTAGACGAGCTCCGTCTGTAATGCAGCCAGCTGCAAAAAAGGAAAATCGATTTTCCGATTTTCCTTTTTTAACATCGATTGTGATTAATAAATCCGATTTAGATTTAAAATCGATTAATCGCACAGCCCTAGCACAATTTAACCTGCTGCTAAATATACATGAAGAATTACAAGAAATGCAAAGATCATTTGCATCTTTGATTGAGCGCAATCTTTGGGAGTTATTTAAGAGTTGAAGTGTAAAGTTTTATTGCACTGTGTAAAATGTCTGCTTCATCCAGGCCTCACCTCTGTGAAAGACTATAAATCACCAGGCTAGTTACAGCACTTTTGATGCACATCACTAATACTTGTCGCAGACATTGATGTGATGTCCATCTGTTTTTGCGTCATTTCATCCAAGGAAAGCACTCAAAGCACCCTAATTCCGCTCCTCCTCATTGAACTGCTGCCAAAGTCCCACCGTTAACTTGGATTTCTCCGACTCAGCAGGTGTAGGGGAACAAGTCCTAGCTATAATCAGCCACAGCCATCCAGTGTTTGATGCAGCCTGCTAGGAAACTGACTAAACAAACCATATTAATAGCTCGCACTGGAGCCATGACGCTGGAATCTCAGGCTTGAATTGCCAGAGGGTAGGGGAGACCCCACAAAAAGAAAAAGAAGGAGGGATGAGGGAGAGGTAGAAAGAGACAAACTGTCAAATACAAACAAAATAAAATAAAGGAAAAAAATGGCCATCAGTAGTTGATACGTTTATTACTGCATCATTTATCTGTATAGAATCACAGGTGAGATCTATGAACTTTGTGACCGGAGCTTTAGGTTGTGGATGGTTGTGTGCAGCTGCCAATATGAAGTTATGTAAGCAAAGTGAACACAAGATTTAGTAAATGGAACAAATGAAATCCTATATCCACGTCTGCATAACTAACAAGCCATAAACGCTCAATCCATGCTGCACTAGTAAAATGCAGGATGGATCCAAGGTAATTTTCTAAGATTAAATCTGAAACTGAGTCAATTTGATTTATGCTCTTAAATCTTACACCCTTCCTGTGAGGATTTCTATAGATAGATACAAATTCAAAAGAAAAAGAATGCATTCATTGATATTTTACTTTCTATCAGAAGCAAGGCTTTCTGAAGTCATACTCAGCATTCTGTGGTGTTTTCAATCCAAAAATGAATTAACAAACCTCTTTAAAAAAATATGTTTCAGTAACTAACACTGCAAGACAGCATACACAGATATATATATATATATATATATATATATATATATATACATACGTGTGTACATGATTGCTTTATTAATAAATCTGCATTTATTCTCGTGAAAGAAAAAAAACATTTATCTTGCAAACATCTTCAAATCAATAATTTCTGACTGGGTCAAGATGTTGCACAGAACATATTGCAGTTTTCTCTGGTGTAAAACTTCTCTAAGGGGTGGAATGTTGTAAAACTCTGCCAAAAACATGACCTACATTCCTAATGAAGGTGTTGACATGAATGGGGATACAGATCGTCCAGCAGTCGAGTTCAAATTGCAATACTATGGATATCACCACTACTTGAGACGTTGACTTCTTTTCAGGCTCTTCTTGCAAACCCAAGTTACTATTACAATTTATCCAACCATGAACATAAAAAAGAGGAATACTTCTTTGCAGAAATTAAAAAAAAAAAACCCCTCCAAAACAAAATAAAACGTAAAAGTCAAAAACTGAATTCCCAAAGTCCCACAAACTTTAGTTCCTTTTTCCACACAACGCTGAGTGCCTTGAAAAAGGTTTGTCTTTTTTAGACTCCATTGCTTTCTGGCTGCACACTTGGCCCCGCCCTTTCCCGTAACAGGACCGCCCCTGCTGAGCTGTGATTGGCTGCAGGGCACGTCAATCATCCACTCGTCGTGCACACGTAGCTGTGAACGCTGTCAATAACTGCAGTTCCCCGAACCGTATTGGTTGAAATCAACCTTTTTTTTTGTATGCACGCAAACCTAATGGGTAGCCACCGAGGCTAGCCATTAACAACAGGCCGAGCGCACATTGAAAGTAGGTAATAACAACGCTATTAACAGTTTCAGCGCTGACAACAATCACACGTGAAGGACCAATTTCACCACATTGCGAGTTCACCGGTGCATTTTAAAGTTGATGTTGAAAAAGTCAAAAGTTACCAGAAAAGAAGGGGCTAGCAGTAAGTTTGTTAGCGGACTGACACTTGAGTGCAAAGCGGGTCCGAATGAAACGTTGTTGCTGCAACAACAGTTTGACAATAACACAAACATCTACATTAACCAGTAACAGGCACGGAAAACGATCACACCCGAACCAACTTTTTTAACAAGTTACAGAAGCCAGCATATGTTTGGGTACTTTAGAAGTTAATAAAGTGTTTACAAACTCACCCTTGCGCCCCTCACTCTGGCTCCTCTCTCCTCTCCTCTCTCTTGGAATTTGACACTCCCCTCGAGCAGGAAACATCGCGAGAATTCGCGTGAGCAGTCGTGATAAGACGTTGAGAAATTTGTCCAGATATTGTCAAACTGTCAAATTCACGTTTAAAGTTTTCCCTTTTAAGTGATTTTAGTTCGCAGAAATGTGTAGCCAGTAATGAAAATACAATTTGCTCAGTTAAGAAAAAATAAATCCCCCAAAACAATGCTCTAAAAGGGCAGCAGCCTTTAAAGTTGAGATGACGCTCATTCTGTTGATATTAGGGGTTTGAAAATGCTTAAAATATTGATCCAGATAAGTCAACAATTACTGCCAGTATAGCCCTGATTCCTAAACGAGAATGGAAAAGTGTTGATGCGATCTTACGACATGCTTTAACATTTTAAAGTAAGCTCTTTCTTTTTGATAAACTCTCACAACATGTCGATTACCTTATTGTATTTTTTCTGAAAGGGTCATAATCTGACTTGCAGTCAATTTGGCAAATTAAATATTAATATTAATGAACTTGGACAAACCCTTTAAAGAAGTGGTGGCTCTTCATAAGAATATTTAAATTATTTGAATGACTGGACCAGTCTTGTTTCATCTTGGTCCTTTCCTATTGTGAAGCCGAACAAACCAAATATTACATTTTCTCTGTGCTACCAGACATCCTTTAAAAGACCTGGAGTTGTGTAATGGAAAATATACAGAGGCAAACTTTATATTCATATAAAAAAAAAATCAAAAATGATCAATCTTACTACTAATGTAGTTGTACATTTACAAAATAATAATAAAATAAAAAAAAATCCCCCAAAACAATGCTCTAAAAGGGCAGCAGCCTTTAAAGGTGAGATGACGCTCACTCTGATGAAATTAGGGGTTTGAAAATGCTTAAAATATTGATCCAGATAAGTCAACAATTACTGTCAGTGTGAATTGAAATTCCCTTTTTATACCGACTATGAATAATCTTTAGCGTTTCATTAAGTTCAATGTGTACAAATATATAGAAATACATATATACATATATATATAGAAATACATATATACATATCTATATATAAATATTCAACTATGTGTATGTATGTATACATGTATAAGTATGTGTGTGAGTATAATTACAGTATATAATAGTAATAATAGTAATAGTAATAATAATAATAATAATAATAATAACAATACTGTTACTTAGCAGTGTGAGTACAGTGTGTGAATAATTATAAATACAGGTTAAATGATCAGTGACTGGGGGTAGGACTAAATAAGTTTACACTTCTTCCTACTCCTTTTTTGGCACATGTAAATCAAGTTAGCAAGTTTTAAAGGATGAAATTCCTTGTTTTGTTGTTGTTTTCTTAAACTTCTCATGAAGTCTTAAACTTCTCATGAAGTGTTGTTTCTTTTTTTTTACATGTACAAAAATAAAATAAATCAAATCAAAAAAAGTTTACACGCAATTGAATGCGAATTTAGAGATGAGACTAGAGAGACCCCTAGAGGCTGATTTGAGAATTGCGTGTGCTCCCGGCAGCTTCTGCAGAGGTCTTCAGCCCTGGTCCTCAGGACTCCCTGTCCTGCATCTTTTAGATGCTACCCTGCTTCATCGTACCGTGATATAAAGGACTGTATCATTAACACACTTGTTCAGACCTGGATGAGAAGCTGAAATAAAAAAAGACAGCTCCCACCCCGGCCCTGACCTGTTTGACCTGCTGCCAGACTGAAAAACAGCTTTTTCCCCAAAGCCATAATCGCCCTGAACAATATGTGAATGTCTTCATTACTGTTTTTTTACCGTGCAATACTTTTTCCCCGGCCTATCTGTGCAATATTCCACCACATGTGTAGTTATATGTTATTATCTGTAGATAGGATCTCAGGTCTTGATTTCACTATTCAAAATACACCTTAACCTTTTTATATTATTTTTATTTCTTATCTGTTTGCACCGTCTTGCACTGGAGAGGTGATGCTGCTTTTAATCTCACTGTACCCATGTATGACAATAAAAGTATTCTATTCTATGAGGACCATTAATTAGAATCAGGTGTGATGATGCAGGGCAACATCTAAAACATGCAGGACAGGGGGTCCCGAGGACCAGGGTTGCAGACCCCTGAGCTACTGTATTATTTCCAAAAGAAGCAGGGAAAAAACGGCAAAAATCATTCACCATCCGTAGCCATTTATTCCTATGGAGGGTCATAGGGATCTGGTGGAGCCTATCCCAGCTCTCTTCGGTCATTAGTCCATCGCTGGACCTGTTCAAAATCAGTCAATAGGAAATGTTTTGGCAAACATATTTCTTGAACTTTTCATTTTACACTTGTTTCCAAATTTTGTCATCAATCAGAATGATAATAAATATGACAGTCCTGCTCAACTACCACAAATTCCCTGCTGTATCATAATATAATCAGGGGACAATACTGAGATATTTTAATTGAGAGCTTGATATGAATCTGATCATCTCTCTCAATGCATGGCAGAGTAGTAAAACT
The DNA here is from genome assembly GCF_033807715.1 of Cololabis saira. NCBI lineage: Eukaryota > Metazoa > Chordata > Actinopteri > Beloniformes > Belonidae > Cololabis > Cololabis saira. The sequence goes on from NC_084598.1 coordinate 26,391,179, forward strand.
GCATTTATACAAGAACTTTGACATATCAGATTTTCTTTTTCAAATATTAGAAACATCCGTTTTTACAAAATGAAATCAAGACTTTTTTTCCCCCCCACCATATTATGAAACTTTTCAATTAATTTTTTACTGACCAAACAGCAATTTTGAATATTACTGATCATTTTCAATGGGTACATACAGTATATGCAGGCTTTCATAAGTAAAGCAGATATAAATAAAATTAATTATGACTTACTTCAGGAGCTGATGTACAGTATATTGGGTCACTTACTAAGTGGAACGGACACGTTTTTTTAATGTTATTAGCAACACTTGAAGGGTGTACAAGTTAAAATAAGTAGGTTAATAAGTTCTGTGGAGTCTAGAATGAGGATTTCCAGTAATGCAAAGGTGGCTCTCTTTCAACCTGGCTACCTCATCACGGTGAATCATTATATTATTTCAGTATAAGTTACCTGGAGAATCCTTCTTTTCATAATATTCCTGATCAAATTACACAGAAACAGCATTCAATGGCATCAAGCACAAGTACTGGATACTGGTGTTTCACATTTTTACCAAATTATGAGCGCTTGATGGCATTGGTATTTTTTATGTTTACGTTCTCCAATGTAGTTTGGATTACATTAGTATTATTATTGCATTTATGTTTGTCATATTCTTTGCACTTTTCCATTTGTGCAACTGATGTCATGAAATGACAGGAGATTGGTGAATTTTGTACAGATGTGTCAAATGATGGGTAAATTGCCCCTTTATGCAAAATCACACATAACCTGAAGCAGAGCTAAATTCAGCTGATGATCCTGGCGTTCATGTTGCTATAGCTCTTTTGAAGCGAGCGTGGCTTTATTTAACTTGCAAAGATTTACTTGCAAATAAATCTCCTATCCTTTTCTTAGTGATAAACAGGTGTTTGCAAAGTAAACTGTGAAAAAACCCTTACGCAAATAGAGCCTCGTTCAGGATGTGATTATAAGAGAAGCATTTCAATACATGTTTCAAAGGTTTGAGATTATTGACAATGTAAAAATGTGAGGAATGGAGGGAAAGGAGTAAAGGAGAGAAAACAAGGGGACGAGAATATAAAGGCATTTAATTGCAATACATAAAGAAAAAAAGCACCTTTGTTGTTGTACACAAGACGTTTCTTTTCTTTCCTTTTTTAAAACTTCTGCAGAACAGGCAAACAAAATTAAGCACAGCAACGGTCACTTATTAGATCTCTAATACATATTTAGCAAGCTGATTTAGTGGCTCTTTAATAGACAAAACTTAGTAATTCCACCATTTCATAATTTTAACATTTAAAAAAATTAATTTAAAATAAAGTGATTTTAATTATGAACCAGTGAGCACCTTTGACAACCTAGACCTTTTAAGACTAGAAATATCATTGTAAAAAAAAAAAGAAAAAAAAAAAGGAGGGTTGAAAAAAAAAACTTTTTGGAAAATTGGAAAATGAAAATACCTTTGTTGTCTCTTGCAACCAGTGCTGCACTATTCAATAAAATAAACCAGAAAAAAGTAGTGAATCACAAATGACAAGAAGACATGTCGAGATTTTTTCAGCATGAAACCAATGACAATATTCTGCAAAATAAATAAAATAACTCCTATCTGGCACAAATTCTTTTAGTTACTCCTTAAACATTTCAATGCATTTTATTTTCTAATTTCATTTTCCCCCTTTGTAGGCATTACTGACAAATAGTTGGCTACTCAAAAACATCATACAAACTTTGCCTCGGATGACAAGAGGAAGTGTACCTTCCCACACAATTAGTGGACAGCCTGTTTCATTAGACATTAGCTTTATCTTACGACATGATTTAACATTTTAAAGTAAGCTCTTTCTTTTTGATAAACTCTCACAACATGTTGATTACCTTATTGTATTTTTTCTGAAAGGGTCATAATCTGACTTGCAGTCAATTTGGCAAATTAAATCTTAATATTAATGAACTTGGACAAACCCTTTAAAGAAGTGTTGGCTCTTCATAAGAATATTTAAATTATTTGAATGACTGGACCAGTCTTGTTTCATCTAGGTCCTTTCCTATTGTGAAGCTAAACAAACCAAATATTACATTTTCTCTGTGCTACCAGACTTCCTTTAAAAGACCTGGAGTTGTGTAATGGAAAATATACAGAGGCAAACTTTATATTCATATAAAAAAAACTAATCAAAAATGATCAATCTTACTATTAATGTAGTTGTACATTTACAAAATAATAATAAAAAAGTAAGTTTTGCTCTTTTTCTCAGTGTATACCTTTGTATCAATCTGCAGAAAAGTTTGATAAATGAAGCCCACTATCAGACAGCATCCTATGACTAAGTGGAGACAATTCTTCAAGAACTGCAGTGTGGCGAACCATTTAATCATCAACCAGTGAGGTCTGAGAACACAGGGATGGTGATCAGTCTCTCAGCAGTAGATAGTCTTTGATGGTCTCTGGTAGAGGAAGCTCTTTCACAGCAGTGGGGAGGAATTGTGCCCCAAGACTCTGCCGTACAGCACAGCGGGCTAGAGAGCGAAGCGTTGGAGCCTGAGCCACCATGCTAGTCAGCCGGGCCAGCAGCTGGGGATCTTTACTTAGCTCTCTAGGAAGGGTGCCATCAGCCCGCCTGATCTCAAACCGCCCAGCTGCTCGGCACAGCAGCTCCAAGCACTCTTCCTCCTGCTCAGTGCCCAGGCCCCGGGCCAACAGGGCTACAAGTCGGGAGATAGGGGTCTGTCCCTTAAGATTGGTCACATGGATTTGGGCTCCGTAGTCTAACAGAACTTTGACACTCTCCAGGTTGCCCTTCATTGCCGCCCAGCTCAAAGGTGTGTCATTGTTGTAGTCACGGGCATTGGGAAAGGCCCCACTTTCCAGTAAGGCCCTCACACACTCTGGGTTATCTTTAAAGGCAGCCCAGTGCAGCGGAGTATCCTTGTTGCCATCCAGGGCATTTGGCTGAGCCCCATACTCCAACAGTAGCTCGACACAGTTCTCATCCTTCTCTGCAGCATAGTGCAATGCTGTGCGGTTATACCCATCCAAAGCATTCACCTAATGAGAAAAGTAAATATGCTGAAGTCTTGTGCTAAAGAAGTTAATGACTGAAGTCTGAAATCAAACTGTATTTTAGTTCATCTATGTTAAGCATCAGATTTTTGCCCATTAATCTATACTAATGTGATCATCTCTCTTCTTTGGACTCTTGACATTTTAGGGCCTGCTACTCTCAATTCAAGAATGGGCTTATAAACAAAAATATGTTAAACTATATTTGGTTGGAGTTTCAGTTAATACATCTTGAAAAAAGGTTTTATATTAATGGTATGTATTAAGGGATGTATGTAACAATATTTGTTTAATCAATTTCGGTGGTGAAATTCAGTCATTGAGAAGTGGATGACAGCTGTTCAAACAGAATAAAATCTGCAAGTTCAGCTCAAATACATGCATCTCTGGATACCTTTCTCATTTATTGTTGTGGAAAACATAAATTTGTTCCATCAACTATTATTTGCATATAAAACCATAAATGAGGAAAGTTTGAACACTGTTGTTACTTTTCCTCTGAACAGATGAACATTTGTCAAATTAACCCACCACTACAGTGTATCTCTGTCAGTTAATCTGCAGCAGTTTAGAGATGCGTCTTGTTGAAATCGGCATACATGCTACTGCTACATTGCAGTTTCTTTTCAAACATGATACTGGCACATTCGGTTGTCAACTAGTTAATAGAAAGTAATACCTTACTTAAAACTTATTTATATCATACCTCTGCACCCTTCTCCAACAGCAGCTCCACACAGTCTGCATCTGCAACCATACAGGCACAGTGCAGGGGTTTGAGCGTGCCATGCATCCGGTTCACATCAGCTCCCTTCGGCACACACAAAACAACGGTATTAGTATTAATTATAGCACCTGATACACATTATCAATTTCAAGCATTACACAATGATGAGCGGGCATACCTTACGGATAAGATCCTCTACATTGTCGTGGGGAAATGAGCGGATGGCTGCAATGGTTCGGATGAGCCTCTCAGACAAGGAGTATTTACTTTGAATGCTCTGCATGATGTACCACATAGTAGAGCTCATGTGTACCAGAGGAACATTGCACCCAGGCAAGCGTGACACTGCCACACTAACACACATTTAAAAAAAAAAGTCTTGTGTTAAAAGCTGTAAAACACATTGAGATTGTAGAATATCATGCATACAAGTGCAACAGGAAGGAAAACATGTTTTTCATTAATTTGGGTGATTTGACCCGTTTCAATTCCGTTTAAGGGGTAGTGTGACAGGGCATTTATTTTAACAAACATACATTTATTCTTTCCACCGTTTGACAACGTTTTATTGTAGCGCAACAAATAACGACTTTTTAACTCAATGAAGCAACACATGGTCAGATTTGATGTAGTGATGCACCGAAATGAAAATTTGTGGCCGAAACGGAAACCGAAAATAATAATAAACCCTTGGCCGAATACCGAACAATACCGAACATGGTTCTTCAGCAGTTTTTCATTTATTTTGCCAATTTTTTCACCATTGCATAAATCAAATACATTTGATTTAGTCATGCTTTTCAAAGAAATGAATCTTTTACAAAATTACAAGGTAGAAAATATTTATTGAACATAAAAAAATGAAAATGTTTTAATTTCCCAGCATTATGTTGTTTTGGTTCCACCTCCTGGTGAATGTTAGGTAAAATTCTTATGGGGTTAGTTTTTGGTTGGCCAATGATTTATGTAGTGCGCAACGTTACGGGACGGAGCGTCCAGTCTATTTCCTTATTTTACAACGCCGTTATTAATTGTTCGTTTTTTTTCCCCACTTATTCCACCAAACACCGAAAGTGTTTTTTTGCCATTTTCGGCCGAACAATTTCGGTTACCGAACAATCGGTGCATCACTAATTTGATGTACTAACACAAGTTAATTACTTAAGAGTTTTACAGACCCTTTCACCTATGAGTTTGTAATCAAGACATTTATAATCTAAATTAACATAATATGTGCAGTATCCTTGGGTTGCGAAAGAGAACTATTTCTAAAATGTTATAAATTCCTGCCACTAAAGAAATAGCATGATGTATCTGAAGAGATAAATATCTAGACTGTACACTATTTTTATATAGTTTAAAGCAGCAAAATGTAACTTTCAGCTTTTGTTGAGTTTGGCGGCTCCTTTGGACAAAAGCGGTAGTGCTTTGCCAGTAGTGGCAGGGTTCCTACCATCCACCTCAAAGTTACATAGTGCCAGTGAAGGCGATACAGACCCCTCAGACCATGACAGAGGTGTCATTAAACCTGTTGGAAGTTGATGTACCATCACAATGACTCTGGAAATATGATATTAAGGTGGAAAAGTTACATAGTGCTGCTTTAACTGCTTCTATTCTAAATAAAAAATAAAATTCTAGAATATAAAAGGCATTTAATTAGGGCTGGGCGGTTTCATGGTATATCACGGTATTTTTTTTTCATGCACAACTGGGTGTTAACCACATTTTCTAATGATTTGGAAAGGAATTGCTGCAGTAAATTCACTTAGAATGGCCTATTTTACTGTCATGAGGACGAAATATTGTAGAAAAACATTAATGTCCACACTAGTATAAATACAGGTTTGCATGCCCTCACAAAATGTGTTGTACACAAGACGTTTCTTTTCTTTCCTTTTTTAAAACTTCTGCAGAACAGGCAAACAAAATTAAGCACAGCAACAGTCACTTATTAGATCTCTAATACATATCTAGCAAGCTCATTTATTGGCTCTTTAATAGACAATATTCCCACCATTTCATAATTTAACATTTAAAAAAAATTATTTAAAATAAAGTGATTTTAATTTTGAACCGGTGAATACCTTTGACAACCTAAACCTTTTAAGACTAGAAACATATTTAAAAAAAAAAAAAAAGGGTTGGAAAAAAAATTGGAAAATGAAAATGTCTTTGTTGTCTCTTGCAACCAGTGCTGCACTATTCAATAAAATAAACCAGAAAAAAAATAGTGAATCACAAATGTTAAATCCAGTGTGGCCGTGGTGTTACAGCTGGTGCAGCTCACAAATATGCCGATAATACTGCACAGGCTTCCTTTAACTAAAGGCTGATTTATGGTTCCGCGTTACACCAACGCAGAGCCTACGGCGTAAAGGTACGCGGCGACGCGCACCGTACGCCGTACCCTACGGCGTAGGCTGTGCGTCGATTTAACGCAGAACCATAATTCAACCTTAAGGTGACACTGGACGCTACAAAGTACCAAACTCACAGTAAATTATAAACAGTTTATTCTGATATTACAAAAAAAAAATCTTAAAGTTATATTATTGGCTGAAGCAGATGTCGAGGCTCAACTTCTGAGGAAAAATAAGGAGAAAGAAAAACAAAAACAAAAGATCCCCGGATGCATTTTCCAGTGTTAGCTGCGAGCTAACGCAGCGACGGGAGGAGAGGTGCCGTCGATAGTTGAAGAGTCAAAATCAAGTGACATTACTTTCTAACAGCTGAGGGCATATTTTGAAATGTTTTTTTGGTCAGTTATCCACGAAAATACCGCTACGTACCGTGTGAAGTTGACGGTTTGAAGGTCTGGCAGGTCCGTCCGCCTGTCGGCTGCTCGGCTGCACAAACACGCCGCGTCACCGGCCACGCCCACTGTCAGGCACGGTGATTTATGGTTCCGCGTTACACCGACGCAGAGCCTACGGCGTAGGGTACGCGGTGACGCGCACCGTTAGTTTAGCCTACGTTCCATTTACCTCGGAAGTCGGAACTCGGAACTGGGAATGACGTCACAGCCGAGTTATCAGCGTTCCAGTTACAAAGTAGGTAAACAAGTTGGCAGTTCGCATATACCACATGAAAAATGTAAATTACACTATAGCAGCATATATATGCCGAACAATACTTGTATACGACTGATTTAGTTTGACCAAAACTAGAATGAAGTGCTACGAATTTTTACAGAGCTCTCTTCTACTGTTTACAACCGGGGCAGCCATCTTGGAATGGTAACTCGGGGGTGGTGAAGACTCTCCCACTTTCCCAGTGGGAAATCCCACTACGAGGGGCGTTCCAGTTAAAAATTCCGACTTGGAACTGGGAAATCCCCACTTCCGAGGACAAATGGAACGCGGCATTAGTTTAGTTTATTTATTTAGCAATAAGACAAATTTGAACAAAAAATGAAAAACAATGAAATAATATGCAAGGAAAGGAAGAAGCCTGGTGGCTTATATAGAATCCTTCCCATATATGAATAAAAAACAAAACAAAAGCTACACAAGGGGGAGTAAAAAAACAAAAAAACACAAAAGAAAATGTAACTGAGATCAAATAATGAACACTACAAAGATAAAACAATAAGAAAGTTCTTTAAATGTTTTTTGAATATTGGCAAGGATGGTGATGATTTAAGAGATTTATTGAGTGAATTCCACAAGTGGAGGCCTCTGTAAGTGATGAAAGATTAATGTTTCCATGTTCTACAAAACGGTAAATAAATTAAAATCATCTTTGTGCCTTGTGGCATAAGAATGAATATCGGAATTAACACAAAATAAATTATGAAAAGAAGAACGAAGATTTTGTATATTATTTTTAAATTTAAACATAAACATGTTTGAAAAATGTTAATTTTATTGAGGGATAATAATGAATATTTAATAAAAAAGGGGAGCAGATGGCTCATATCTGTTTGCATGTGATATCATTCTGAGAAACCTTTTTTGAATTATCAATAATTTATTAATATATGTTGAATGTGTCGAAGCCCAAACAATGTTGCAGTAATTAAGATGAGGGAAGATTAAGCTTCCGTACGGCGCACGTCGCCGCGTCCCCCGCGCCGTAGGCTCTGCGTCGATTTAACGCGGAACCATAATTCAGGCTTTACAGAACGAAGCAGCGGATGGATACGTCGGTTTGAACAGAAACGGTTACCTTAATGATCAATACTCCATGTATGTGAACATCGATTGTTACCCTAATATCGATGCTCTATCTATGTGAACATCGACATGCACCATATATGAATAAGAGACACACGTCATCATCGCATTGGGAAATGACATTCCCAATATGGGCATGTATGCAGGCGACGCCTCGGGCGTCCACTGGCAGCGTGTCTCAAATACCTTCAGTTCATATTCACGTTCCTACTTTTTGATACGTGGATCCCCATATATATGGAATGCTGACAGTCAAAATTAAACAAAATTAAATAAATGTACAATGTAATAAAATTGCAAATACATAATTGAATATACAATTAAATAATTAAGTGTCATTAAATAATTACATTTTGAATACTTCATTGGTTATATATTTCATTATTTCATTACATATTTTATCTCATGGTTCCAGCATTGGCCGAAGCACATTAATTTATTTAAACTCACTTTGACTAATAATAGTATATCCAATGAAATATATATTCACCATTTAATTATTTAATTGTATATTCAATTATATATTTACATCCACTGTCGTAACTTTGCATTGACACTTTATATTATACCACTACAGTCACTCTGTTGTAGATTTTTCTGAGATTTGTATATTTTTTTCTGACATTTGCATAATATATATATATATTTTTCTGTGTACATAAGGAGACATGCCCTGCTCATTTTTATTCTACTTCATTCTTGTTCTATTTGAGATTTTCAACATCTTGCTGCTCAGTTGTCCTGCAATTGCCCCTCGGGCATGAATAAAGTTTTATTTATAATAATTATTAATTTTATTTATTTCATTTTACATTTATTCACTGATTTTTTTTATTTAATTTTGACTGTTTTAGCATTCCATACGTACATCTTCAATAATTATAAGATTATGGCTTTAATACTTGCTAGTCTTTTTCTAAAGCGCCATTTACAAATTAATTTTTTGTTACCACAGAAACAATAATTGCTGAGCACTCCAACGCTCAACCACTGCCATGCTTTTAATGTCTTTCTTAATTCTGTTTTCTTCTTTAAATCTTGAACATAAAAGTCAAATCATAACTGAACTATTTGTACTACTTCAATGCACATGTGTGCGGGGCGGTGATAAAGCATCACACGGCCATGGTTATGTATTCACATATTACACATTTTGGGGTTGTCAGCAAGAAATAATAAAAAAAAGGAATATGTACCCAAATGAAAATAGCCAGAAGAAATGACACTGGACAGCCAAATCAAAATAATTTATTTTTGGTGACATTTCATACAGTTCTAGGATTGTGTCTCAAACACTTGGTTGACCCATTAACTACACTTCCCGTTGCCACCCAACTCAATTTAACAGAAAATAATCCAAACATGTTGCGGGGGGAATTCCTGTAGATATTTGCAAGCCTGTCAACATCACCCATATGCTCCAGAATTGATTTCACATTGCTCAAGAGTACAATTCTTTAAAAAAAAAAAAAAAAAAAGTTAGTGCATTTATTTAATCATACTAAATCACTAGCTGCTCGTAATCGTTAATGGAGGGACAGAAAAAAAATAAAAAATAAAAATAAACGGCCCCCAGTGATTGGATACTTGTTTACTGCATCATTAAAATCCAAAGTCAATGCCTCAAGTATTTTCTCAGCTGAAATTTCAATCAGTATATAATTTTCATATGCGTGATTTTATTTTGCCAATGCAATTTCACACAACTTTGGGGAAACCAGCCTACCAAGATTGGGAGAAAAGCGTTGTGCATGAAAATTAAAATAAATACATTTTAAAAAGCAATACATACAGTGAGTCAAACTTCAAATTCTAAGTCAACCTGTTTATTTTTCAAAAATGAAAAAAAGGGGGGGGGGCAAACAAACCAGAAAACCCATTCTAAAGCACAGAAACAATCTGATGAATACCTGCTGTCAAAAGCTCCCTCTGTAAATTCAGTACTATTATAGTTACATTCTCCCACACATATCTAGTGAAGGGTTATTACAATATAGCATAGGCAACTACACCTCTACAGCTTCTCAAAATCCAGTTTCAATGAGTCAAAGGTTTCCCAAAGACAATTATTTATCAGACCTCATCAAATAAAAATCAAAATGTTATTCTAGCACTATGATTGTAGGCAGCTGGCACATATTGTAGCATGAGAAAATGTTCCAATTCTCTTTATAGCCACAACTTGGCTGCTAGATATTATGTAGCTATCAATCTTAACTAACACTCTTCAGTCTAACTGACATTATGCCACTGCTATGAACAATTCACAGATATATAAGCTTAACCTGGATATCCTGTGATGTAGAAAAGAAAAAAAAGAAAAAGAAAAAAATTACCTGAACCACCAGGCACACCGAACAGTCAAATCTTAGCATCAACCTAGTCTTCTTTTTTCCATTAAAATGTCACCCTACTACCCAAACAAAACATGTAAACAGAGAACCTGACTGAATATCAACATTGACAAAGTTCTGAATCCATCCAGTGGGTAAACCCAAAACAGTTCAGATAAAAAGAAAACTTAACATGAAAAACTTTGGACCAGGCTAGCAGGTTCACTGTGGCTAACAGGCCAGTGAGCCTCAGAGTAATCCGGCTTCAAACGAGACCCACACAGAAGACTGTGGTGCAGTCAGTTACTTTCAGACTGATAACATTTAACCCAATCATGAACCAGGATCAAAACACCACCATAGAACCTTTTCATTAATATACATTAGAAGACCACACTGTCCAGTTTCAGGACAATGATTGAAAATCTCTGCTGTAAAAATCAAGTCATCCATTTCATTACATCAGTGCAACAGCACACTGAAGCACTTCAATCATTTTGCTTAACAATCAATGCATACAAAGACATCAGTCAACCCTTCAGTCATACTTGCAAACCAAGCACACAAGAAAAAAAAAATTGATGTCTTGTTGCGTTATTGATATCTCTGTATATGTACATGACATATATGCATGTTTTCTTTTTTTGTCTTAGTGCATATTGTTCTTGCAGACCAACAACTATTCTTTAAAAAAAAGAAAAAGGTAGAGGGCCTTTTATGTGGCCCAGCATCCCACCTTTCCTTAGCAGAGCATAAATGAACAACCCCCAGCTAAATTGCACTTAAATTCTTTTAAGCATAATGCTGGAGGCCAAGACAAGATTTTTGTTGCTTTTCAAATCACTCATCAAAGTTCTTCAGATGTCATTTTGCTCTCAAGTCCTGGATGTCAAAGTCATTTTAAAAGCTTTTCTTTGGACATGTTCCAGCGGGGAAGGTGGCTACCAAAATGTTGTTGCTCTTATGTTATTCATTTTCATATATTTATATATATCCATGTATATATTCATACATCTTTTTTTATATTCATTTTAAGTTTTTACTTTGGCGATACTGGTGGGATGTTCTGCTCTTTCCCAGTGTGCCTGTAGCCTCCCTGCGGGGAAGTGCGTCGGGCTGGGGGTGGGCGGCGTTGGTCACGGAACTTGAGGCCCCCCGTGCCTCTGGGGCCGTTGCTGCGGTGGTAACCTTGAGAGTCACGTTCACGCGGCGGTCGGCTCTCCTTGCATTCCCATCCCCCCTCCCTGTCGTGGCCTTTCTCTTGTTTGTCTCCAGAGCTATTGCTGGAGCCCAGCTCCTCAGCCTTGTTAACACGCAGCTCGCGCAACGGCTGGCCTGACGCCGCGCCGGAGGATGCTGGAGCAGGGGCTGCAGGGGCCGCAGGGGGAGGGTCCTTGGGTGGCCGTTGACACACTTCAGCATAGCTGAGCTTACGGGGCTCCTGAAACAAGGTGTAGATTGGAAAAACAAAAGGCACATTTAAAGTCTCCAACACCTCAATTGGTACATTTTTTTTTCTTTTTATGATTACAGTTCAAACCCTCAGATCTCATAATCTTGGTGCTCATTGGGGTAGGAAGGAACATTCTGGATTTATGGTGAGAAAAGGCAGAGAGAGAAAACAGAGCTAAGAGGAGTGAAAGATGAGTGAAAGATGAGAAAAAGAGCAACAGAGTTAGAGCTAAATCCAGTCAATTCACCGCCTCACATCCCTCTATGCGCAAAAGGATGTCATCATCAGGAAAACAACTTTGCTCAAACATTGGCAGTAATCGTGCTGTATTCACCTGTGCAGGGGTGGTGACAGTGGCTTTAGCAGGGGCCGGCGCAGCACTGGGTGTCGCTGGTGTGGAGGCAGCAGAAGGCTGAGGCCTTGGGCTCAGAACAGATTGTGTGGGAGCGGATGAGTTGAAGGTAGTTTGAACAGGTGTGCGTGGAGTTGCTTTTGGAGCAGGGGGCTCTGCCCGCTCTGCCCGCTCAGCTCTCTTCTCCTGAGCACTGACACTGAGAGAAGAACAATGTTTCAGCCATTCGGGTTCATATTAAAAATAATTTTAATCTAAATACCAAACAATAATAAAAAAAATTAAACATGAATTATTGAAACGCTCATACCTGGGAGTCGGGGGGACAAGTGGTTGAGGGGTGGACTTTGGGGCGGCTTGAACAGGGCCTGACACAGCCACAGGTTCCTCTGTGGACGCGACATGGGCTGAAGCTGAACTCATAGTGGTTTCTTTATTGGTTTGCTCGGCCTGCAAGTAAGTAATCGTGGAGATTACACCTCTGAAGTCCCAATCTCATCAATTAAGCATTATACAATGCGTTTACAAGCTTAACTTCATACCTTGTCCCTGTTCAAACCACGTACGACGTCTGACATTCGGTTTTCTAGCACTGGCTCTCCCTGTGTGCTGACCACACAGCCAGGAAGAGGTGGGAAATTCGTAGCAGCCAAGTCAAACTTAGGTGGAGGAACCTTCACCTCAGTTAAGGGTACAGGTCTCTGAGAGAAACAAATAAAGACAAAGATCACAAGATGATTCATGAATGAAAGACAGGTTTTACACCAATAGGTCACTGCCATTTACCGTGATCCGATCTTCGTCTCGCCTCCGTCGTGTTCCTCTGTAGGCTGTGCTCCGTCTGAAACACAAATCATCCGTCAGTGAGTTTAGAAGGAGTGTAGTTGCTTGCATACCATTAATCCCTGGATCATTACTTATTTTTGGACGACTCTAATTTTAAATAGAATAAGTTTGGGCTTCTCATGCTAGTCAGTTAGCTTGAGGTGCTGTGAGTGCTCAAAAATTAAATCACTTATAGACAGTCCACTGCGGCATGTTTCAGCTGAATTCAGAAACCCTGTAGGTTTTTCATTTACACTAAAGTTATATCTTTAAGAAAAACTACTAATATGAGTACATGCTAGGGCTGGGCGATATATCGAGATTTTAATATATATCGATATATTTTCAAACGCGATATGGTACGAGACAATATCGTTTATATCGATTTTTAATTTATTTATTTTTTTTATGATTTTGATATAGCTTATTTTGTGACAAATTGACTTGAATGTTTTATTTGAGATTTGCACAAATGTTTTGTTATTTGCACAACTGTCAACCTCAGTGGAAAAGTCTGCCTGTTACTGTCTACATTAATTGCAGTGTATTTTAATGTAATTGTTATGCAGGAAAGGGATATTTGTTTTATTTTATTCAAGAAGCATTTTTATTCTATATATGCAGGCAGTTTATTTTTATTTCATTTGTTTTATACATTTTGATATTGTGCAGACCTCTGTTAATAAAGGAACCTGTGTTACATTTGGCACGAGGCTTTGTATTAAAACTGACTGTTTTTTTAAGGGTTTGCCTCAGATAAAAATGAAGCTAACAGAGATGCTATGCTATAATGCTTTGGGGGAAACCCCAATTATGGCACAGAAAAAATATCGATATATATCGAGTATCGCCATTCAGCTAGAAAATATCGAGATATGACTTTTGGTCCATATCGCCCAGCCCTAGCTGAAAGGTAACCCAGCTTTACCTTCCACGCCCAGCCATGCTGCCGTCGTCGCTGGGTTCCAAAGAGGAAGAGAGGTGTGAGAACGCCAAGTTCAGGTCGGTGGTTGCATGGACCGGGTTAGCAGAGGTGGCAGCAGCAACAGGAAGTGGAGGCTGCGGGCTGCGCAGTCCAGTCAGGCTCTCCAACGGGACAGGCGTTATAGATGCTGGGGACACCTCGCTTGCCCTCACCTGGGGCTTTATATGATTTCTATTCAAGTAAACGGGGAAAGGAAAATGTGGGTTCATATTCAGTAACAAAGCTCTGAAGTCATGCTGGCAACCAGTGTTTCCCATTACTAGATGTTAGGTCTCAAGATATTGGTAGGTTTTATATCCAATTCCCCTAGCAAATTTTCATACTCCTCCAAGATACCAAACTACTCAACACAAATGTATTTCACATGGGAAGTTTTCACTCTTGTATCGTTATAATCAATTCTCCAATAGCAATGCATACGCCATTTAGTAATGTTTGTACTGTTGTGAAAATCAATACATAAAAATCAACCCAATGTGTTCTAAATTACTATTTAGTCTTCAAAAAAAAAAAAAAAAAAAAAAAAAAAAAAAAAAAAAGCAAAACAAAAAAGACAAGTTTTTATATTTTTTAAGATATTTGAACGCTTTTAAAATTTCACAAATCCACCTTTATGTCTATGACATATTACACCAGTATTGTTTACAAGATGCATGGGAAGCTTCACCGTGGTCACAGTACTGGAGTAAACCGTAACAAAAGTGACTTCAAGAGGAAACACTGGTGACACCAAGCAAATCATGACGGTTAATAGCAGGAGGACGGCATGCTTTGTCCTCAGATTAAACAGACATGCAGGTGGTTTCTGGACTGTATTTGTGTTTATGACTGTTTGAAGCAGTGGAGACTGCAAAACTGCAACCAATCATAAACCCACTGAGCAGAGCTGACAATGCCCAAGCAGGACCTGGTCAGGCCTAATTCACTTTAGTAAAAAACCTATAAGTTTGCATAAACTGATTTTCACATCAGTCTTTGACCCTCAGATCTCATAATCTTAACGCTCATTGGGATGGAAGTGAAGCGTCTGACTTTGAAAGAAAGAATACAGATAGAAGAAAAGATAGGAGGAAAATAAGAGAGCCAAAGCCAGATACTCCATCCCCGTCTTCCCTCTATGCGCATCATGATTTCATCATCGGGTCTGACTTACTTCCTTATCAGGTTCGTTTTGACTGATAAACCAGTTATCCTAATTTAAGCAGGGATGACCTGCACTCAACTCAATTGTCAGCATTTCTCTGTTACTGCACATAAACAAGGCATACACTCAACAACTGAAGGAAGCAAGAAGAAAAAGAAAAATGGGCGATTAGTCGTTATGAAGGTAAAACGTTATTTTGATGTACACAATGTGAAAGCGGAGTGGATGTTTTAAGAGCTGGAAAAAAAAAAGCCTTAACAGGTAAAAAGCAACTACTCAGAACAAAACAGCAGCCAGTATTTATCAAAGTGAAATGACAAATCCAGACTGTTCAGTAAATGGCACCCAACATCATCACAACAAATAAGGGGATTGATTTGGGTAAAAAAAAAAAAAAGGGGGAATCTGACTGGCAGAGGGCGTGAACCCCGTTATGGATTTGATAATTTAGCTGCTGCAGTATGGTCAGAGATGAGGGTAGCGATGAAGCTCATTGTGCAGTATACTATTTGTACCTGAAGGCATTTATTACATTCTTTCTTGAATAAAGAGGGACACTGTGGGGACAGCAAGAAAACAGGGAGTGAAGAGCAATTCCCCGACAGGGTTACATTATTTTTTTCACAACACTGCACTGCAGATGATTTGATGTTCACAGTTTAACTTCATGCAAACAAGAAAATGAGTGGTAAATTATACAGTGTTTCCTCTACATTCATTTAGGAGTGGCGGGCCGCCATTCCTGAACCCTAGCTGCCGTTCCTTTAAATGTGTCTGTTTAATACAATAGTAATTACTCGCAAGAGCGCGGCCTTGAAAGTGCCAATCACGCAAGGAAACAGGTGTCCTCTTGGAAAATAGGGCAGGGACGTAATGGAGAAATGGTAGACTTATTAACTTAAGATAACTCATAATAGACTTTAGCTCAAGTTATTTGGGCCCGGTGCCAAGTCAGTGTCGCTAACTTGAGTAAACTAATTGATAGCATTTAGCTTTCAACTTAACAGTATGAACTGTGAGGGGGACTCTTTCTATTTGTAGATGAAGACTGACTTGAGATACAGGCTGCAAGAGGAGGGGGGGGGGTCACCTCAACGGGCCACCTATTGGAGAATTTCCATACGTGCCTTGGAGATGTTTTACAAAAGACCCAGAAAAATCCAATGTTCTGAGTTGTTTTGTGTATTCATTTAGTTTGACATTCAGCTTTGAAAATATCATTTTCAAATGGCCACTTAATAAATAGTTTGTAGCAGTAAAATCTGAAGTGTCATTTCTTTACGCCGCAACGACTCCCCAGAGCCTGCCCCCGCTGCTGAAAAAAAATCCTAGAGGAAACACTGTTATATATTCCTTTTAGAGTATTTTATACAAATAGCAGGCTCTGATTAAAGTAAAAACTCAAACAGGGAAAAAAAGGAACCAAAAAAAAAGAAGAAGTGCTTACCGGCTTCTGTTGAAAGGACGAGTGATATTGAGAGCACCGGAGCCTGTTTTATAGTGTCCAGCAGAGCCAAATCCATTCACAAAGCTGCTATTGGGAAATGGTGCCTGCTCAAGGAGAAAAGGCAGCTTTTACAAATCCTGTTCACCTAATAATTTATGCATTTAAAACAAAAAACAAAACACACACACACTCTGAAGCAGACCCAAAAACGTGAAAAGTAAATGCACAAGGTTGTATGCTACAAGTCTCCTACAGTACAAAATATTCAGGCTAATTCATTGTTATGCAACACTGTGCGTTTATGTTACTGACGATTCAAATGCTGAGGAAAGTCAGCTTTGATTTCACACTTCAGACAATTAAATATATCTGGTAGCTCTGACTGAAGTGTTTCCACTTGTAGCATTTCCCAAATTTCATTAACTTTGAATGTTGATTCATTGAAAGTTTTTTTCCTCTATGGAGTGTCAGGCGTGTTTTGACAGAGTTGTGAAACTCTTTAATGTCCAAGTCATAATTCATAATTTGAAATTCAGACTGAAAACCAGTGGGGAGGATATGGTTATGCCATACAAGAAGTGTATATTACTCTAATACTAAATTATCCACTCTTAATTAATGCTGCAGACACCATAATGACATGTAGACCATTAAAAATAGCAATTACTTATAAGAAAATTAACTTCTTGGCCACAAGCCTCAAGTTGGTGACCTAAAACTAGATGGTTACTAAAATCACTCCAGCCCAGTATGATTTTCCCCCCCTTTTTTCAGATACAAAACAGCTGCTGATGTTAATACTGCTCAACCACCATAGAAAAATATTTTTCTAACGTATATGTCCCCATCTTTTGCACTTATTTTGAAAAGGTACTTCACTTCTTGGTGCGGGGGCTTTCCCAGTCAAAGGCAACGTTATTCCTCATCTAAACTAACTGCCAATAACAGCAGGAGGAGGGCAAGAGGGCAAGAAGCAGTGGAGACTGCAAAACTGCAACCAATCATAAACCCACTGAGCAGAGCTGACAATGCCCAAGCAGGACCTGGTCAGGCCTAATTTACTTTAGTAAAAAACCTCAGTTTGCATAAACTGTTTTTCACATCAGTCTTTGACCCTCAGATCTCATAATCTTAACGCTCATTGGGATGGAAGTGAAGCGTCTGACTTTGAAAGAAAGAATACAGATAGAAGAAAAGATAGGAGGAAAATAAGAGAGCCAAAGCCAGATACTCCATCCCCGTCTTCCCTCTATGCGCATCATGATTTCATCATCGGGTCTGACTAAAGGCTGAAATATGGTTCTGCGTCAAAACGACGCTGTGCCTACGGCGTGTGGTTTGGGTCGACGCAGACCACACGCCGTCACTGACGTGCACCTCCCGAAAATTGTAACTACGCGTCGAGGCGACGCAGACCACACGCAAACGGAGAGGGCTGTGATTGGTTCACTTGGAAGCAACGCATTTCCGGTTTCCGGTTTGAAGCAGTCGTGAACTTTCAGGGCTCTTTTCTTCGTTTATGTGTGATTTTTTTTGTTTTGTTTTTTTGCACAATAGTTGTCCTTATCTCTTTGATTCACTGTGACCGGAAAAAGCCGGATAAACCATTCAGAAAAAGATCGCTAACTAGCGGTCGCGGGGGGTACTGCACCGCGACGAAATGAAGTGACGGAGAAGTCCGAAGGGTTCACGACGGCGTCACGGTGACGCCGTGTGCTCTGCGTTGGTGTGACGCAGAACCTTAATTCAGCCTTTACTTCCTTATCAGGTTCGTTTTGACTGATAAACCAGTTGTTATCCTAATTTAAGCAGGGGTGACCTGCACTCAACTGTCAGCATTTCTCTGTTACTGCACATAAACAAGGCACACACTCAACAACAGAAGGAAGCAAGAAGAAAAAGAAAAATGGGATTAATGGTCTAATAAATGTTCACGACTGTCACAGCCCCTAAGTGCATCAGTAGTCATTCTTACCAGAGGAGTTTCAAAGTACGGTGTGGGCGAAGGTGTCCAAGTGGGAGGTACAATCCCATAGACGGGGTACTGCTGCTGGGGGTAGACATGCTGCATGTACAGATGGGAACTGTACTGGGACTGGTTCTGGGACTGTTGAGCGTACAGGCTACTGTCCATGCTACGGTAGCCATTCTTTGCAAAAAACGTGTTGATGGCCTTTATTCTGGCCTGTTACCAAGAAACAAGGAAGAAAATATCAAATCAAAACTTTACATAGGGGCATTTCCAAACTGATGAAGTTTTAGCTTAACTCACCATGATGGGTTTTCCCTGAAATGTTTTTACTTCCTCCCTCAAGTACTTGTATGCCTGGAATAGAAACAAGAGACTTGTAATGCTGTTCATGGTGCAGCACTGCGACTCAATACTTGAACGTGAGGAAAAGTGAGGTTTGACGAGCACTACCTGTTGAGCATCCGTGTCTGACTGGAATGTGATGTACCAGTTGTTGTTGTGCGCAAACTCGACACTTATTACCTTCGGACAATTGTCATTTTTAAACAATGACTCCACTTCCTATAAATGTGACAAAGAATTGTCTCAGTTCAGGGAAAATGTTAGCTCTGATACAGTGCTGCCATTATGTATGCACGGCATGACTTTACCTCGACAGGTGTGGTTTCAGGGACTTCTCTCAAGATGATAATGCACCGCTTGTGATTAGGACGCACCTTCTCCCCTTTTTCATCAACTTGTACCATAGGAGAGGCTGAAGGGAGGAGGGTGTAGAACATAAGTATAGACATATGTATGTACAGAAAGTAAGAGGGTGCAAATAATTGAAAATGTCTAAATTTTTTTCAACTTTAATTCCGTTAATACGTTCAAACTGTGTGTTTCCATGTACACTTCACTTACCGTATTTTCTGGACTATAAGCAGCTACTTTTTTCATAGGTTTTGAACCATGCGGCTTATACAAAGGTGTACTATTCTTTGAATTATTCTTCCACCGCTAGGGGGAGTGCTAACCGGAATTAAAATAAAAACTAAGACAAAATAAATACAAAGAAGAATACGCTACTTCTTCTTCAGCAGATAGAAGTAGAAGCAGATTTCAAACAGATAAATAGATAAATAAATACCGGTTATTTTCTCTTGGTTCTGTCCCGTTTTAATCAGCAAAGTTGCTGCCGTGTTAAAAGACACTGTTAGGAAAGGATCTATTTATGTACAAATATGTACATCATTTACAGTTCAAAATCTTTCTTTACATGTAGTAAATATCTAATCTAACATCATAAATATCTGCGGCTTGCATATCTTTTTTTTTTTTTTTTAAACAGAGCGGATGCGGCTTATATACAGGTGCGGCTTATAGTCCAGAAAATACGGTATTTAAAATTTGCAAAAATTAACTCAGAAAAATAACTGTCTATATTTACATCAAAAATCTTTTCAGTGTTTTATGAGGCAAACCAATTTAAAAAATAAAATATCACTCATGAATTGTAAAACATTTCACCTACATCTCAACACATCCAGGATGAGGTCCATGTCTGTGGTGAGGACCTTGATGCCCTCCATGCTGGCTATGGTCCAAATGGGGACAAACTGATCGCTGTCCATCTGCGACATCAGGTACAAGTCCTTGGACAGATTCTCTCTGAATCACAAGAGACAAATCCATGCAGATCATCTCGATCAGTATTCTCTTAAAATCATATATGTATTTTTAAAGTGCTTCTAGCCTTCTCACCTAGAGAAATAAAACTCCAGCTCTTTCTTAAGAGACTCCCGTAGATTCTCAGAGGAGACTGGCTGTTCTTCAGTTTTACAATCTGTTGAGAAATAAAATTGAAATGTCAGTGCTAAGAGCAAAACGCATCACAACAATGACAAATGATAAACATCAGGGTAGACAACATAGGAAATCAAATTAAATCCATCCAAGTGTTTAACAAAAATGTACAATTTGCACACTGCTGAAACCCAAAGCAATGCAAGAGCAGGAATTACACATTAGTATGAAACCATGTCTTTTTCTGTACTTTATGGCCATTTGTTAAATACACACAAAAGACACTTTTACCATGTTATTACAGCCCTTTCAACATATTCTCTAATATTTCCAGGGGTAAAAAGACTCCAAAACAGAGGGGAGGAGAGTTCCGTTTGTAAGAGCAAACTGGCACTGCAGAATAAGCTACTCTTAAGAGTGGCATCCAAGTCACTCAAATGACTGACGCTGGCAAGCCATGTAATCCCACAACGATGCAGCGCTTTCAATCTATGTGAATTATTTCACCGTTGGTTTTGAGCATCCTGTTTTAATAAAAAAAAAAAAAAATTGAAGCTGGCGGTAAGTCTGAATAGAGTATGGCAACTTCTAGAAAAAGACAAAGCGTTGAAAGTTTGGGAATACTTTAGGGCAGTTGGTGATAAGAGGGGTTTGTACACTTTGTAAGACTTCGTTGGAGCACAACAGCGATGCATGAGCACCTGAAAAGGAGTCACACAGGAGCTGCAACAGCAAAGGACAACCGAAGTATGATTAAAAAACGTCACACAAGCTTGTGATTTTTTACAAATAAATTCAGTGAAGTATAATGACCATCTTTGGATGTTAAGCAGGCTACGTAATGTTATGTTTTAGGAAGTGACGGCAACGCGATGCACTAACATTTACACATTTTTAAGTTGCGTTCAAAATAAAATGAAAGCAAATTAAATGGCCATTAGTGGATTTTTGGAGGGGAGATTGATCGTTTACATTAGTCGTCACATATGCCTTGCCTGAGTGGATGCATTTGTCTTTGTGAGCACATAAGGGTAGAAACCTCTCATGAGTGATACAGAGAGCAAATAAAATTTAAACGCACATCCAAAACCATGCTTTTTTCCGTAGACTGCAAAACTGCAACCAATCATAAACCCACTGAGCAGAGCTGACAATGCCCAAGCAGGACCTGGTCAGGCCTAATTTACTTTAGTAAAAAACCTCAGTTTGCATAAACTGATTTTCACATCAGTCTTTGACCCTCAGATCTCATAATCTTAACGCTCATTGGGATGGAAGTGAAGCGTCTGACTTTGAAAGAAAGAATACAGATAGAAGAAAAGATAGGAGGAAAATAAGAGAGCCAAAGCCAGATACTCCATCCCCGTCTTCCCTCTATGCGCATCATGATTTCATCATCGGGTCTGACTAAAGGCTGAAATATGGTTCTGCGGCAAAACGACGCCGTGCCTACGGCGTGTGGTTTGGGTCGACGCAGACCACACGCCGTCACTGACACGTACCTCCCGAAAATTGTAACTACGCGTCGAGGCGACGCAAACCAAACGCAGACCGAGAGGGCTGTGATTGGTTCGCTTGGTAGCAACGCATTTCCGGTTTGAAGCAGTCGTGAACTTTCAGCGCTCTTTTCTTCGTGTATGTGTGATTTTTTTTTTGTTTTGGTTTTTTGCACAATAGTTGTCCTTATCTCTTTGATTCACTGTGGCCGGAAAAGGTCGGATAAACCATTCAGGAAAAGATTGCGAATTAGCGGTCACGGGGGGTATTGAACCGCGGCGAAATGGAGTGGCGGAAAAGTCCGAAGGGTTCGCCGCGGCGTCACGGCGACGGAGTAGGCACGGCGTCGTTTTGACGCAGAACCATAATTCAGGCTTAAGGCTCAAATGATTGAATTGGCGGTTGGAACCCCGCTCCTCCAGTCATCTGTCATTGTGTCCTTGGGCAAGGCACTTCAGCCACCTTGCCTCCAGTGAGGGCATCGCTGGTGTATGAATATTGTATGAATGTTTCGGTGGTGGTCGGAGAGGCCGTTGGTGTGGATTGGCTGCTACGTTTCAGTCAGTCTGCCCCAGGGCAGCTGTGGCTACACATGTACTTTACCATCACCAAGTATGAATGAAGAGTGAATGAACAATGGTACCATTGTGAGCACTTTGAGTGTTCAAGAAAAGCACGATAAATCAAATCTTGTACTACTACTCTTAGAAATTGTTCTCCAAAAATTTCACAACTCAAAGCTGCAACTCAGCTTTAGTTTACTTTAATGTCTAGTGTATCATAGGTACACCATCGGAAAGCTCTTGTTTTTTACTTTCAGAAATTGATCAAATTTTTGATTTGCAGCAACCATTTAGTTGTAATGTTAGCTTCTTCCTGCCGTTACTCCTGTGTGTCCATAAACTATAAATACCTACGTGAGAGGCTGGTAATTCTTGTCTGTGGTTGTACTTTAGAAGCCTTGGAGAAGCTGTAAAGACCTGTATTAGTGTGCGAAGTTCTCTTTCTCTATGGTCTTTTCCCTTTGATTATTCCCCCCAGGGGTCACCACAGTGAATCATCCACCTTCATCTAAACCCCATTCTCTGCATCCTCTTCTCTGACACCAACTAACTTCATATCCTCTTTCACTTCCGGTAGTTTTTGAATTTTCTAGATATCTTAAGTGGCCTTGGGGTTATAATTAAGAGAAGTACTCTGCCAAGTTCTGTTGGCGATGACAGGATGGTTATAAAGATGCTTAGATTTGACCTAACGGTTTATTTTTTTAAGGAGTCTTATGAGCCGAATAGTTTGGCAATCACATAAGTTAAATAAATGCCGTATTTTCTACTTAAGATATACATTTCCAAGGTTTTCTTGTCAAGTGTGACTTATACATCTGCATAACAACACAGTCTGATCTCAGGGGAAACTTGCAAGGACATCTTGGCAAGATTAGCAAACCTTCAATGCTTTCCACTTGTGAATTGTCTTTCTCACTGTAGAACATAGAATTTTAGTTTTACAATTCTCTTAATTGATGTGGTGCAACAAGTGCCTTCAAGGAGTTTGCCTGTATCTTTTCCTCTCGGCACTGTATTAACATATACCTGAATGCACCAGACCTTCAGCATGCCATAATGTCTGCAAATCTGCTGATGATCAATTTATGATTAGCAACACCTGGCTGCAACTTGTCCTTTTAAACCCCATGGAAACACTAACCAGTACTTGGTATTGCCTACACGATTCCCTTCTTAAATGAAAAGAAGCTGACCTTTCACAAATACATCTTTACATTTCACTTCTCTTCCTTTCTTACAAGTGTGTGCCAACGACATGACAATTTGAAATGAGGGGAAGAAAGTCTCCAATCCAGAAACTGTTACGTGGGTATGCCTGTGTATATGATGGATATATCTGTCTCAGATTTTATGTCCCTTCAAAAGAAGTGACGATGTAAATTAGAAATGCTGCTACGGTCCATATTTCTATTCTTTCTTGCCTCCATCTCTTCTCCAATCAAATCTGATCAACTTTTTGACCAAACCAAATCAAGAGAAGAGCAGGTACAAAAAGCTCTTCTATTGATTAAACAAACCTATCCAGTTGAATGTGTTATAATTCTAAATGTTATAAATATAAACATATTTCATTAGCTTAGCACATTTTCCCTGCCATCCTTGCTGGAGGACTTTTCGTATTGGCAGTGCAGGTATTCATCATAACAACCAGTGGTCAAAGTTCAACCAAGTTAAACTTTGGCTGTCACCTGCAAGTGAACTCACTTGGCTTGTGCTTTGTTTGGCGTAGCCACAAATCATCATCATGTGGTCTCAGCCACTGGAAATAATGTGTTTCAAAAGCAGCAGTGGCACTATTCCTGTCCAAAGGCCATGATGCAAAAGTACTAAGTTATCTGTATGACAGATTACTGTGGTGCTGCACTTGATTACATTCACAAGTGCCTTTAACACCCTGCATCCACTCCCTGTATGTAAATATGAACAAAAAAATTTTGAAAACCTTGCTCAAGTGTTACCTAATGAGTGGTAACTGGGTTTACAGTTTGGGGGAACTATGTTTCACCTGGATACAAGGCTTGTTTAATTTTCAGGTATAATGATGTTAAGGTAAACACAGGGATTAAAGCAAAAAAAAAATCCCAGGACGGAAAGTTTTCAGACCCTTCCCGCATATTCCGCAACTTCCAGCATATTCCGCAATTTCACCGCATAAAAGCACATAAAAAACCCGCACATTTAATCGCATAATCAATGATTTTAGCCCGCAAAATCAAGGATTTTAGCCCGCAGAATCAAGGATTTTTGCCCGCGTTTTTCTGGAGGGTCTAATTAGGTGTCAGGTTACGTGCATCTAAAACCAGAGGAGAACTTTACTGTGTGTGCACAGCCAACAGCTGATTGACTGCAGTGGGCGCCGTTCGACAAGTCACCGCGGCGCTACAGACACCCCGGTGTTCATATTTTTTGTCAGATTTGCGCTGATCTCATAAAAAAATATCCCAAAAAAATCCCCAGGACGGAAATCCGTACCCAGTACGGAGAACTTTAATCCCTGGGTAAACAATAAAGCAAGAATCTGATCAGCTGGTACGATCTTTTGTTAGTTAGTGGTAAGACCACTAACTTTTTTGTTAGTGGTAAGACCACGCACTTTGCTATATCTACATGTTACATTTTAGATCCTATACAATCATTATCATTTTTGAAACATACTGAAAACGGTCATCTACTTAGCAGCAGCCACAGTAAATTTGTACAGGCGACTGCATGTGATGTGACTGACCTGAGGTCCCTGTTGTGGACTCAGCGGGGGAAAAGCCCAACTCTTGAGGGTCCATTCCATTTACTGCTATCTCAGCTGTTGCTGTGGAGCTGCTGTCATCCAGGGCTGTGAATCCCACAGTGTACTGCTTGCACCCAGCAGTTGAAGACTCAGAATAATCTTTAAAACAATAAAAAGATTTGAATCAGATACAACAGCACATTGTCTTACTTTCATTTCTTGCTTATATATAAAAAGAACCAAATCACCAATACCAGTTTATAAATGTATAGTAATGTCTCATATATTATAAGGAAAAAAAAAAAGCGCACACAACATGTGAAGTTTTCTGAAATAGCTTTTTCAAACATTGAAAAAGCACTATAAATAAAATTAAATAAAAACATCTCCTTCACTCAGATGTCAAAAGTTAATTTCTCTTACCCTCATTATCTTCCGAGGTAGGCCAATGAGAGCTGCCGGTAACGGCCTCACTGGAGGCCACAGGCATCTCCTGCCACACCTTGGCATTTGGGTTCAAACCAGCACCTTTTGACGTGACCTTCAAAACAGAAACAGCAGGATCAGACGAGTTCCAACTCAATTTAAAACCAAAATGATGCTTGCTTGTACTGCAGCTGAATCAAGGATGAGAAACAGCAGGGTTACTTTCAGGGAGTGAAATGGTCAACTGAAAAAGTCAGATGGCATGTTAATTGTCTTTGAATTAATATGAATGTTTCTTTCTGAATCAACAAAACATTGAGTATTTTGTATTTCAACTTCTTGCCAAAAGACAAATTTGATAATTAAAAAGGCTAATTTGACAAAATAATGTAGTTTTGGTGACTGAACAATTGCATCTTCTTTAAGATATGTAGATACATCTGCTGTCACAAAAGCATTGTATTTAGGCCTGCAAATAAATGTAAATTTTTCTTATAAAAAGGAAACAAGTTGGTTGTTTTTATAAAGTGATCCATCTTGTTTTCAATTGTATATTTATAATTTGGCTTTAATTAAGCAAAAGTTTTATCAGATTACATGAGTAATCAATGGTATATTCAATAGAATAAATTACCAAAATATTCGATAGCTGCAACCCTAATTGTATTTAGCAAGTGTCAAATAACAGCTTATTTATAAATAAATAACTAGAATGTCAAATAATGTACAATAATAGGCCTTCACTATGACAGCTTATTGTACAACTATTTATTCTATTTAAAATAATATAAAAAGTTTTTTTTAAATTAGATATAAACGACAACACCAGCATACCACATGCCTTCTGTCAAAAATGTAGCCATTACGCCTACCGGAGCAAAATGATTAAAACTGCAATGTTTAAAACAAAATTACAGTCGCTATCTGCATGATACAAAAAAAAAAAAAAGTAAAGCAACAAAATTAAAAGTGGTAACTGCTCCCTGTGGCATTAACCTACATTTTTAACCAAATATTAGATCTGGTGCCCCATAATGTAACCAGCTGTGCTTCACCAAGAAATATTATGACCCTGCAAAGATCTAGTGCCCAAAATAAGTCATACAGTATTACCATGCACAGACTACACATGCACAATATAAACTTTGAGGATCTACATCATATGAACGTGTACAGCAGTGTCCAACAACATGTGAACTATAGTAATGCAACACTCATCATTTTCCATGAGTAATCTACAAACGAAGCGTATGTGGTAGCATAATGTATGCCGACTTCAGAATCAATAGAAAGAGCAGAATGGTTTTTGTTTTATTTATTTTTTGGTGGAAGTTATGTAAGAAATACAAATACTGCTGCTACCAAGTAACTGCTGGGCTTTGTTTGAATGCAATAAAAAAAAAGAGACGAACAAACGGAACACATATGAAGGAGATCTGCTAAAAAATAGCATCTCAAGTTGTACGAACATATTTCATTTACAGAACGCATTAATTTTAACCTGCCTTACAATTACTACCAGGATATTAATGATTTTTTCGGTCATTTAAATCTGCACCACATGTATCCGAGTCGTCACACCAGTAGGAAGTGTTTGGCAAGTTGCGCCCAAATGTATAATAGTAAAGATAAAAGTATTAATCTGACACTCAAGGTTAAAATTCCCTTATCTTTTTCAAAATTATAACTTTGTTCTACACTTCCCTGAAATTATTACTTTGTTCTACACTTCCCTGTAAAAGTCTAATTGTTGCAGTATATGCCTGCAATTCTAATGTATTTAGTAATATAAAAAAACTTTTTTCTTTTAATAGATTGTTAAAATAGTTTTACAATAAGCTGTCATAGTGAAGGCCTATTAATTATCTCTCATCCATGG
Organism: Cololabis saira; assembly: GCF_033807715.1. NCBI lineage: Eukaryota > Metazoa > Chordata > Actinopteri > Beloniformes > Belonidae > Cololabis > Cololabis saira. The sequence goes on from NC_084598.1 coordinate 26,418,551, forward strand.
TATATTATTTGACATTCTAGCTATTTATTTATAAATAAGCTGTTATTTGACACTTGCTGAATACAATTAGGGTTGCAGCTATCGAATATTTTGGTAATCGATTTATTCTATCGAATATACCATTGATTAGTCAAGTAATCTGATAAAACTTACTTTTGCTTAATTAAAGCCAAATTATAAATATACAATTGAAAACAAGATGGATCATTTTATAAAAACAACCAACTTGTTTCCTTTTATAAGAAGAATTGACATTTATTTGCAGGCCTAAATACAATGCTTTTGTGACAGCAGATGTATCTACATATCTTAAAGAAGATGCAATTGTTCAGTCACCAAAACTACATTATTTTGTCAAATTAACCTTTTTAATTATGAAATTTGTCTTTTGGCAAGAAGATGAAATACAACATACTCACTATTTTGTTGATTCAGAAAGAAACATTCATATCAATTCAAAGACAATTAGTAATCTGATAAAACTTACTTTTGCTCAATTAAAACCAAATTATAAATATACAATTGAAAACAAGCTGGATCACTTTATAAAAACAACCAACTTGTTTCCTTTTATGTATTTGAGCACATTGAGTCCATGCTCATCATGTGAAATGTGCTTTATAAATACATTTGCCTTGCCTAAAATAAATATTTCATAAAAAAAAAAAAAAAAGTTTAGGTTTATACAATAACACACCGGGCAAAATACAGATCTTGTTGTGGACCAAATGCGGTTTATGCCTTTGTCGAGAAAGGAGTGAAAGGCAGCTTTCCAATAACCTTGAAACGTCAGTAACTGTAACATCTACCAGCTTCCTATTATGACATTGTCACTTGCCACCTGCTAGCAGATCCAGCCCCCTTTTTGTTGAAGCCCTTGCTTTGAAAAAAAAAAGAGCAGATTCTAGTTGAAATAGTTGGGGGTGGGGGGGGTTGATATATCCAGTCGACCAGTGTCTTTGATTTAAAGCAACGGACATATCTCGGACGTGCAACTTGACACATGGTTACAATGCATGGCTGTGTGCAGCAGCAGCAGCAGCACAGGCCGGAGAGCAGCAGTCAGCTGACTGCGCCGCCGCGCAGGCCAGGTATCTGCATGCTGCTGCTAGCAGCGCTAGCCCCAGACAGATTACCACCCAGTTACAGGGAATCAACCACAACCACCCAGCAAACGACAATCTTAAAGAGTCTGCAACATAATTTAAAACAAAAGATCAACCGGGTTGGTGTGCATACATGCCTCTAATAGCACTGACGTCATTGTAAAACTGCGTCAAAACTTAACAAGCTAATGATTACTCAGCAAACTACTTAATGAGTGTGCTTAGTTTGGCTGTGCGGCAGCTAAGGGGAAACATTTTTTAAATAAAAACGCTTTTTTTTCTTCATTTTTTGTTGCACGAACTGGATGCAAAACACGCAAAACAAGTGCAACTTGTGTCTGTTGTCACAACTCTACACCATCATCAGTCTCAGGCGGATTACGCCGAAAAATACCAGAAAAGTCTAAAGGCTGATTTATGGTTCCGCGTTAATGCTGCGTTCCATTTACCTCGGAAGTCGGAACTCGCAACTGGGAATGACGTCACAGCCGAGTTATCAGCGTTCCCGTTACAAAGTAGGTAAACAAGTTTGTAGTTCGCATATACCACATGAAAATGTAAATTACACTATAGCAGCATATATATGCCGAACAATACTTGTATACGACTGATTTAGTGTGACCAAAACTAGAATGAAGTGCTACGAATTTTTACACAGCTCTCTTCTACTGTTTACAACCGGGGCAGCCATCTTGGAATGTGAACTCGGGGGTGGTGAAGACTCTCCCACTTTCCCAGTGGGAAATCCCACTTCGAGGGGCGTTCCTGTTGAAAATTCCGACTGGGAACTGGGAAATCCCCACTTCCGAGGACAAATGGAACGCGGCATTAATCGACGCAGACCCTACGCCGTAGGCTCTGCGTCGATTCAACGCGGAACCATAATTCAGGCTTTCGCCACACAGTTACTGCTTCACATTGACTCAATTTAGTGGAAATTCACTTTTAAGTGTTAAATATGAATATTAAACATCAGGATGGCAGCTGGCGGCTGTAGCCGCCGCTGGGCCTGGCTCTCACCATGCCGCCGGGCCCCCCCTCGCCCCCGGGCGGAGCCGCGTCCTCCCCGCCGGTGCTGGGTCCGGGATCAGCCTCCTCCTGCAGCAGCGGCGGCTCTCCGCTCTGGTCTGAACTCATCAGCCGCTCCTGATCACTCCCACCCCGCCGCTGTCTCCCGGTCCCCCGCCTCCCCCTCCCCAGCAGCAGTGGTGGGGTGGGTTCTGCTGGTCCTGCTGGTTCTGGTCGGTCTGGGTCCGCACACTTCGACTTAGCTCCCTCGCTAGTTAGCCACTTAGCTCGCTATGAATCAACGCAGCGTGCTAACGACGGCGAGCTTCAATGAATCGGGGTACTAACTGGGTCGAGCGATGCCCTAACCATGACTCTTTTGACACCACGGTCCTCGCCGGCAGTTTGGTCAATATTACCCCCCCACAGCGTGTTCGTGAGGCGCATTCCTGACCGGGCGACCGGAGCGGACACAGCGGACATGCAGCTCTCCTCAGCGCAGGCACGCAGTCCGCCGACGTCCCGGCGGCCCCCGCGGCTCCGTGACCTCTGACGAAACACTTCCTGTTGCTGCTGCTGTAGTTTTCAACCTTTCTTATTTGTGGGTCTATTTCAGGGGAACGAATTTAAAATGTATTTGAAATCTCTAAAACGTATAACAACAATTAAGGCACGAAATTTATATGATCTCTTAAAGAATTTTCCCTACTGAATTGAATAAAATCAGTCTGAATTCCCCCTTATAAAAGCTGCTTTTTTTTCCTTACTAGTTTTATTACTTTACTAATTTAATTACTTATTTATATAAGTTCCCTTTATTTCATTATGTCTGTTTATTATTTATTTTATTCAGTCTGTTGCACTTTAGGTTAAAACATTTTAAAATATGTCACATTAGGATCAGTTTCATGTTCCCTTGTTACTCTTTCTGGATTTCTAATGCTGTATTATTTGTCATGCTCAATTCACTCAGCTGTTGTAGTCTTTTCTATTAATAACGTCATGCCATTATATATACTACATTTGTTTAATTGTTGTTTATTATTACTGTTGTAATTGGACATGTACATTACTACCTGCCTTGGGAACACCTGAATGTGTTTTCACTAATTGTAACGTCTGACCTATCAGTAAAGTTTCTAAAAAAAGGAGAAAAAAAAAGTGTCTATTTCAGGGGTCGGCAACCCAACATAATGAAAGAGCCATGTCTGGTGCCGCAAAAAATGAAAATTCTTGTATCAGCCTTAGAATGAAGGCAACACATGCTGCATGTTTCTATATTAGTTAGAACTGGGGGAGATTTATTTTCATTATGCACTTTGAGAAAAAAGTCGAAATGTCGAGAAAAAAGTCAAAATTTCGAGAAAAAAGTCGAAATGTCGGGAAAAAAGTCAAAATGTCGAGAGAAAAAAGGCGGAAATGACGAGAAAAAAGTCAAAATTTCATGAAAAAAGTCAAAATTTTGAGAAAAAGGTTGAAATGTCGAGAAAAAAGGCGGAAATGTTGAGAAAAAAGTCGAAATTTTGAGAAAAAAGGCGTAAATGTCGACGTCCCGGCGGCCCCCGCGGCTCCGTGACCTCTGAAGGAAACACTTCCTGTTTCTGCTGCTGTAGTTTTCAACCTTCACAAGAAACTCATTACAGAGATAGACAGGCTGCTTCTCAACTTTGTTTGGAAAAATAGAACTCAGCATGTAAAAAAATCTGTTCTACTAAATGAATATGAAAATGGAGGACTAAATGTTCTTGTTTCTGCACTTTAAATGACACATTTAAGATAAATTGGCTTAAAAATTTATATAAAAATCCCCACTCCATATGGAATTTCATACCCTCTTATATTCTGTCAAAATTGGGTGGACTGAATTTTTTCTTGGCATGCAACTACAATATTGAAAAAATCCCAACAAAAATGTCATCATTTCACCGCCAGGCCTTCCTATCATGGTCTCTCATCTTCAAACACAACTTCTCTCCCCATAAATATATTATATGGAACAACAAGGATATACTCTTTAAACACAAATCCCTTTTTATTGAACATTGGTTTAAAGATAACATAATATTTGTGGCTCAATTGTTTGACAGGGTTGGTCGTCTCTTTCTTACATTGAGTTCTTAAAAGAATATAATATCCCTATATCACCTGAAGACTATGCAAAAGTTTTTGGAGCAATCCCATCTGGAGTGTGCATGTTATTTAAGTCTCAAATTAGAATGGAAACCCGACAATTAGCCTTGCTACCTTTGATTGATACGACAGTTGGCTAAATTTGCTTATCCTGAAACCATAATAAGAATAATAAAACAATTACAACTTTATTTAAAAGGGATATCTCTTCAGTTCCATACGTGATCCCATATTGGAATAAATATGTAAAAAATATTAACTGGAAGAAGGTCTGGCTCTCACCCAACCAACAGAGGTGTCAAGTAACAAAGTACAAATACTTCGTTACCTTAGAAATTTTGGTTATCTATACTTCACTGGAGTAATTATTAACTTTTTACTTTTACTCCTTACATTTTCACGCAATTATCTGTACTTTTTCCTCGATACATTTTAAAAACAGCCTCGTTACTCCATTTCATTTCAACCTTTAAAAAATACTATCCAGTTAAATTGCTCCATCCGGATAGAGTGAATTTGGTTGTGGTTGTTTCAGATGTTCTTGTCCAGTTTTGTTCTTACATCCGTTCCCTCAGATTCCTGCAACTAAACTTGGATATACATTCCAATAGAGGTTAGGATAAATGATAACATGTCTTTGAAGTTTGACTTTTTGCACCATTACAATACTTATAGACAACTAGTGATCATAGCCTATCTGCTGCTCTCTGAAACACATGTTAATGCTGAATAGTACACATATATGCTTCTTTAATATATTTGCATTATACTAAGATCCATTCATTTTCAATGGCTTTTGTCCTTAATGCCTTTTTCCCCTTACTTTTACTTTTATACTTTAAGTAGTTTTGAAACCAGTACTTTTATACTTTTACTTGAGTAAAAAACTTGAGTCGATACTTCAACTTCTACAGGAGTATTTTTAAACTCTAGGATCTATACTTCTACCTGAGAATCAGGGGTGTCCAAAGTCGGTCCTCGAGGGCCTGTGTCCTGCATCTTTTAGTTGTTTCCCTGCATCAACACACCTGATTCTAATTAACTGTCATCACCAGCTTGTCATCAAAGTCTGGATAGTTCTCTTGATGACCAAGCTCCTTGTATCACGGTTTGATAAAAAAAGGGAGACATCTAAAACATACAGGACACCGGCCCTCGAGGACCGACTTTGGACACCCCTGACCTGAGTAATGAATGTGAATACTTTTGACACGTCTGCCAACCAATACCTGGTGACAAACAAAGTTAAAGAAATTTCATTTAAGTTAATTCATAAATTCTATCCTACAAATGATCACATCGTAAAAAGATTCAAAAGAAATATTGATTCAAAATGTACTTTTTGTTCTGCAAATTCTGAAACAATGACTCACTTATTCTGGCTGTGCCCCATTGTTCAAACTTTTTGGAGTGATATGTGTAATTTTGTGTCTGAAAGAATTGAAACTGATTTCAATTTATTTTGGAAGGATGTGTTGTTTGGTGTTTTTGACCATGTTATGGTTAGAATAAAGCCAAAAGAAACATTTATTATTAATTTGTTGATTATCCTTGCAAAATTCCACATCCACAAATCCAAATTCCTACACAAAAAACCCTCTTTTTTTACTTTTCATTGTGAATTAAATCAGTATCTGGACTCTATTAAGTTTTCTTCTAATTCAAAAGCAATCAAAACCATAAATGTATGTAAATGTTTTGGCTTTCTGTTATAATTCCATCCCCCTTGGCTGGTTATAATGTGTTGTGCTTTTTGTTTTGTTTTTTACTTGTGTTATACTCTTTATATCTTATAATTCAACGTGAAATTGCATAATGTGAAGATTTGTTATTATTGTACTGTTTGCAAATGTTAAATAAAAAAAAAAGTTTTCAACCTTTCTTATTTGTGTGTCTATTTTTTATTCTTTTTTTATTTTAATTGTTTAACAATACCAGTTCCACTAGGAAAAGGAGAAGGTAAAGCAGTAATAAAGAAGAAAGGAATGGAAATATGGCAGAAAAGGTGGGAGGAAGATCAGAAAGGGCAGGGATATCACAAAATACAAAAGTCCATCATAACAAAGAATTATACAGAAAGGAATAGAAGGCAAAACTTAACACATTCTGGCATGATTTTTCTGACATCATAACAAAACTTCTTGGAGTGCATCTTCCATTAGATCCTCAAACATGCTTATTAGGAGATATTACAAATATTGATGCTCGATTAAGAAAAGTTCAAAGGAAGTTTCTCGCACTGGCCTTGTGTGTTGCCAGGAAGTGTATTGCCATCACATGGAAGTCTGACTCCCATCTTTCTATAGGAAGATGGCTTTCAGAAATGAATAGCTGTGTTCCACTTGAAAAACGTACATATACACTCAGGAAAGACTATCAAACTTTTACAGAGATGTGGCAACCTTATTTGGCATATATGGACACTTTGTCAGCCTCTGATGGACGGATTGTAGATTTATAATCTTTTTTTTTGCTGTCAGTGCTTACTGTTGTCTATCTTGCCCTCTACACCTCATTTATTTGTTATTTATGTTTTTTATGGGGTGGGTTGGGGAGGGTTTTGAAGTTCAGTGTTTGTGTTTTCATGTATATACCTTGAAAAATGCTGAAAACAAAATAATCTAAAAAAAAAGAAAGGAATAGAAGGGAGGAAATAGTCATAACAAGACTCAGACTGGACCACACAGGATTAAATCGCACTTTGTTTGTTATGGGAAAAAGGGACAGTGATAAGTGTGAGAACTGTGGAGTAAAAGAAAACAGTGAACATATTCTAATGTATTGCAACAGATATGAAATAGAAAGAGAACGGCTACAGGAAAAAGTCAGACTGGAATTTGAGGGGGATACTGGGAACAGAGGGAGGGGGGGTTGAAATCACCAGAAAGGCACTAATTCATTTCTTAAAAGACACTAGGCTGATCAATAGAATTTCAAAAACAGGCTAAATGAAATGATGTTACACACTCTTGTACAGTAGGTGGCGGTATGCACCTTAAAGTTGGTTGCGATCCGCCAATAAAACAGAGAAGAAGAAGAAGAATTTTAATTAGGGCCCGAGCACTTACAGTGCGAAGGCCCTATTGTATCTGTAGGAATTTTTTTTTTTCCTCGTTTTTATTTTTCTTCCGACGAAATGAGGGCCTTTTTGCCCCCCTAAATGTGCCCCAAAAGTCACCAAATTTTGCACGCAAGCCAGGCCTCGCGAAAAATGTGATATTTAATGGTTTGCATTAATGGGCGTGGCGAAATGGCTCAACAGCGCCCCCTAGAAAACTTTGTGCCTCAAGCCCCACAATACAGTTTGACGTACATGCACGAAAATCGGTACACACCTGTATCATGTCGCAACTTAAAGAAAAGTCTCTTTTTTCTCTCTGAACAGGAAGTTGACCATTTTAAATTAATCGTGTAATTTTGGCGCAATTTATGCCATTTCTTCAGCCGTTAATACGGCCCGAACCGTAATGTGCACCCAGGTGTGTTATACATCAAAATGTGTGTCTCCATCCTGCGACGATGCGCATTACTTTTCTCAGTCAAAAGCGTTACCGTGGCAACGATAGATGCCAAAAAGCGAGCGTGATGTTACATCACTGCTCCTTCTGGATATTTTGATAGGAAAAGAAATCTATTTGTACATAGTTGGAGGACAACAATATGATTGATTGACAGTTGGGTCAGCCAATGGCTAGCCGTTATCACTTTCTCATCCATAACCATCATACTACCATGCTTAGCGATGCAGCCAGCTGTTTGCATTAACCCAGCGTCAGCTAAATGTGACAGTCATTTTTTAATGGTGCTATAGAGTCAACATGGTAAATGTCTGATGGCACTTCTGCAGATTTTTTGCTGAGGTTCAGCTGAAGGAGCTTGGAGCAAAGATAACTTTGATTGAGATGTGGTTGGTGTGTTCCCATCATCTCTTGAGCAACATGTAGCTGTTCCCCTTATGAAGAAAAAGGGGCCTCAGAACTGGTCTTCAGAAACCAATGGGTCATTGGGCTTAATGCAATTGTTTTATACAGTCCATGGTTCTTCTATAGTTGGTGTTTTTACCTGTGTGGTGGAGGCAAACAAGGAGAGGTGGAGAAGTGCAGAAGTGAAGGTCAGTCCCAGCAAGACAGAATATATGCGTGTAAAGAAAGAGGAGCAGGTGGAACAATGAGGATGCAGGGAGTAGAGGTGAGGAAAGTGTAGTTAGAATACTTTGCCTCAACTGTGCAGACCAGTGGGGAGTGTGGAAAATAAGTGAAGGAGAGCATTCTCTACAAGCGGGATGGAGTGGGTAGAAAAGCATGTTTGGAGACATCTTGGAGTGTAAAGAGACATGTGTACATGATGGTAGTGAGGTCAGCCCTTTTCTATTACTTGTGGACTGCAGCACTGACCAATATTTATGAAACAGAGCTTGAGGTGCAAGAATTGAAGGTATTAAGATTTTCTTTAGTAGTAACAAGGTTGGATAGGATTAAGAATAAGCATATCAGAGGAACTGCCAGGGCCAAATGTCCTGTAGAGTGAGAGGCTGGATTGAAATGGTTTAGATACGTAAAGATGAATGGTGAATAAACTGGTAGACAGATGCTGTAGATGGAGCTGCAAGCCAGATAAGGAGACCATGACAGTGATGGAGGGTAAGCATTTTGTTGTTATGATAGAAAAGGCAGAGGACAGGATACGATGGAAATGGATGATCTGCTGGCAACCTCTGAAGGGAAAATTGAAAGAAGTAGTAGTCATGCTTCCGTGTTCTTTTTAGACAGCAGACGTTCTCTCCTGGCAGCCCTTCAAAGTAAAGCACACTTGTTGAGTCTTCTGAATGTGCTCTCTGGCCTTTACCATTTAACATGCTCAGGGTGTGAGATCTAGCTCTCTAATTTCACGTTGAGGTAAATTGGCCATTACTTGGTTTTACAACTATTTCCTGATTGATGTGTGGCATCAGTTACTTTTAAGACCATTGTTCATTACTTTCCCTGTTGGTATAACGTCATCACACAAGTCTACCCGCTGATATTCAGTTCATTGGGCTAAGAACATCTGGCTGCAACTCACCCTCTCAAAATGAACTCCAGCTCGACCACATTTGAAAAAACAGAAACTCTGGCATCAGAAACTCTGGCATCAGATTTAGTGACACAAGTATAAATAGAACTGCCTCTTCAGTCAATGTGCCACAGTTGGGGAATCCTTCAAAAATGGGAAAAAAGCAGCATTTCTGCTATAAGTATTTTTAATGTTGAAGCTGGGTTTATTTTAAGGCCTTGAGGATGTCTGAAGAAGATATTAAAATGTAATCACTCCAGAAATCCTGGAGGCAGATGACTTCATGGAAAAGAGAAAAGTTTGGGCCACTTTGCAAACATCTGCTAATCCTACATGGACCGGCGTTTTAACCTGATTATGTAGAAGTTATTTCCATTGGTTCCAGAATATGAAAAGTGACACATTGCTCTGTAAATTATGAACAGTTCAGCATCTTTTAGAATATATCTTTAATCAGGTTCAACACAGTCATATAAAGTTCTTTAAAGAGCTTCAAACACTGAATCCGGGAGAGGAAAGAATAGGTCAGCAGCTCTTTTATCCAGGCACATGGACAGGTGGTTGGACATGTATATTAACTTTGAAACTGATGCAAGAAAGACGCCCCTTTTCAAAACACGTGCTCAGAAGGAGCAGTATCAGTTTACTTCCCAAGTGTAGCTCTCTTGTTGATCACATGCTCCATGTCAGTATGTTCAGATGTGTCCAGTTTGATATCGTACTTGGCCAGGATCTTCATGATGGGCCTGATTTTCAGCCACCACTGTGTCTTTGGGATGCGGTGCCTGCAGCAAACAAAGACAGAGTCAGTCATCACTGGACCCGATACACTGCTTATTACAGTATGTTACTAAATAAAATGAGCAGCTTACTCAAAATCTGTGTCTGATTTAAGATCAGCAAGAGGCTGGAAGTTGAGAGCCCTCTTCCTCATGCCCAGCACACATGCAGAGTCCGGTGTGTTAGCAAAGATGCGACCTAAGAAACCCATAGAGCAAAACTGTCAATGTGTCAAGTTATTTTGTTTGTGGAGAGAGAATATAAATCTGCAAAGCACATTATATGGGAGTACTTTTAATTAAGTTGCAAGTGAGTAAAAGTGCATCAAGACGATAACAATAGATGCAATAGTTGATTTACTGTGGGGAATATATATGATACTGATGAGAATTATGATGAGAACATTGTGTTGCAACATTTGTTTTGCAATTGGGGATAATAATAAAATTGAGACGAATACCAACTCAGCATTGAAGGTAAAAGATGAAGAACTAAAAGTTTCCTTGGAAAGAGTTGAGGTCAAATTGGCCATAAAAACAGCAGTCAGAATACATGGCAAAAAAAGTGGGATACGTGGCAAAGAAGACTTTCATGTCATAAAGAAATCAACAAATGTGAGAGCTTTTGAAGGGAAGTGAAGGAGGGGAGGGGGATTTTTAAAATAAAGATTAAGGCTTAGATGTGCAACACACAATTTAAATTGAAATCATGCATTAGTTTGAGATGGTTTCAGTGTCCGTGGTAATGAGATATACAGTATCACGCATAATTTTACAAGGGATTTCAATCCTATAACGCTGGATGTATCACCTTTGATACATTCATTTCTGAGATCTCTGAACCACTTCCATAATCATAAAAAATAAAAAAAGGTTTTGCTTATAAAAAAACAAATGTTGTTGCTACCCTTTTCAGCTGAAGAACATGTTGCGATGTGGATGTTCTTCCTTGTTTCTGCTCTGATAGGTAAAAACAACTGCCATTATGGAAATGTTGTGACCAATTAATTTTAGTATAAACACTGGGTCTAAGAGTTACTTAGATCTTCATGTTTACTTATCTTCCTGTTTTTCTACTCAACAGCTTCAGGAACTGGTCATTTGCTTGCAGCTTTACATCCCATTCCTTGTAACAGTTATTGTCACTGAATTATTCTGCCAGTGATTTTGATGTTGTAGCTGATCAATGTATATCATTAAATGTTATTTATATCAAAGAGATTTTTGATACCCGTACCATGCCTATAGCACTCTTTGAGCTTCTCGGTCAACCACAGAACAGACTTGGCACCCATCTTAGTGCCAAAGTTTCTGTCGAAGGGTGTTGGAGTGCCGCCCTGCATCCAAAGAGGACAGACAAGCATTTACAATTCAAGATGAAGGAGCAGAAAACTTTAATTTGGGGTTATTTTAAACACTTCCCCACCTGCTGCATGTGTCCCAGGATGTTCTTCCGGCAGTCAAAGACGCCCTTTCCTTCTTCTGAGTACAGGTTAAAGATGAAGTCGGTAGTATAGTTGGAATTGCTGTTTTCATTCCTTTTAAAGAATAAACAGAATAAAAAGTGGGGTTTGTTTTTTTTCTAAGTTGAAGGGTGAACAGAGAACTCAAAAATAAATTCTGAACCACCGCTGTCCCCCCATGATGCTCCAGAGAAATTAGTTTGGGCTCTTCTTCACCCTGGTGTTCTTAGAGTAACATCAATTTAAAATGACCTATGTGATCATTTGGACTGATGTGTTTCTTAGAAATAGACTAAGACTAAGAAATAGACAAAAGGTAAAATAAAACATGTTCAAAGAAAAAAAAAAGACTTAAGTCTTTAAAAATGTACCACAAAATATATGTGTTTAAATGCTTACGAATGAGTTTAGCATCCAGTGTTTGCCCAGAATACTGGTAGTGGGTCCTTACCTCAGTAATTTCTGTTTGCGTTTCACTTGTTAAAAGAAACCTACCGGAGAATCAAACCCCTCTTCACTGTTGTCTTCATCTTTTCCAGAAGATGCCCCACATTTACCTGCAGCCCAGTTTCACAGATTGCACACTCAGAACACATCACTGCATAACTCACAAAAATCTTTCTTTTCTGAAGAATTTCACAACAGATGCAGGATTGTGGGGTTTTCCTCATTAGTTAATATGACTGTTCTGGATAATATTATGATACGAAAATCCTTTATGGCATCCAGCTCACCCCCAGATCTCTAATGTTGAATTTTTCCTCAAAGATGTAGGCAGCATCAGCCCCGGCAGCCAGGCCTGCCATGGTGGCCAAGTAGCCGCAATATCCCCCCATGGTCTCTACAATGAACACGCGTCGCTTCGTCCCGGCTGCAGACTGCTTGATTCTGTCACAAGTCTGCAGAGAAACCAACCACAAGTATGCCAATCTGCTTGCCACCCGTTGGATGTGTGTGTAAGTGTGTTTTCTGCTTGGCCTCTAACCGAGGTGATGGTGTTGAGGGCAGTGTCGGCACCGATGCTGAAGTCAGAGCCGGGGACGTTGTTGGAGACAGTGGCAGGGATAACCACCATAGGAATGCACATTTCCTCATACTTTTCTCTCGCCTGAACCAGCTCCAGGCCTCCAACGTAGGCCTGCAGCGGGAAAAGGAGACGAAAATCAATTTGTTTGCTTCTACGAGAGAACAGAGAGTTTAAAGTTTTCTCATTGGAAAGGCACTGCTGAGGAGGTGAGGCAGGTAAGTCAATGTGCACAAAACATCAGATATTAAAGGGGATAAACTGTTGTCTTACTTCAAATCCACCAATGATCACCAGAGCATGAATGTTGAACTTGGCGATGTTCTGGCTGATCTGTTCCAAGAATTTGCCTGGAAGAGTTCTTTAAACCCAGACATGTTATTCAGCAAAAGTATATGTAGCATATTTTATTTGCAAAATTTAACTGGGAAATAAAGCAACTATTTTTAACCTTTTAGTGCCCAACACCGACCCTCCTTTTCCAGTCCAGCCACTCACTGAAGTCCAAATGATGGGTTCAACCTGCAGACAGTCAAAATAACCATCAGAAAATCTCAAATAAAACTATTTGAAACACTGCTATTAAAAAATAGAACTAAACAATTATATACACACTTGTACAGTACGTATGCATAATATCTGTATGAAGCACTTTTCAAAATGTCTTTTCCTAAAAGTGTAAAGAAGAAGGCCAACATATTTGTAAGTGAGGTTGGAAATGTGTAGTTACCTGTCCGTGAGCCAGACCATCAAAGCCATCGTGGACCGCCAACATGGTGTGACCCTGGATGAGGCCCATCCTCACAGCGGCACGGACGGCAGCGTTCATGCCGGCACAGGGAGCTCCAATGTTCAAGATGGCCACGTTGATGTTGCTCTGCCGTTAAGAGAGACAGCTGATATAGTACATATTAAAAATGCATATATATATATATATATATGCCTTAGGTTTTTACCAACATGGTATTAACTATTAATATATATGCAGACAAAAAACAACAGAGACAGCTGATGGCTCGTTTTTAGGTTTAGAATATTATCAATTGCTCTTATAATAAGAGTAGTGCTAGGCATTTGATGAAAAAGAAAAGTTCTAACCTTGGTGTCCGGAGGATTGATGTGAGCCAAGAGCTTGTATGTGTTCCAGTTATTCTCAAAACTCCTGCATAACATACATGAAAATCAGGTTGAGTGATCAACATTACAAGCTCAATTGAAAACACACTTTACCATCCCACTACTTTGTATTTCTGGTTCAGCCAACTTTATCTTATGTTATAAAAACATTAGGTTTTAAGATTTTCTGCGTTTCTTATGTATTTACTGTAACAGGTAAATGACAACAGTAAAATCTCACAAGGTAAAAACATTTAATTTGCATATTTACATTAATTCTTGAACTAAACTAAACAAAACAAACCCCTCAAAATGAACTAGTTATCTCGTCTACAATCTCGTTACGGAAAAGTAAAACAAATCATCTGATATTTCAGATGGCAATACATACTTTCCCCTGAGCTTGATGGCGTCGTCAAATCTTCCCTGATCCATGGCAGATGTCACATCTTTGGTCTATGAGGATATAACGTGTAAAGAAAAGAGATGCAGTAACCTCACTGTGATGCAAGCACGCAAAGCTGCACAGTAGGTGAAAATATATGACGTACTATTTGCACACACTCCATGAGGGGCAGTCTGACTGCCTGGTTCCCGGACAGGCTGACGACACAAGCAGGAGTGTCTGGATTGGCCTCCAGCAACGCCATCACAGCCTCCACTCCCATCCTGCTGCCCTGGAAGACGCATACACACCACAATAAAATCATCAGGCGTGTGTATGTGGCTTTACATTTGAGGTCTCAGTGATATAATCACCAGGATTCTGTCGAAGGCTGAGGGTGTTCCTCCTCTCTGTACATGTCCAAGAGTGGTGGTGCGGGTGTCAAAGCCAAGCCTGTCAGTCACCAGCTATAGACAGATAAAGCCAGTTTGTTTCGCATTACATTTGTGTAACACAGAACAGTGCAATTCTAGAGACAGGAAGAAAAGCTTGCCTTTTTGATCAGGTCAGATGTAATTGGTTTGCCGTCTCTGGAAATTGCACCTTCAGCAACAATGATCACGTTCAAACGAGAACCTCTGGCCCTTTGCTAGAAAACAAAGGAAAAAAAAATGCTATAATCCGTTCATTCTGATAGGTATGTGTGACAACAAAGTGCAGCCAGCCATCTGCAAATGAAGAAAAGACGGACATTTGTCAGCCTCCTGCACAAGTGCTCCTCCCAGCCCTCATCAGGTGGCATCTCTGGAATGAAGACCCAGTCGGCACCACAGGATAGAGCCGTCACCAGAGCCAGGTACCTGCAACACACAAACCAACGAGACATTTCCATTTCTGTTTTGAATTTTCCATGTGAATTGCATGTCCTGAAGTGAACGGACAAAACCCTTGTTTTCTAAATCTTGTCACAGCTGAGAATACCACTTGTTTTTTTTTTTATTTAGGTGTGTTAAATGCCAACACTCTCAATCTGTTTTTAAATTATTATTTTTCTTTTTTAAATTCATTGTCTTTTTTATGTATGTGTATGTGAAGTGTTTCATAATTTTTTGTTTTTATATAAAACTTTTTTTTTCTTTTTTGATTATTGGGGTGGTACAGATGTCTTAGAAGTTAATGTATCAAATATGATAAATCCACTATTATAGGGCTGTTGTTGATAATGTGATGTGGCAAAAAAATTATAAATGTGGGAGGAAGAAATGAAAGGAAAAAGAAAGAAAGAAAATAAATACTTACAGTTATAATATAGATGAACGCTGTCTTAAAAATGAATAAGTGTACATACATGCCATTATCTTTTTGACCAGAGGCCACACAACAACCCACAATACTGACCCACAATGTCTCCCCATCACTTCCAGAATGAATGTCCTCTGGTGGCTGCGGATAAAGACAAACATTTAAAATGAAAAGAAACATCACATTCACCCATCTGGTTACTGGAGCGTCTGCTTCTCATTATCTACCCCTCACAAGTGTAATAGCTATCCAAACTGCAATAGAGTAATTTGATTTCACGCAGTGAAGTCAATGAAATTCACTTTAATGGTGTTATGATGGGTGGTTGTACAGCACTGTCTGACCTCTGTGCAGTTGTAGTGATGGCGTCCACCACCTCAATGATTCGGTGCAAGGCCGAGTCGGTGCCAATGGTCATATCAGTGCCACAGAAGTCGTTGTCAATCGAGCCGACCATGCCAACGATGTTCAGGTGGGATGATTTGCTGGCTTGCTCCTGTGTGATTTTACCTGCAGTAAAAACGTTATCATTAACTACCTGTACATGTGTATAAAATACAGAAATACTTAAGAGCTGTTTTCAAAACTTAAGGGAGAGGTATATTCATAATCATGTTCCTCCTAAAAGAAGCTCTGAAGAGAAAGGCCCGACTGAGACACAGCTGATGTGGTGAAGCTGAGGGATTTTACAGATTTGTTACCATAGCAACACAATGGTTTGTTTACCAGCTTTGACCAGGTCAGCCAGCAGGCCACTCCACTCAGTCCTGAACTGATTGGCTCCAGTCAGACTGCCGTCGCCTCCGATCACGCACAGATTGGTGATCCCAAGCTTCACCAGGTTGCAGGCCGCAGTCATACGACCCTCCCTGGATCTGAAATCCTTGCAGCGAGCGCTGCCAATGACAGTGCCACCCTAACAAAGAGAACAAGAGAGGGAAGAAACTGTAACGTAATTAATAGGCAAAGATTTTCTAGTTTGGAAGGAAGGCGATTTCTTACATTTAAGCCATCAACGTGTATAACAACCCTTTAAGAAGCCTGGCCAAACTCATATGCTCATGCCATACCTTCACCACCACCAGGCTGCTTTATTTAGACAACAGAAATCATAGAAATGTGAATCACAAGCTTCGGTGTTACTGCATCTGCAGCTATTTAATGTCATCACTCAAAAAATCTCAGTATCAAGTTATCAGGCTTGGATTGAGTTCCCAACTCCAACAGGAGTTACGAAAGGGTCAGTCCATTAACATTATAAAAGAAAACTTGAAAAAAGGCATCTTCTCCACAAAAATGTGTCCTTCACATTTCGCTAGCTCATTAAGTCCATGTTTAAAAATACAGAACACATCACCAACTGTTTAAGCCAGTTAATTTTTTCCTTGTTTTTTTAGTTATATTTTAGCAGCATCCAGGATAGCTGTGTTTCTGTCTTCATGTGCTATTTAGCAGTGCTACTGCCAGCAAAACCATGGTCAATTCACATTTTAAAGAAGATATAATGACATGGAGAAACTGAATTAAAAATAATGGATATTGGATCGATATAATTCATTACTGTTTTGCTCCATGAATGCTGACAGATACATGTACAACTGAAAAGGCTCTGCACTACGTTTGCTCGCAGGGCACAAGTCAGGTGACTAATGTAAAGCTTTAAGATTCACAGAGGAGAGAAATGTTGTTAGCTGCATGGGTCCAAACCTCACCCTTCCAAATCCAGACTGATTTTATGTCTTGTAAACCCAAACCATGACAGATTAAGTTGCTTATGTATGTAATAATTATAAAACACAAACATTCAAAACAAATACACCCTTTAATACCATGTCCGTGCCATTCTGTGCCTAGTAGGGATGGGCGGTATGGACAAAAAAATGTATCACGATAATTTCTGGCATTTATCCCAATAACGATAAAAAAAATACCAATACAAAAAGTGTCATCAACGGGAATCTTTCTTTCTTTCTTTCTTTCTTTCTTTCTTTCTTTCTTTCTTTCTTTCTTTCTTTCTTTCTTTCTTTCTTTCTTTCTTTCTTTCTTTCTTTCTTTCTTTCTTTCTTTCTTTCTTTCTGGCATTTATCCCAATAACGATAGTCGTTTCTTTCTTTCTTTCTTTCTTTCTTTCTTTCTTTCTTTCTTTCTTTCTTTCTTTCTTTCTTTCTTTCTTTCTTTCTTTCTTTCTTTCTTTCTTTCTTTCTGGCATTTATCCCAATAACGATAGTCGTTTCTTTCTTTCTTTCTTTCTTTCTTTCTTTCTTTCTTTCTTTCTTTCTTTCTTTCTTTCTTTCTTTCTTTCTTTCTTTCTTTCTTTCTTTCTTTCTTTCTGGCATTTATCCAAATAACGATAGTCGTTTCTTTCTTTCTTTCTTTCTTTCTTTCTTTCTTTCTTTCTTTCTTTCTTTCTTTCTTTCTTTCTTTCTTTCTTTCTTTCTTTCATTTATCCCAATAACGATAGTCGTTTTCTTTCTTTCTTTCTTTCTTTCTTTCTTTCTTTCTTTCTTTCTTTCTTTCTTTCTTTCTTTCTTTCTTTCTTTCTTTCTGGCATTTATCCAAATAACGATAGTCGTTTCTTTCTTTCTTTCTTTCTTTCTTTCTTTCTTTCTTTCTTTCTTTCTTTCTTTCTTTCTTTCTTTCTTTCTTTCTTTTTGGCATTTATCCCAATAACGATAGTCGTTTCTTTCTTTCTTTCTTTCTTTCTTTCTTTCTTTCTTTCTTTCTTTCTTTCTTTCTTTCTTTCTTTCTTTCTCATTTCCTCAATTTATCGTTTTTACCGTGAGATGGCAAATTCTTACCGTGGGGAATTTTATTGACGGTTTATTGTGAACAGTAAAATATCACCCATCCCTAGTGCCTAGCATCATTCTTTTTCTTTATGTTTTAATGTCTTTGTAAAAATCATCTTGTTGTTGAATTGTGGGATAGAAATAAACTTGCCTTGCCTTGCCTGATTATAAACGGGCATTCATTGTTCTCCTCAAACTTTAGCAACGTGACTATGACTGCTTTCTCTCACTTTCCGCTTGTTTGCAAATTGATTTTGCTGAAACTTTAAGAACAATTACTATTTTAATCCTTTCTAATGATCTACACAAAGCGATATGTACTCCAGCTCTTATGCAGGTTTAAACCCACTCCGACAGCTGCACATCACTCACCAGCTGAAGCATCATTGACACACTCTCCCAGGTTGCAGGGCGAATGTTATCCCCTCCATCAACCAAGCCTTGGTAGCCCTGCAGCGCAAAAACACTTTTTGTTTTCTTTTTGTAATGCATACATTTTTTCATTGGCTGCTTTGTCCTGTTTGCGACATAACAGGTTGGCGTGCAGCCACATGTATGACAGTCGTACCTCATGAACAAAGTAGACTTTGGCTCCGGTGTAGAGACCAACTCTGACTGTGGCTCGCACAGCAGCATTCATACCTGAGACACACGTACAAAATCATGTGACTGATCGATTTACGCTCAATACAAATTTCCTTCTCCTGACAAATAACAACCATAAACACCCTGAACTTGACCTTTCAAGTGACTTGCCCAACATGTGGGCATCAGATCAGACAAAAATAGCCGTGTTGGAAAAAGAATAGGAGCAGGGTTGGGTGGACTGTATGTCTTCCTTGCCTTCTTGCCCTTGGACGTCTGTACACTAAAGGCCACACTGAGAGTTTGTGTTGTGATGAGCTGGCACACACCAGCTCTTGTTTCATCAGACAGCAGCTGTGGTTGGGTGGGCGTTTCTTTCCTTCATACCAGAAAAAGGTCAGTAAAACTAAAATTAGCCCCAAAGAGGTAAATTGAGGGAACAGAAGAAGCAATACAACACAAAGGAAAAGGGAAATTATACATAAACAGTTTAGATTTAATATCTAAACAATTTTAAATTGTTGTAAATAATCCTAGTTGAAATTTGATCTTTGAAGGTTTTCTATTAACTAAATATTAAACATTGACACCCAAGACTCTATGCTTTATCATGCTTTATTGTGGCTTTACAAATGATTCTCATCCAAAGGCCCACCAGCACTCACATCTGCAAAAAGTGAATCCATCTGATGCTTAAATATACAAACATTTAAAATGACATTTTACTAACTTCCATCAAAAAGACATGGACAGGACCTTGAATTCTGTATTGACCCCCAGTGTGCTCACTGGGGTATAAGTGCATAAATCAAAGAGCTGCTGTATGTAGAGCGATTTGTAGAAGTTTGTGTAAATGGGTAAATGAGAAACACAACGAAAATTGCACTTTGTAAAAAGGTTAAAAGAGTGACGTATAAGTACAAGACCATTTACCATTTATACCACTGGTTTGGATTTAATTGTTGCTCTAAGACTCATCGGCAGGGAGGAAGATGCTATCTGAATGACAGTCTTTCCTCCCCGTCTGGTCTTCTCTCTGGAATCACTTTCAGTTTTAACAGGTGGAGATAAAATTGTGATTAAAACAGTAAAGCTTTCTTCTCTGCTTACCTTGGGCATCTCCTCCTGATGTCAGCACAGCAATGGACCTCCCGATGCCCATCTTCGTGGGATCCGTAGTGGGAGGCGAATCCTTGGACATGTTTAAGCAAGACAGGTGTCCTCCAAGAGAGGAAAAAAGGTAAAGGAGAAAAGATAAAGCGCGATCCGACTTCGCTCCCTGCTTCTCAGCGGAGTCAATAGGGAGGGCACAGGCTTTATAGCATGTGCCCCCTCCCACTGAGACCTACACCACTCACTCACATAACCACACTAAATATATCATGTACAGTGAGCTCTTGCAGTGAACAGTAACAGATGGAGAAAAAAACAATGCACAACATACAAATGCAACAGGAAACAACATTAATGCATCTCAGTTATTTACAATCAATGCAATGCTGCAAGTCACCTTCATAGTCCTTTTATCAGCTATAGCACGCTTATTAATGACTACAGCTGGACAAATCTGGACAGGCCTGATTACGACCAGCTCTGATCAATCACACCTTTACTTATGTGCTGGCTAAGCCGGTTTAAAGACATATAGCATGATACCTCAAAATCATTAAAAAAAACACTTCCAATATGATGTCACAAGCCAAGGAATACTTACACACCTCTGAATCTGCAGAGACCTTAAGAGAGACTATGAACAACTAATGGTAGCTGACCTTCTACAGTTCCCAGGTTCCCAGAGTGACAACAAACCAATAAAAACCTCCAAGAAACTTTCTCACATCATGAAAGGTCATTGATTTAGTCTTTTTTCACAATCTGAAGGATGCTAGACGAAATGTATATTTACATATATATTTTATAGGAGAGTGGCAATATGGAAACAATTACTACCAAATAAGAACGCCATGACTTATTCCATTTATTTTATTTATTGCTACAATCTGCCTTGACAAACCTTAAAGATGTTGGGAGAATGTTCTCGGGACTGGTGAGTGGAAAGCTGATCCATCTGAAGAGTCCTGTTACAGATGTTGCAAACCAATAACAGAACAGACCTAAATCAGGATATGTAGACTGGTCACAGTAGCAGGCATGGGTATATCAATGATGCTTTCTTTAATAGAGAAGCCAAAATGCTGTTGAAAAAAAGGAAGGATAAACAGGCCATCCATGTCAGACAGTGGCAATGTAATGTTGCAGGGATGCTTTGCTGCCAAGAGGTGGTTTGCATGACAAAAGTTAGTTCTCCCAAAGGAAGTTGTCATGTCATCGGTCTTTGAGCTAAAATTTAAAACCAAGAGTTATTCATAAACTATCAAATGTGACACATGAAAACAGTTCAAGTTCAAGTCTTTTCAAACTGATAGAGAACATAAGCACCCATATATTTGCATTCATTTAAACTGAAATTGTGTAAATTGTGTTTGCAGGTCTGATGGAACGCAATGAGGCAGAATACATTTAAGGTATTTTATGTAACGGGAAACAGGATAGAAACAAAGCTTAACCACCGCAACATTTCAGAACTATAGGCCCAAAATCAGGACTCATTAACTTTAGCAACATACCAATAAAAATGAACAGATTTCATAATCAATTATCTTTAGAAACACTGTCCATCTGTCCATCTTTTATACCGCTTCTTCGGCTTCAGGGTCTTGATGTTCTGCTGGAGGCCATCGCTGCTGTCTTCAGGTAAAAAGCCGAGCAGAGCCGAGACAGGTCATCAATCCATCCAGGGGCTTTCTACCAAAAAAAAAGAGAAACGGTCTTTGTTTTTCTTAATTTGTTACATAGGTCATCTGAATTTCTACATAGTAAAGAAGGCGCACTGTATTATTCTTGTCAATTTATTTTAAAAAGTTGACTTTTTTCTTAACATGTTTTGGTCAACATATCATAGGGATACAGTACAAAGCACCATTTTCAAACACATCTTTTCACATCTGTTTACAGCAGCAGGTGTTCGTGGGTGGGATCAACCATCCAACTCACCTGAACCCCCATTTTCTGAAATCTGTGGTACAGCTTTACGCTGGACACCATTACAGCGAAAGCAGAAAAATGTATCTGTATTTATATTCATATTTTTTTCATTTATAGAGTAACAAGTGATGGTGTCATTTGCATTATTAGTGTCAGAGTTTTTCACTTGGTAGACGCTTGATCAATTAACTCAAGACTTTTCCCTATTTAAAAATAAAAAACAAAAAAACAACACTTCCCCTTTGCCATCAAAGTTGTATCGTATCTGAGCGGATTCAGCAGCAAGTCATCCCTCATATATAATTAGTATATTATCACATGATTTAACATGACGCTGGCATCATATGTTCACCTTACTACATGCTCCAGAAAAAGGCTTGAACCCTGGTTGACCTATATGCAATCTTTGGCATGCAAGACTACATGATGTATCCTGTAACAGCCAGTCATCTTCTGTACATCTTCAGCAGAAGTTCATGTAAGTGGTTCAAGAGACAGATTTCAAAATCAGTGTTCTCTCTTTCTTTTGTCAAGTTAATGGCACTCGAATTGGTTCATTGCTATGAGATGGAGTTTGTAACAGTTGCAAGGAAATACAAATACTCTTAATGAATAGATGAAAGAAAAACAGATCATTGGAAAAGGGAAATATGTCACTTTTGGCCTGCCTGAGTCTGACTTGACCAGATGCAACAGGACTTCCTTTTTGTGTCAGAATTTGTAGGATCAAAGTTTCAATTTAGGTCTTGTAAATGTAACACTAACAAACACAGCGGAAATGAGAGCTGATTGTTCCTCAAACCTGACTAGCTCAGATTTAAACAGAAAGGCCAAGGAAATGTTGAAACATGGAGTGAGAAAACTAATTGCACGTGGTAAATGCATTGAGGAGATTAACGACTGAATGTGCCACAACTTTCTCCAGTTAAACAAATACAAAACTGAGCTAATTGTCTTTGGAGCCAGAGAGAAACGATTACTGGTCACCACAGAGTTTCAATCTATACACCTAAAAAACACCAACCAGGCCAGAAACCTGTGTGTAGTGATGGATTCAGACCTAAATTTGGAAACACATACTAAGGCAATAACAAAGTCAGGCTACTATAACCTTAAGAATATATCAAGGTTAAAAGATCTGATGCAGGACCTGGAAAAACTAGTCCATGCATTGATCTTTAGTAGGCTTGATTATTACAGGTTTACCTAAAACAGTCAGTTAGACAATTGCAGCTCATTCAGAACTCTGCTGCTTGAGTCCTCGCTAAGACCAAAAAGGTGGACCACATCAGTCCAGCTCTGAGGTTTTCACACTGGCTGCCTGTCCATCAGAGGATAGACTTTAAAGTTCTGATGCTGGTCTATAAACCTCTGAATGGTTTAGGACCAAACTACTTCGGTGACCTCCTGACCCAGCATGAACTTTCCAGCCCCTTCGGGTCATCTGGATCCAGTTTTTTATCAGTTCCCAGAGTCAGAACCAGACATGGAGAAGCTCTGTTCAGCTTCTATGCTCCTCATGTCTGGAACAAACTCCCAGAAGGCCTCAGATCAGCTGAAACATTCTTTAAATTTAACCTGGATTTAAGTTTATTTAAATCCAGGTTGAAGACGCACCTGTTCTCAGCTGCATTTGAATAAATCTCCAAATCTGTTCTATTACTTTTAAGCTTGAGCTTCAAAAACTTGATATTTTAAATATTGATTTTATCTATTGTTCTTTTCTCTTAGTCTACATTTTTAATCATACTTTTTATTTATGTGATGTTTTATGTCTCTGCACTTTGAATCAGATGGTTGTTGAATTGTTCTACACAAATAATACACTTGCCTGATTCAATTCAGATAAATCCCTTTTATTTGTACAGCACCAAATCACCACAAAAGTCGTCTCAGGGGACTTTACAAACATCAATGCAGTCCTGAAGTATAATTGAATTCAGTCAAGTGATGTTTCAGTTACATTGAATTCATTCCAGTGGAGTCCAGATTCACATGAAAATCCACATAATACCAATTCATTTGAAAGGAGAAATCCTCACTAAGGAAACCCAGAGATTTCATCAGATCTTCACTTAGGTGCCACCCCCTAAAGAAAATAAGGGAGAATTAAAGGGACATATATAACATACACAAAAAAAAGAACCAGAAAACTAGAAATCATTTTCCGTACAATTTATATAGTCACCTCGTGCTTGCTCAGGATGTGGGATTTCTATCAGAGATATTTCTATTGTGTTTTTATTTTTATCTATTTTTTCTGCTTCATATGAATTTAGACTAAGCTGGAATTGATCAAATTGAATAGTAATATGACTGGATTGCAGCTAACTTGATTTCTCTGTAAAGTGCCTTCAGATGAATTATGTTTTGAATTAATGGCTTACAAATGAATGTGAATTGAACAAAAAATATTTTAAAATGTAGAATACACAATCTACATACACAATAGATTTTTTAAAAACGATTTCAGTTCTTTTTGTCATTTATCTTTACATTTAAGTTTAATATTCATTTGAATTATCTGTATTCTCAATGTGTCTTGTGCATTTAGTTAAGATTATTTTTTTTGTGAGCTTCCTTTTTTTTTTTTTTTTCCATGGATGTACATCCTGCTGAGTAGAAACTTAAGACACAACCGTTTTCCAGGCTAATGGTGATTATTTCTCAAAGACTTGATTTTTGCAATATAATCTCAGCTTTGATGCTTTAACTAGCCTGGCTAGTCATAACAATTGAATTCGCAAAAACCCTCATCTGGTTCCCCTCCCCTTCTACAGACATAACCAGACATACAGAGCATACCAAACCAATCCCAAAGGAGCAGGCTTTATGTCATAATTAAAAAACAGGGGCATCCAAAAGGACACAAATGAACTAAGATGCTGCAGAAATGCCAATAACAACATGGGTCAACTAAATTTTACTACAAAACCAGTTAAGTCATTGACCGGCGTTCTTACTCCACCGCATGGTGTTTTCCATGCATTTTGATTACACCGTCGGGTCGTCGCTCTGCCTACATCGCATGCTACATTTTGCTGATTAGCCTATACAGTGGTGTCCAGAGGCAGTTTCTTCTGTATCTGTTGGTTCTGTCGCTAGAAATCAAAATTGCATCTAGAAGAACCAGGATGGAGCAGTACAGCTCCTAACATTTCAGTGACGTTCGTATTAAAGTGATGGAGAGACCCTTTAAACAGAAAAAGGAAATTATACAAAGCCCGCCAGCAAAATATACATTTATTATAAACACTGTACATAGCATCATTTTCAATCCAAATATCACTTAAAAACAAGCAATGCTTCAGGCCATACTAATCTATGTATGCTTTAAATGTATATTGGACAAAACAAAAACAAAAAAAAAACAAACACTGACCTAATGGATTTGACTGACTTTTCATTTTCCTTAATGTCTACTAAAGTGGCACAGTTAGTTACTTCTACAGTGTCATCAGTGCACAGGGGTTAGTTTTTTCACAGTGAGGGAAAATGCAGTCATTGCAGAATAAATCATCTTTCATGTAGTGGAGAGCTGCGTGCGGACACCGAACCAGAAGACAGATCAAAGCCAACTGGAACAAATTTCTGTAAAACAAAAGATCAATTAAAGTGTAACTAGCAAGAAAAAAACAACACACAACAGTCTGAAGACATTTTAGTCTAGTGATGTCTTGTATTAATTTTTTTAAGGACACTTTGAACAGACTGAACATTTGGTTAAAATAAAAAAGCTCAATATGTCATTGAACTCACAATGGTCTCGTCAAAGTGCAAAATGGACGCCAGGGGGTTTCCACACCGAGGCCGAGGTGGGAGAAACCCAGAGGACGTTGAGACACACACAGAAGTATAGCTGGCCACCTCCTCATCCAAACGCAGCTCCTCCAGAGGAGGAAGACGCTTGCGCAGGATTGCCAGTGCAGGACTCATAGAGCTAGACTTCTGCACAATCAGGTCTGTAAGATAAAATAAAAAAAAAGGTTTAAAAGATTCCACCTGCCAGGAGTCGTTATTGTGGGATACCGAGAGGTTACAGGTACCTCTGTGAGGATTCTGAACAGAGGGGTTGATCCGACAGCCGAGTTCAGACTCAGTTTGAGCTGATGGAATCTTTCTCTGTTCTGATGAAACAGGAGCATGCTGGTTCTGCTGAGCTGAGCTTTCCTGACTCTCCAAAGGTGGGACTCTGACCAGGTTTTTACCGGTTGAGAAAAAAATAACAGACTGTCTAGAAAGTGCTTGTGAGAACGTCTCCTGTTGCTCCTCATCGTCGCTGCTGGTCTTACTCATCTCTTTCTCTTCACCGGGAACTTTATCCTGAAGAAGTGGAAGAAGATATGAAACGACACCATGACGAGTCATTTTAAAAATGTCTCAGCATGTTTTGAATGTATTATTTATAATGTTTGTTTGACTTCATACAGATGAGACTTGAACAGCGGACTGGTCTGCTTGTGTCTCTGGATCTTTGTCAGTCACATTTGTGGTCCTCACGTCTTCTGAATCACAAAATAATCTCTGGACAATCTCCTGATAACAAATGAAAACATATTCATTGTCATTTAAAGTACGTTATACTCCTGGTTCGATTAAAAAACAACCCCAAAACATCCATATAAAAAAGGTTAGCATCTCAACAATCTCCAAGCCAACATAAATATTTACTAAGACGACATTAAGATTTGGCAAAGTTGCCAGGTGTCAGTTTTTGTTTTCTGTACATTTATCCTAGTCATAAAAAACAAAAGATGAACACTTTTTATTGTAGATTATTGTTTAGAAGTATCAAGCTTGTCATTTAACTTTGCCATTTAAAGATTTTGGACTAAGAAGTGACATCCAAGTGATGGTTTGAGCAACAATCTGAAGATGACCACGCATCAGTGTTTACGTCGGTGGTAGCTACAGTACTAACCCGCCTTTAATTTAGCAAAACTTCACACTTTAATACAGTTTAAAAAGGTTAGTTTTATAAAAGTTTACCTGTATTCAGTTACATCTACTGGGAAAGTCAATCATAGATTAAAAACGGTCTATTGCTGACGACAAACATGCTCATTCCTACTGTCAAATTGATGATCTGGGATGACTGACTTGCTTTTAGAGCCTTAAAAAAAAACAGTCCAAGAACTGCAGTTTATTCAATTTGTTACCTTTAAAAAGTTTCAGATTTTTTTTCTGTTATTTTCCCCATCCGACTACATGTTGTTCTTCACTTTCTAAAATTATGTTCTTTAGCTTTAAAACAGTGCTCGATTTTTAAAAGAACTCTTAAAATATTTGTAAATTCAACATTTCTGCTCACAGAACGGAACAGATGTTAGAAGTTCTCACATATAATCTCACAATATAAAATTGACTCGCTCTCACCTCATGACCCGGCTGAGGTTTGCTTTTGCCGTTCCTGTGCCTGGGAGTGAAGTAAGGTGACTGTTGTGCCGACGGATGCCCTTTCTGAAACGGCAGCATGGTGAGATAAGGCAGAGACCTACAGACTTAAAGATTGTAAACACACACACGACACAAAAGGAGTACAAACCATAGCAGACATGGGCTGATGTTTGGTGTTGAGGAGTCTCTGCGGAGTCCATTTCACCAGTGGAGCCTCTTTGAGCGCTGTTGCTCAGGAGGATAAATAGTAGTTTCATGTCAATATCAGGCAAAAAAAAAAAACAACAGATACAGCTACTTCAAGAGCTCTAAGATAACGGTGCTACATCTCACCCACTGGACCACCAGTTGCCTCTGCATGTTTTTTTTTAACAGGCACTCTTTGAGCCTAAAAAGGGAAGCAACATTTAATTCCACTGATACTTACAGTACAAAAAAAAATTAGTAATTGAAAAGAAAGAATGAAAAAAAAAAAAAAACACATACTAGCAAAAAGAAAGGGAGTAGAGATGAAAACTAGTTTTAAAAAAAAGTGCCCATACTGAGGAGATTGAAGTGCCTCTGCCTGATGGACGGACTGAAATTCTGGGTGTGGCACCCATGGGCCCTCCAACCTTCACACCCTCGTTCAGGAGGATACTTTGCAGAGCAGAAGCATCCGGTGAGAACTGCACTGACTTCATTGTGGCTGTGAGAGGTACAGATATGTTTATTTAGCTGAACAGATTTGACAGGCAGAAACACAAATGAAAAGAAGGAGGAAAAAAAAAAAAACAAGAACAGTCCAAGAGCCAGATCTGCATTTACAGGTGATATATCCCATAATATAATTGGATCCATCCTGGGAAACATGTAGGGATGCTACACTGTATAAATCCTTTGTAGAACAAAGGAATAACAGGCAGACTCTTGTAGAGCCCGCATAGAGTTGGGAAAGAAATCCGCAGTTTGTCTGCTCTCAAAACAGAGAATATTAGTTGTCTCTGCAAAATTTTAAATATTTGAATTACGTGAACTGTTTTCACATGTGTTAACTTTGTTTGGCTACCATGTTCTATTATCTACCATCTTTAGTTCAGCTAAACAGACTGAATGAAGGCGTCTCAGCATCGTATCAGTGAGTGATTACATACAGTATGCCACCTTTGCTGAATTAACCGTCATGTGTCGTGTAAACAGAACATGTTTTTTTGATTCATCTCTGCTATAACCAACCAAAACAGAGGTGCAAAAAACATGTCTTGCTGTTCCTCACATAAAACACTAGCACAAAAAAAAAACACTTTTAAAGAACTGTGTGTAAAGTGTTTTAACATAGAGTCAACAAACGTTCCAGGGTTAAACAAGCGGTAGTCATTAATAACTCTAGTCCTAGCAGTATTTCTAGGGTTCTCAAATAGTCCTGGCTCCCTGTGGTAACTAACTGCTGACTTCACTTCATCTGTTAATGCAGATCACCGAGCCGATCTGACAGGCCAGATATGCCCGATAGCAACAACCCAGTCACTGCATATGGGGACATTTGCCATAAACCAAAAGCGTTTTTTTGTCTCAGACTACAAATATGTTTATATCTGCTGTCATGTCCGGTGTGATTTACTTTTCACAAATTCAGGTTTATGCAGCTTTGTGACTTATCTGAGAAACACAAAATAATGAAACAGCATCAACTATGATCTAATATTGAAAGCATAAGTACTCATTTTGTTTTATGTACAATACTGACCTGCAGACGGTCCAGCTTTTTTTTGACTCTTCATGATAGACACTCGCAGTGGCTGCAAACAAAACAAAGGAATGCGTCACAGCAACATGTCTGACCACTGATAACACCAAGAACAACAACTAACAACCAAAATATGGTTGGAAACAAGGGACTATTGCAAGGGTTTTCATTTCTGTTCCTCAGACCTTGATGACAAACTAATGAGGACCATTAATTAGAATCAGGTGTGTTGATGCAAGGCAACACACCTCGGGGGCCCCGAGGACCGGAATTGAAAAACCCTGGACTATTGCATTTGCATGATTAAATCAATCAAACAAATCAATCTTTTTTCATCACCCTGGTGGAAATTTGTTGTTTGCTCACCAGATAGTTGTAAGATTTGGTTTGTGGAGTTGTTGATGCCCAATGTGTAACAGTTACTCCTTCGTTCCGGAGGATACTCTGCAAAGCTGCATGGTTTGACTGGAAGATGTCACTTGTGTCTGTAATGCAAGCCGCCACCGGGCAAAACACAAAGAACTCTTGTTTAGAGGAAGAATGTAAATCAGCAATGTGCGCAAAGGCATAATTACAAGAAACATTTACTAATATATGAATTAACTCCTACAAAATATAAATAAATGTCTCTGTATTGATGCAAGTGCATACAATAATTACCGTTTAAAGCTTTTGAAGAGTTTTCCTGCATAGTTGGTGGATTCTGGCCAGCATCTGAAGCCTTGCAAGGCTCTTTGATACTGAGCAGGTTCATGCTTTCCAAACAGACCTCTGCACCAAGAGAATGCTGCACAGCGGAAGTTGCTTGATTCTGCTGCACTGTGTTAGGGGGAATGGAGGATGCTGAAATCTTTAGTGGGTTGGAAAAAGCTGACTGTCCTGATCTTTGAGGGGTATTATCAGTCATCTTTCCATGAGACTGCCCTGAACTTTTGGTTAAATCTCTGTTGCTGTTCAACACAGCTCCAAGTTTCATAGGTTTTGAATTAGTCAAGTTGTTTTCAGGCCGGTCAGTGCGAGTCCTTGACCGTGGAGCAGGTAATGGTTGTTGATTTTCATTTGGATTATTTCTGATTTTGGGTTGAGAGAAATTAAATGGTACAGGCCGGGTGCATGGCCTTTTCTTCTTAGCTTTCCCCTGCCGAAAAAAAAAAGACTGGAAGTGTAAAAACATGTATGGTCATACTATATAATATATCTATATGACAAGAAAGTGGGTACTTACAGCTAAAGGTTTGTCTTCCCAGCTGGCGTGGGACTGCTTGAAGTCAGAGGGAGTCTTAAAATGAAGGGACTTTGCAAGTACTGGAAGCCTGCTGACACTTGCTTGCAAAGGTACTTTCTGTCTGAATTCTGATGGATCTTTGTTCTCACCATCTTTACTGGAAAGGTGGTGTGAATGCAGGAGTTTGGAAGCCTTTGGATCCACTTGTTTGTTTTGTTCATTCTTCATTCTGTGTTTAAAAAAATAACAACACAGCAATTTGTGCGTACAGTGTGGGAATAGAGTTATTTTTCTACTAGTACTTCTAAAATACTTGGGTTGAATAATCCTTTACTGATAGTGAGAAGAAAATGTGATTTCATGTGCAAATTCAGCCTATTAGATGTACATTGGGGGGGGGATTTGTAAATGATCAAAGTGCATTCATGTACCCAGACATCAAACTCTCTGTATAGGTTTCTGTGGTAATGACAACATCTTCAGTACTTTGCTACACTAGTGATGCAGCTTAGTGAGCAATAAGTTTTTACTTCACAGAGGTCGGCCCAAAAAGGTGGCAGATAATTTAGTGTCCATGGTTTGTTGTTCACCATTACAGAGTTCCACAGTTTAGTGAAAATAATAGCGCAGACTTCACCCTGCACGTCACTCTTGTGTGCTGCTGTGAGCAAATTTTAGTGAACTGAAAGAGCATCAGTACTGAAAACATCTGTATAGAATCCCATTTAATACCATCTATAAACTGGGTTGAAGTTACATATTTTTCAAATAAAAGCACCCCCTCCCCCCCTTTCTTGTGTGTTTTATTAAATGTCTCAAAAGCCAACTGCCTGTATGAAGAAGGAAAAAAAAGATACACATCTAAAATTCAGAACAAGGCCTTACATAATGCTACATTACACTGAGAAATACAACTGAACATGTTTTTTTTTTCTTATTTTACAACATGTTATAGTCCAGACATTATATTAATATATATTAACTTCAAAGAGAGAAGAAAACTACTTAATCAAAAAGAGATCGTTTTGATTAAAAGGAAATTATAACCTACTGCTCCATGAAAATTCCTAGTACTTGACACAAGGAGAAAAAAAAATGTGGACATAAATGCCTTAGACTTACCTCTGAAAGTCACTGAGCATCTTGTTCTGGCTTTGCTGACGAAGGACAGGAGAGGAGTCCATGTTGATGAAGAGAGGAGGAGGTGGAGGAGGAGGAGGTGGTGGAGGAGGAGGAGGTGGTGGAGGAGGAGGAGGTGGAGATGCTGAACTGCTCGATGAGCAGCAACAAAAAAGAGATTTCAGCGGCCATGCAAGAGGTAACATGCAGGATGAACAAAAAGTGTGTAAGACAACGTAAAAATAAACAAATGAAAATACAAAACAAAAGTATGCAATAACACAAACACACCAGACTTCATCAGAATTTAAGAAGCAAAAGAAGAAAAAAAAACAAAGAAGGTACAAGAAACAAAAAAGGTATGTCGCTTATAAACAAAATTTAAAAATGCAAACTGAATTGGTCAGGGATGAGATAATGATAGTTGATTCATGAAAACTGTATATATTTCACAGAAGATGAACAGATGGAGATTAAGATGAAGTTAGCTTTGGCCGGAGCAACAGGAGCCACATCACAAATATACGCTACATAAAGCTAACTGCTGCATACTTTATAAAACATCACATAACAAGAACGCTATTACTTCATTCTGAGAAGCCAACACTTTAAATAAACTCTCCTCTTTACCTTATTTCCGTCTCGTTTCCGAGGCTTTTTGTGGAGATTTAAATCCCTTGCTCACTTCTCTCTTGCTCTCATGGAGCAGGGCTGTCAACTTCCTGGACTTGAAGCCGTTTGTAAAAAGGGCGCCCTGCCATTGGCCACAGCGCGATGCCGCGACAGCCAATAGGAGAGCGTGTTCTGGGCATGACGACGTTTCAACCAATGAGCTGCGGATCTTTATAAACAGCTCCATGGTTACGACGCGAAAGTTGGATTACCACGTGACCTAGTTTTACCGCGGCCTCACCCACCATTATGAGATAAGACAAGATATAGCATCTCCTAAAAAAAAAGAATTTATTTTAAAAGAGTAATAAAAAAAAGAGTCAGAACATTACAATGTTCATGAAGTTGGTTCTGCTATTATAATAATAATCTAGTCACTCGAGTGTAATAACCTGTTTCTCTGAAAGTGCAATAACCTTCTCCCTCTAAATACCTCACTGGTATTTTTGCACATGTATTATCCGTTTTTTGGGGTCCAGTATTTCTTTTGTACATTGCTCATTTTTTAAATATTTTATATTACTCTTATTTATTATTATTATTTATTATTATTATTATTATTTAGCTATTTATTGGTTATTTTTCTTTTTCTTTTTTAGGATGTACTTTTTTTATACCTTTTAATACTTTCGTGTGTATTTTGTAAAAATTGTTGAGCGTGTGTGTGTTTGCTGCTGCATAATTGAATTTCTCCTCTGGGGGATCAATAAAGTTTATTCTATTCTATTCTGTTCTATTCTATTCTATAATGCCCATAGAAACTGGTAAGATATAAACGCACACACTGTTAAGTTTATATCATTAACCTGATCAACATTTTTGAACATTTCGTCGTAAAGAATGAGAAGTCAAGTCAAGTTAGTTTATTTGTCAAAACCATGTGTACAGGTTTATACATAGAGTTCGAAATTGCAATGCTCCCCAGGCCCACAGTGTATTTGGACAAGACAGTGACAATATAGACGTACACTGACAGGACACATAACAATATGTCATTGCAGAAAAACCATAAAGACAGATATAAAAACACAGTACAAGTATAAAAGAACAGACTTGTAGGCGGCAGTGCTATTGGTTAAAAAGTTAAAATGCAGGGTTGAGGGAGGGCAGGGCAAGGAGAGAGAGTTCAGCATCCTGAAAGCTGTCTTTCAGTCTGCTAGTCCTGGCCCTAAGGCTTGTCAGTCTTTTTCCGTACGGCAGCAGACTGAAGAGGCCGTTGGATGGGTGGGTGGAGTCTTTAGCAATGCAGAGGGCTTTTAGGGTGAGGCGTGTGCTCAGGGGCGTCAATTGGGTATGGCAAGGTATGGCAGCCGCCACACCTTGGCTTCAAGGGAAAATGTAAATGTAAAATGTTTTTTAAATACATTTATGGAATTACTCTGTGTCTATTTGTATTGATTATTCTATTACTTAATACATATAGAATAACTACAAATGCAAATCAGAACAACATGATCGATTTCACTAGTTATTATACACTGCAAAAACTCAAAATCTTAACAAGAATATTTGTCTTATTTCTAGTTAAAATGTCTAATTTTGAATAAAAAAAAATCTCATTACATTTAAGACAAGATTCAAAAACAACTATTTTCACCTGTTTCAAGTAGATTTTCACTTAAAATAAGTGGAAAAATCTGCCAGTGGAACAACATTTTTTTGCTTGTAATGAGAAGATAAATCTTGTTCCACTGGCAGATTTTTCTACTTATTTCAAGTGAAAATGTACTTGAAACAGGTGAAAATGGTCAAATAACAAGTTATTTTTCTGGTGATGACTCTTGTTTTAAGTGTAATGAGATTTTTTGACTTAAAATTAGACATTTTAACTAGAAATAAGACAAATATTCCTGGTAAGATTTTGAGTTTTTGCAGTGAGCGAGACTGCATTTGAAAAAGTTCCAATTTTCTTGACCACACAGATAAGCTACATAGCAGACTTCTGTGATGAGTATTTGCTGGACGTGTTGATTGATACCCTAGTTAAGTTCTGTGACTCGTAACCTTGCCATACCTTAGCTTCGACTGAATTGACGCCACTGCGTGTGCTGTAGATATCCTGGAGGGTCGGGAGAGAGACTCCCAGGATCCTCTCAGCTGCTCCCACCACACGTTGTAGCTGTTTGCGGCAGGACACGGTGCAGGTGCCATACCACACAGTGATGCAGCTGGTGAGGATGCTCTCTATGGTGCCTCTATAGAAGGTGCACATGATGGAGGCTGGAGTTCTGGCTCTCTTCAGCTTGCGGAAGAAGTAGCTGTTGGGCTTTACTGGCCAGTGCTGCAGTGTTCTTTGACCAGGAGAGGTCCTCACAGATGTGCACACCCAGGAACTTAGTGCTGCTTACTTTCTCCACAGCAGCTCCATTAATGGTGAGGGGGGCATGCTGTGTGTGTGTTCTCCTGAAGTCAACAACAATCTCCTTTGTTTTCTCCACATTCAAGGAGAGGTTGTTGTTGCTGCACCACTTGGCCAGGCGGCTCACTTCACTCCTGTAGTGAGTCTCATCATTGTTGCTG
The DNA here is from genome assembly GCF_033807715.1 of Cololabis saira. Classification (NCBI taxonomy): domain Eukaryota; kingdom Metazoa; phylum Chordata; class Actinopteri; order Beloniformes; family Belonidae; genus Cololabis; species Cololabis saira. The sequence goes on from NC_084598.1 coordinate 26,452,994, forward strand.
ATGTGACCTAGTACAGTGGTATCGTCAGCAAATTTAATGAAGAGTTTGAACTGTGTGATGGTGTGCTGTCGTGGGTCAACAGGGTGAAGAGGAGGGGGCTCAGCACACATCCTTGGGGGGCCCCCGTGTTCAGTATGACTGTGCTGGAGATTTTGCTGCCTACCCGTACTGCTTGCGGCCTTCCTGTCAGGAAATCAAGCAGCCAGTTGAGAAAATGTTAATAAAATATGTTTTTTAATTTGGTGTCACCAAACTTCCCATGCTAAAGGTTCTTACCTTTACTTCTTTAACAACTTTTAAAAACCAGATAAAAATATGGCTCAGAGGTCAACAGATGTGTACACACACCTAATGTGTGCTTGGGCCTCCTCCTACCTACTAACTTTTTTTTATCATTCTCATTTTACTACTTGTACTTGTCTTTACTAATTGTACTTGTCTTTGTTTCTGTTTTCTTTTTCTTATTGCATTTTTATCTTCTCGGCTTTCAACACCTTACCTGCCTATATTGGACTACAGATGGAAACTAGCCTTGTGCTACAATCTGGCACATTTACATATGTATATATGTTCATCAATGTGCATTGTCCTGAGAAATAAATAAAGTAAATAAATAAATAAAATACTGCAACTTTACACGAAAACGAGATAAAAAAAAATAGATGACACTATTTTGTACTGTTCTGCTTCATCATTGTCATGTGGATACAAAAGCTACAATCTCCTTTTAACGTTATTCAGAGGAATTAAAACTTATGCTCAATTCTGAAAAAACTAAATGAATGTGCTTTTCGAAATCAGGGAATACAGAGGATGTTTGTCACATTGTTACATAAAATGAGAAATGAGAAAGTGATTGAAAGAGTGTCAATCTAAAAATACTTGGGATTTTACTTGGATGAAAATCTGTCTTTTATACACCATATTTAGTGTCTTAGAAAGAAACTCTGGGTTAAACTGGGTTTCTGTTATAGAAACAAAAGTTGTTTCTCCTTTAATGCAAGAAAAAGAATACCGTATTTCAGGCAATCTTTGTATCAATACTTGATTATGGTGATATCTTATACATGAATGTAAACCTTTCCTCTTTGAAAATGCTGGATTCAGTGTATCATGCAGCATTAAGATTTATAACAGATTTAGGTTTTCGTGCTCATCACTGTCTGTTTGCTGGCCTTTGTACAATCATAGATGGGAACACTGGTATTGTTTTCTTTACAAGGCCATCCTGTGTGACTTGCCCCCTTAATTGTGTCCTCTCTTGGTTTCTAAAGTCAACACCAAAAGCTTTAGTCTCAGGCATGACAGATTTATAATGTACACTATTCCTCGTACGAGAACTGTCTTTGGGGAACGTGCCTTCAAAGCATTCGCACCGTCGTCCTAGTATAAATTGCAGAGTCATCTTAAATTGGATTTTCTCCCAAAAATGGAAGATTTAAAGCTAGGATCAAGGACTATTTGACTACTGCATGCATATGTTCTCTCACTGAACGCAACTGGTATTTATACTGTAATGATGTGGTTGTTTTGTTGTTGTTCAAGTGTGTATTTTACGTGGACCTACTGTACTGCTCTCTTGGCCAGGACCCCCTTGCAGAAGAGATTCTGAATCTTAGTGGGATTATTCCTTGTTAAATATAGGTTGTGTACATATATATGCATAGTGCATACCTTTATTTATTATATATATATATATATATATATATATATATATATATATATATATATATATATATATATATATATATATATATATATATATATATATACAGAGAGAGAGAGAGAGAGAGAGAGAGAGAGAGAGAGAGAGATGGATATAGATATATAGTTACTCCTTTGTATGTTTACAGCAGTTGTTCAACCTTTTTGAGCTGTGATGTTATTATATTTACATTTTAATTATTTGATTACATTTTTTGTATGTTTGAGCATATCTGCACACACTGAGATAAGCAGCAATTAATTAGATGTGTGGCTAATAGATGGTGTTTGGTAATATTTAAAGTCTACATATAAGATAAGATATAATATTTTTAATGTAAATTAGACCTAAATCTGAAATCAAATACAGACAACACACTGTAAGGCACATTCCTTAGCCACCTGTAGTTACTTCAAATTAACCATATAAAACATTAAAAAGGTGCTTTTGTTTTAGCGATAAGAATGTAATTAAATTAAATTCAAAAATACTTTAGTTATCCTTGAAGGGAAATTAATGGTTGCAGTGGTCATTATAATACTGTACCTAAAAATTACATTAAACTACAGTATTAATTTGAGTTTTTGCACTACTGAAATTGACTACATAGTGTCAATAGCTAATACCTTCTGTTTTTGATGTTTAGAAATGGGTCTTCCTATTTTATTTTGCTTTCATAGTTCAAAGAGTGTATTTCCATGTGAATACTGTCAGTTGTTGAAGCCAGGACCCTCCCTCTCTTCCAGTAACCCTAAATGTCCAGCAGGTGTCAGTGGCAGCAGGCTGCCTAAAGCCCTGTGTCTGCCTGGCAGCAGCAACACAGCTTTGTGCGTGTCTGCCTGTCACCCAGGGGGCCCGTGTCAACAGCAGAGGGAAGAAGAAGACAGAAGAGGAGGAAATCAGAAAATAACGTTGCTGCAGACATGGACCTACGGTCTGAGTTGCTCAAGTCGATCTGGTACGGATTCACAGCCCTGGATCTGGAGAAAAGTGGGAAAGTTTCCAAGTCTCAGTTGAAGGTGAGTGGCGATTTCTCTACCTGGAAGATGAGACTATCAGGGATTTTTTTTTTGTCTGGCCTGAAGTCAAACTTTGTTGAATTGTGCTGCCTCATTTCCTACCTCAGTTTGTCTCCTGTCACATGGGCTCACTCTGAAGAAGATGGGGTAATCAGCAAACTAATTATGACCAAAGCTTTGTAGTCAAATGTACACTGAGTGTACATTTGACTACAGGAAATAAAGGTGTACACAGTCTGAGGTTCACCCTCAGTATTTCCTGTGCCAAGCTCTGTTTTTTAACTACCTTTGCTGTGACGAGGAACAAATTTGTTCCTTATATTTGGCAAAACGCTTACACAGCTGAAAGAAAGCACAATATCCACCTCTGTCTGGCACAAGCATGAGAGTAACAGTTTGCTCTCAGTCTGTATATGAATGGGAGCCCTCATCTCCAGGCTGTGCTCATACTCGGCCTCGATGTGCCATCTTGTAGTGCAAAGGGACCTCTGGCACTGGAGAGCAGCCTGTTGAATAGAGTATACTTGCAACATGTACGTCAAAAGAACATTGTTGCAGTGAGGGCAAGGACAAAGTGGAAACATGCTGGTGATGGTTGTCTCTTGCCTCTGGACCTCAACGAAGCCACTGTACTTTTTGTTGATCTCACTGTTATGTCACTTGGTCTTGGTGTGGCTCACACTGCATTTCCAGCCACCTCCACGTTCCTACAATGTGTTGGCTGGCAGGCCTGGCTCACAGCGAGTCAGCCTCATGACTGGGCTTATCCTCCTTGAGCTTGCAGCCTGTAGTAGGCAAGCAGTTTGCATGTTGTGGCCTCAAATCTGACAGATGTTGTAGAGCACTGAAGAGAAGAGGCAGGATGTGGTTATGGCTCAACACTTAAAGACGACTACATGCAGTTTCTACAGTTTTGGAATTAAAAAAAAAAAAAAACACCAAAAGAGCACTGTGTAAAAGTTTGAACAAAGAGATTTTGGACATTCAGAACACTTTGTCCAGACCTTTATTAATTTGGTAGAAATCTTTTGAAAACGGAGGGTGTATAATTTCTTGAAGTAAATATAAAGCAAAGTAAAAAAGTTAAAAAAAAAGAAAAAGGTTAAGTTGTCTGTGACATTGTAATTATCATAAAAACATGAAACATTAACAAACTATTTCAAGAAAACTTTGTAGTTTAGCCAAAAGAAACATCGATGTACGGGGTAGAAAATCACAATGCATTCAAGACACCTCAAGAATGTCACAGACATAGAAGCCATTTGCAGGAAGAATGCATGAAAATGTCCTAAACAACTGCTGCGGCACCAACCACAAAAGAATTTACAAGCTGTGATGCTATCAGAGTGGTCGTTTGTAAGTAAATTTAACTTGTACAATCCTTGGCCTTTTAATTAGACAAAAAATTAATAAATAATTTTGAAAGATGGAAGCAAAATGTTAATCTTTAACTTCATTTTCTTTTGGAATCTTTTACTCACTTAGACAATTACAATAAATGTCAATTACAGAAATATTGTCCATGTGAGTTCAGACGTTTGACGTGTCGTGGTATAAAACCAACAATAAGTCCCAACAGCACAACCTGTCCTCTGTGGCACACAATTAGATGATGTGACACCAACTGTCCACTGTCGTGAGCTTCTTATCTGTGATTAACACCAGATATGAACATTTGTACATACATTTGAAGAAAATGTGAAATTTTACTCCCTGAGCCAGTACTACCTATTTTTAAGTAAAGAAATGTAATTGAAGTAGACTTAACAAAAGTTAAAATTACATTTTATATATTGTAAAACACTTGCAGTTTCCATGTAGACCTGCAGTTTCTTGGTGACTGTGGTGACTTCACTTCTTTTGTATTTTTTCACACCAAGTGTGTGTCCCAAAAAGTTATTTTTAGAGAAACACACATTGGAAAATCAAAATATTAGTTCCTTAAACATCTAAATGCACTTCCTTCCTTCTAATTATTTTAGCCAACGTTTTCTGAGTGAAAAGTCACAATGGATTTAAGCCCAATAGGCTAACTAAACTGCTCTCACTTTAAATATTTTTGCTCTGTTCATGATGATTTATTTTCTTTTAGGTTTTGTCCCACAACCTTTGTACCGTCCTGAGTATCCCACATGACCCAGTGGCTTTAGAGGAGCATTTCAGAGATGACGATGATGGCCCAGTTTCAAGTCAGGGTTACATGCCTTACCTCAACAAATACATCCTGGATAAGGTGGATTAAATCACACCCCTATGCTCTCATCATTTCTACAGTTCAAAAACGTAAATTAGTGGTTTTTGCATCACTGTATTTGTGCTATTGTAGGTTGTGGAGGGGTCTTTCATTAAGGAAAACGTGGATGAGCTCTGCTGGACTCTTACGGCAAAGAAAAACTACCAGCCAGACAGAAGCAGCAGCTCTGTTCTGCCAGACAAGGATTCTTTTCGACTGTGGTGCCTTTTTAATTTTCTCTCTGAGGACAAGTACCCTTTGGTCATGGTTCCTGATGAGGTGGGTGCAACCTGAATATGCCACATATGTTTAAGTATCCTCCTGTTCAAACTGCCATGATAAAATACACATATACACACATTGTTGTTTTCAGAAATATGAGCTATTTCTTTTTGCCTCTAATGATTGGAGAATTATTCTCTCTGTACTTAATTCTGTCTCTTGTCTATAACTGGTAAAATCTAAACATTTCTATGCATTGTGGTGCAATTCTAAAGTTGTACTTGGTAATCCGTGACCTTAAAATGGAGTTGGATCTCGAGCAATCACAGAGTAAACTGGCTTGAACCATGCTTCTTGCCACCATGGAACATGCTGCTCTTTTCATGTAACCGTGTGGGCTTGTTTCTAACTTGCAAAGTCTCATTATGGTTTCCTGTCGCATATTATTCACTGCTGCTGTCAAGAAAAAAGCCTCACATTTCGGTGTCAGGCTTTTAAGACAATCCTTCATCTTTTTGTTTATTTTGGTTCTTTTCCTCACGCCAACAGCTACAAAAAAAAAATAGTGTCGTAGTATTAAAGCAGGATTCATGATGAAAGACCTCAAATTTAAAAAAAGGTAGTTTCTGGTTTTGTGGGTATGTATGACTCACAAAGGAGGTCTCTTTAGAAGAAAAATTTCAACAAACAAAATAAAATTATCTAGCCTTTTCCAGCCATTATTTTGAAAACCCCTTTTTTGAAATGAAGAGTCTTTCAAAAGTTAGGAATGCTGCAATCTGGTACACAGAAAGGCGCTTGAAGTGGACGTTACTTCCTCTCTTGAGTATTCTGCAGCAAACACAGACAATTGGAAGGAAAACTACATTTTCACCCCTTCCCTCTGCAGGTGGAATACCTCCTCAAGAAGATATGCATGGGCATGAGCATAGAGTTCAACTGTGTTGAATTAGAGGACTTCTTCTCCCAGGACTCAGTCCAGCAGACCGGCATCACTGTCTGGGTTTTTCTAGGGATGATGAACTCTGGAAAGATGACCCGAGGAATGGATAAGAGCATTATAAGCATGGCCATAGAGGAAGTATACAGGGAGATAGTTGGTGATGTTCTCAAAGAGGTAGGACACCAATCAGAGAGTTTTATTTTTCAAGAGTTTTATCTGGTGGAAGAAAAAACTGCGTTTCGGTTCCCAGCATGCTTCACTTTGTGTTGGTGACAGTATGTGTGGGTGTTGTTTTGGGTGTTTATACAGGGTTATCTGTGGAAAAAAGGCCAGCTGAGGAGAAACTGGAAAGAACGCTGGTTCACCTTGAGGCCCAGCAACTTGTCCTACTACACAGGAGAGGACCGCAAGGATTGCCAAGGCAACATAGTCCTTGATGGGAACTGCTGCGTGGAGGTAAGCAGGTCACAATAATTAACATTCAGTGGTAAAAACCTAAATGCTAATAGTTTTTTCTGTCATAATGGTGGGGATTTTCCCCAAAATTTCAAAAGATGAAAGTGAGATGATGTCTTAAGTTAGAGGTGGGTGTAACAAAGCATACATTTGTGGGTGGTGGTGAGCTGCTGGATTTTAGTTGTATTTTATTATTTTAGTCTATAATCTATAGTATCTTACCGAGACATATATTCATAAATAACATTGTAATGTTCTCAGACAAAATAAGGAGGGCCCAGAAGGGTTGTTGAACATTTTGTTAGGGAATCCCTCTTGGTTTCTCAAGAGTTTGAGAGGTTAAAATGTCTGGGCTGCAGATAGATCACTTTTACACCTGTACTCTTTTACTGTTGCAGTAGGTGCAAATTCTCGCTCAGCATGACTTTGCTGAAATAAGCAAAGCCTTTCATGTCAGTGCAGACCATGCAGGCTACAGTCAGTGCAGTTACATGCACATCTAAATCAAGCTATTGGCAACAATGTAGCCAAGGATTAAACTGGAGTTTCAGACAAATCCGAGTTACATGCAGGGGACGACATTTGAATTACTGAGTGAGGTGCACTCGGCTCTGTGATGCCAGGCAGTTTCTGTTCAACTCAGTTCCTGTCACACCGTTGCCCATAAAGTTGGAATGAAACATTTCTTACATCTTCTCATGAAATTATTGTAAATAAAAAGAGGAATTAAAAAGAGGGTTGTTTTTGAAAGCGATGTTAGTGCAACTTCATGGGTAGTAGTGTAAATTAAATTAGTAGAAGAGAAGCTGGCAGCCCATTCTAGGTATTTACTATTTGTCTTTTTTATTTTTGTCTGTAGTCACTTGCATTTGTGGAAGCAGTGACGGAGTGATCTTACTGACAATAGTTCTCAGACATGTTCCTTTGTCTTTGTGTTGAATGCTGTACCATCTGAATGTTGCAGTTTTTAAGTGTTGAAATAGTTTCTCACACAAATAACATGATGTCAACTGACCCAACTAGTTACGAGATGTGCCGGCTTTTCTTTGTCTACTTTTTTGCGAGTTTCAACATTTGATCTGTTCTTCTTTGACAGTTTTTCAACTAACCACGTTTTTTAAATCATTTGCAAATCATTGCTTTCTGTTTTTAATAGCAGAAAGACTGATAATACGCACTTTGAATCACCTTCTTGTTAAATTGTTTTATACAAATAAAATGTAATATTAAAAATTAAGTATTCAATTCATACAGTGTACCAGTTATTTTCTGTATCAGGTGAGAGTCAACTTTAAACAAGAAAATACATGTCTTTTTTTCTACTCTTTTTTTTAAAACAAAAATCATCTTTCTATCTGTTAATGTTAATTAATCTTTTGCCACAACCTTTACTGTGAAGATACAAAACAGCTGAAGCAGTAGAATACAGTAAAATTATATTCCAAATATCCTTTCTGTGAAATATCCAAACTATCCTCTTCCAAGAAATATAAAAATCAAACTACTCCTGTCTTTTCCTCGCCATCACCTTCCCTCAGTTTTTCCATCCAGTCCTACAGCACAGTTCTTCTTTAGGTGTCTTTAGGATGGAGTGAGTAAAAGCACAACAGCACTTGAAACTGAATGTTGCTAAGTTTCACATTTAGGCAAAGATTTCCTCTGAAATCACACTGACCTCAAGAGAACAGAACAAATTTGTCACTCATTAATGACCCATTCTGAATGTGAAGCCAATCAAAATAAGGCTTTGGAGGCTTTTGATGTGAAGTTATGGCAAACATCTGGTCAGACAAAACAAGGGTAAAACTAGCCTAATGGTCTAATCCCACCTTGTACACACACCGCCAAACCCAGTTCTCACCTTCAGCAAACCACCCAAAATACAAACAAAACACATAGTGACTGTTAAATTATGGTTATTGGGAAGGAAGTAGATTAAATTGTGTGTGATTGCTCAAAATGGCTCAAAAACATCTGCTTTTTTTCTCAACACTGGAGTTGGAACGAACAAAAACAAGAGAAAAAAAGTTTGAATTTTTTTCCCCTTAATTAATCGAACAATGTCCTTGATTGATCAGGTGCTGCCAGATCGAGATGGGAAGAGGTGTATGTTTTGTCTGAAAACCCTCTCCAAGACTTATGAGATGAGCGCCTCAGACACCAAACAGAGACAGGAGTGGACCGCAGGTCAGACTGGACAAATGTTTTTTGAGTAATAACTCTATATGGTTTCACCTTTCTCTGACGACAGTACACAACATCTCCTTTACAGCCATTCAAACTGCCATCAGGCTGCATGTGGAAGGGAAAACATCTCTGCACAAAGATCTCAAGTATAAACGACGGGAACAGCGTGAGCAGCGGGAAAAAAGGCAACAGGCCAAAGAGGAGGAGCTGCAGAGGCTTCGAGCCTTGCAGGAAGAGCGGGAGCGCAAGTTAGCGGAGCTGGAGCTTCTGAAGGAGGCACAGAAACAGGCTCAGGTGCTCCTGGAACAGGACGAGCAGCGGAGGCGCCAGCAGCACGAACAGCTTCAGCGCGCCCTTGAAGTTCAGCTTCGTGAGGCTGAGGAAGTGAGCATTGAAACGTAGAAAGAGCAATTCGAAAAGCAGAATGAAAAGCACAGTTAATTCATTCGTTGCTTCTGTCTTTGCATCTGCAGGCCCGGGTCAGCATGCAGGCTGAGATGGCTCTCAAGGAGGAAGAAGCAGAGAAGCAGAGGAAGAGGATCCAAGAGTTGGAGGAGATGCAGAAGCGTTTGGAGGAGGCGCTGCAGCAAGAGATTAAAGCCAGATTGGATGAGGAAGCGTTCCGCTACGCTCAAGCAGGGTAAATGTTGCGTAGGATACTCAGCCACCCAAACGCGCAGCATCACAGTGTGTTAATCATTTGATCATGGGTGAAGTGCCGTGTGCAGCCAACAGATATCAACTGATATTTTACTTGATGTTGCGTTATGTTCCTGAGGAAGTTGAGCTGACCGAGGAAATTGTTAAACACTGCTGTCACAGTGTGTCGCTGTTTTCTTGCAGCTGTCAGTTTAAAATGATGCTCTGATCGTACAAGATGACTCTTGGTAGATACTCTGTGTCACCTACATGTGATCAACTTTAGAAAGTGTCATATCTGTACTATCATGTTGGTGTTAGGTTACTGGCCGAGGAGGAGGAGAAAATGAAGGCCCTGATGAGCCTGCAAGAGGAGCAAGAGGAGTATATCTTGAAAACGCAAAGGGAGAAGCAGGAGCTGAAGCAAGAAATGGAGCTCAAGTCTCGGTCTCTGGATGAGGCACAGAGGCAATTGGAGGAGGTCCGGGCCAACCGGCACAGGGTCGACCAGGATGTGGTGGTAGGTAGAAACACAGTTTCCTGATGTGACCACACACTTGGAACTTATCAGATGATTAGATGATAACCTCAATTCTGATTAACCACATCAACTGGGGAACAACATTTGTTAGATGTCACAAAGACCTTATAGAAAAGCGAGAAAAAGTGAGAGCCATCGACAGTCTGAAACCAAATCTTAACAACACATGGAGGTTATGACCAAGAAGGTTTTACATGACATTAACTTAACATCCATTAATCCAAAGTAACCTACACATGAGGAACACATTGGAGTTCTTTGTGAGGTTCAGGATTTTTCCCAGAGACATTTCAGCATGTGACTTGGGGAAGTTGGAGCTCAAACCAGCGACCGTATAACTGAAAGACAATTATTCCTACTGAGACACAGCTGTCCCATCTGGAATATGACCATGTAGTCATGTCACATAAATAATAAGCAATGATGACACATTAGGTTCTAATCAGACTCCATTGATTACCTTTATTTTTCACTGTGAAATTAGAAACATGAATTGGAACTAGTTCTTAAGACTTATTTTGATTTAAATCTTTATGTGGCAAAAGACAAAATTAGAACATTTATATAATCCTTCTGACAATAGTTTAAGTTTTTTTTTTTTTTAAACTCAAGTCTTTTTAAATTTAGCTCTTTGTGTTTTTTAAATTGTGGAGCTAACACTTAAAGTGAGGTACTGTTTTACTTCCTCAACCTGGCCTTAAGAGGAGCCACACTGTTAACCATCGTGTTTTCTTTGATATTGCTAAACTTTTTATTGGTTTTGAATTGTGCTTTTCAATCAGTTTTAGCTGCTGGTAATGCTGACTTTGTTTGTGTGTCCCAGAGACAAACTCATGAAATAAACATAGCAAATCAAACGCAGCAAAAGAAGCTCCAGCGTTTATCTTCTACGATGAGGATTTTTGTGGCTAAAAGATGTTTTAAAGTAATCTTTTCTTCAAACAGGCTGCTCAAAGGAAGCTTCGCCAGGCGAGTACCAACGTCAAACACTGGAACGTCCAGATGAACAGACTGATGCGACCAATCGGACCGGGCGGTGAGTGTCCTGACCATATACTGTAGGAATGCTGCAGTCACACATGACAAACGTGGGCTGTTGGAAATAATTGTTTTACAACTGCAACTCAGCTTGCATTACCAGCAGATACTTCAAACACTTTCACAGTAGCATTCTGACAGTAAAATAATAACATTGTTTTTGGATGGAATTGCATTCAGTTCTGTTATAAGCTACTGTCGTCATTAACTCTGAAGGCCAGCATTAAAAGAGAGAAGTAAAGACTAAAGTTATATACTTTTAATGTAGAGCAGATTTTCTTTTGCAAGCGAGACAAAATAGACAATAGTTATATTTCGTATTCCACAATCTGTATTGTTAAATTACATTACATATTTTCTTATGTGTAAATTTCTTCATTTCAACATCCTCCTGCGCAGGATTTTTTTTAAATTATAGACTTTGATGAGATTTTGTTATTTCTTTACTTATTTCTGTTAGAGAAAAGACCTTCTCTGGGAAGCTCTTTCGGAAGTTTCCAGATCCCGACACAGAGAGACCCGGGGCTCCGTCTCAGAAGGAGATCGGGATCCGAAAATCAGGATGAGGAGAGCAAAGAAAATGTGGACAACAGAGCTGGGGGCGACATGGAGAAACGGCACTCAAATGCCACTAACGGAGACATGGACATCCCTTAAAAGATTGATTTTCCCCCTGGTGAAGGTTTCTGGCAGGAAAGCCAAGAGACAGTTGTCTAATATGGGAACATTATTAAAGCAGTGGTGTGTCTGCCCTTTTAACTGAATTTACAGAACTACAGTTTCTATTAAATATTGAATTTACTGACTTTATATCGACAACGAAGACGGTTTGACATTTTATTGAACCCTTGCAGTTTTCGCTGCTCAACTAATGCTTTGACTGCATCCTTTGTGAGCCCTTTTGCTAACAGAAACGATACCTCAGTGCAACGAGAAGAACAAGAAAGTGCCATGAATACAAGGATAGCCGTGACGTTGAAAATGTAATATATAGAATCCATAAAGGAAGCTCATTGATTAGCTGTGTAATATTGAAAGATACTCATATTTTTATGCACGCTGTTTCTGGATTTGTTGCAGGTGACTTTTTGATTCAGAGAGTTTATGCAGTATTAGTTATTAGCACCAACGTCTTTTCATGTCTTTGATCAACAGGAAAGAGTGAGAGAGAGAGTGGGGAGGGGAGAGAACTTCCTGTTCCTGATGTCATATAACATGATTGTAAATAAAAAGTGAATATATGCTTTAACTATATATTTTTTGTGTGTTTTTGTTGAATTAAATTATGTGCAACATGGAATTAAGAGTTTTCACTTTCATAAAAATTTTAATGAATACTCTTAACAGTGAAATCATAAATGATTATTAAATATGCTCGAACTACAAGAGGAGAAAGAAAACGCGAAGACATAATAGTGAAAGAAGTCATGTACATGAGTCAGACGAAACTGAGTTTGCTTTAGTTTGAAATTGAGTCTGCTTCATTTGCAAGAATAGAATGTGTCATCAATGACTAATTTGATGCCACTCACTGATAAACCTGAGCAAACAGAGACATCACTTGACAAACTGTGCAAACTACATGCTGGCTGATTTTTTTTATTTTTTTTATCCATAAAACATTTTGCTGTTTCTCTCTGTTTTGTTTGGTCTATTTTTTTTATTCTTCAATCAATCATGTTAAGCACATTCTTGGATTAAAGCAAAACATTTTCAAATCAAGAATGAACACAGAAAAAGTACTTTTAAGTCAAAATAGAGGAGACCATACAATATTCTTACTCACACATGATTGACTCAACAAAAACCCAACCTCAAATGATTTAACTTTCTAGAGGGAATTACATTTATTATTAGCAATATTAAATCCAAGATAATATATTATATGGTTGCTGTCTCATAGCTGACATGTTTGTGGGGCCAAACAGAAAAATGAGGAGTTGAGTAAAGTGATATTACACAGTGCTTGGTTTTTAACATAGTTACACACAACAAAAGTTATTTCTTTTTAACGGTTTTTATACTGTAACAAGAGATAATGAAAATCCTACTTTTTTTAACTAATTTTAATTAGAAGTGTTCTTTTAATCACATATTGATGTTGAAAATGCCACCAATTTTGTCTTTAACAGTTTTAAAATAAAATGTTTTATTATGAATACATCGTCATTTTGTTTATTTTTTGTATGATAATACTGATACTAATATTAATGACAATTTCCAATTGATAATTTAAAAAAAAATTCTTCTTTTATTGAAACTGCATCAATTTACATACAATATATATATATATATATATATATATATATATATATATATATATATATATATATATATATATATATATACATACAAAAACAGAATCAGATTTATTGGCCAAGTCAGGTCAAACAAAACTTATTTTTGCTCACTGTACAAATAGATAGATAGATAGATAGATAGATAGATAGATAGATAGATAGATAGATAGATAGATAGATAGATAGATAGATAGATAGATAGATAGATAGATAGATAGATAGATAGATAGATAGATAGATAGATAGATAGATAGATAGATAGATAGATAGATAGAAATAGGTAAAGGTAAAAAAGGTTTGATAACTTTCCATGTGCATTTGAAATATGATTGGATCTGCTGAATGGCTGTGAAAATCTGATGCAGAAATGCAAAAAAAAAGTAGTGAGGGGTCCGAGGCTGTTTGCATGGTCCAGTGGTGTGTAGGGCTGTTCGATTAATCGATTTTAAATCGTAATCGCGATTATGTAATTAGAACGATGTTAAAACGTGAAACTCGTAAAATCAATTTTTCACTTTTTTTTTTTTTTTAACCTTGTCTGCACACATATTAATGATTGATACCATATTAATGATTGATGGAAATACCTCTCAATACCTGCGACAAGTGCCCCATCGGAGAGGCTCTTTAGTGTAGGAGGGGGCGTTGTAACATGCCACCGGGCATCCCTCAAGCCAGATGCGGTAGACCGGCTCGTGTTCCTTGCAAAAAACCTGCAAATGTGAATAGCAAATGTAATGACTGACATTACACACCTCTACCTCCTTCATGGGTTGCATTATTACTTAGCATGCAAAGACCCAGTTTAGTTTAATTAGAAAATGTCTTGTTTTATTTAATTGGAAATATAACTTACTGTATGTTTGCAAGTGCTGATTTGCAGAGATAAAACTTTATATTTTATTATATTTTTTAAAACTTTTTTTCAACTTATTTTACAGAGTTTTGCACTTTATTCATTCATTTTTGGTTTAATAAGAGCAAAGTTTGCACTTAGGGCCTGATTTACTAAAGGTTTGCGTGTGTTAAAACATGTGCAAACTTGACAGCACCCGCAAACCAAAGTGCCAGCTGATCTACTAACAGCGTGCAAAGAGGACTGCGCCTCTCAAATGCGCAAAATAGCACACGCAATTTATTTAGTACTTTTGCCCTGATGAATAATCAATATGGGGCGTACCCGCCAGAAATCGCTAAATACTGGGAGGGGAAGATGCAAATTGGTCCATTTACCACGCGCAATGAGATTTACCAAGCCTGAAAGTAATTGCGGGGATTGTGATTGCGCCTGTATTTAATACGTTCGAAAGGAAGGTGCTAATCTCCACATGCAAAAGGAGAAATATTTTATTTGAATGTTAAATCGAGTATTATTCAGCAAAAGGTTGCCACAGGAGGCACATTCATTTTTTTATTTGTGATAATAAATAAATCACGTGTTTTCATGGAGAAAAAAGTGTTTCTTTTTGTGCGCCTATACTTGTTCTGCAGTTGTCATATTTGGTGTTGTGCCGTATTCAGCACCCCTGCCGTGAAAAGCACCCCCTCGTCTGACAAAAATGATATTCTCATTCCGTGTCATGTTCTGTTTAGCGTCCAGTTTTGTGTTAATGATTCATGTTTAAATGCGCTCATGGATTCCACAATAGTCATACTTTCCCACAATCACAGTCACAGATAACAAAAATCGGGTAAATGGTTATTGATGTCATTAATTAATAGCCTGCTTACTGTGTTGTTTTCCATAATATTTGTAAATATATGTAATATAAACTCCTAAGTATGTGTTTGTGGGAGTGTGTATATATAAATATAATGAAGTGTCAGTGTGTTGTTTTTTTTCTTGGTCTACTTATCATTGAATATACGAGGGGGTGCTATTCACGGCAGGGGTGCTGAATACGGCACAACAATTTGCCTCTTCCACTAATATCTCTAACTCCAACTCGTCAAATTTCATTTTGCGCTTGCGACTATATCCTGCTTTCCATCCAGACTCTCCATGGCGCAAAGTTTGCGCCGCCAACCGTAAGACGCGCAACACCTCATTTAAATACTGCTGTTTGCACCTGTTATCAATTGCGCACGCAATCTTAGTTGATCACCCGCAAAACACACAACAACAGCACGCGCAAACTTTTTCAGTGCACACGCAATTTAGTACTCTTTATTTAGGATCTTAGTAAATCGGGCCCTTAAAGCCCAATGGGGCAAATGTTCAATAAAAAAACTGCATATTTGGAATCATTTCTTTGCCTTTTGTCAATTCACAAAATAATCGTAATCGAAAATCGGATTTTGAGAGAAAAAAATCGAGATTTTATTTTTTGGGCAAAATCGAACAGCCCTAGTGGTGTGTTTTAGTTGTTTTTGTTGTGAGTGTGTGTGTGTTGGGGGGTTGCTGTGTCCTGACATGTGACAACAAGGAAGGAGGAGGAGGAGGAGGAGAGGAGAGGGGGAGTCAGTGGAGCAGCAGAGGAAAAGCTGAGTGAATCAAAGCAGCAGTAGACCTGTGGGGAGAGACGGGGAGATACTAGCAGTAACTTTTACTGGTTTTAATGTGTCAACAGTGTTGTTTTCTACCTCCCCCGCCCCTGCTCTTCAGCTCAGCGGTTCATAAACCCAACATGGAGGCCTGAGTGTGTTTACAAGTTTAAAGTCTGGACGGTGGCCGCGTTAGCCGCTCCTGCTGGGACTCACAACAACTTACTGTCAGCGATCACAGCAGCCTGGACCCCGCCTGAAGCCAGCTGACCCCCCGGAGACGAGGTAAGGGAGGCTCGTCCACCGAGCCGGTTGTTAAAAGCAAAGCCACGCTCACAGCCAAGGTTAGGAAGCTAACTAGCCGAGACGGCTAAAGCCTGATTTATGGTCCCGCGTTAAATCGACGCAGAGCCTACGCCGTAGGCTCTGCGTCGATTTAACGCGGAACCATAAATCAGCCGACGCGCTTCAACTCTCGGACCAGAGAAAAGCAGCTCTTTCACTGCTATTGTACGGCTTTCAGTGCCTGTTTCACAAAGTTCAACTGTAGTCTGGTGTATAAACTTCGCCGTCGTGTCATTTTCTCAAAACGCTCGTATCCAGTTACGGTCTTAAAGTAAAGAGACTCTCACGATCCCGAGTAAGTTTAGCCTTCGACGCAGAGCCTTCGCCGTATGCTCTGCGTCGGTGTAACGCGGAACCATAAATCAGCCTTTAGTACGTAGCGTGACAGGTTGTCTGCTCGTCCAGTCACAACAATCAAACATGTGTTTTATTCATTCAGGTCTTATTTATGTTGCATCCCATCGCATAATTGCGGGATTCGTGTTGAAACCTTCATCTCATAAGCAGTGTTTGTGTTTGTGAAGGGCTCAGAGCCATATAATGAAGGATTAATCCACTAGGGGGGCCCAAGGGGTAAAAAAATATTACCCCCCCCCCCCCTAGAGGGAATTACATTTCTTATTATTAGCAGTAATAATCCAAGAGAATATGGTTGCTGTCTCATGGCTGAGAGACATATTTGTGGGGCCAAACAGAAAAATGAGCAGTTGAGTAAAGTGATATTACACAGTGCTTGGTCATTTGATTTAGCTAAATAAATGAATAATAGAATCATCCCAGGTACTGTCATTTTTAACATAGTTACACACAACAAAAGTTATTTATTTTTAATAATTGTTATACTGTAACAAGAGATAATGAAAATCCTGCTTTTTTTAGTTAGAAGTGTTCTTTCAATCACATATTGATGTTGAAAACGCCACCAATTTTGTCTTTAACAGTTTTAAAATAAAATGTTTTATTATGAATACGTTGTGTAATTTTTTGTATAATAATACTAATATTAATTATAATGTCCAAAAAGTTTGTAAAAAAAAATTGTAAAAAAAAGTTTTCTTAACTTTTTATTATGAATACATCGTAATTTTGTTTATTTTTTGTATGATAATACTGATACTAATATTAATGACAATGTCCAATTGATAATACATTTTTTTTCTTCTTTTATTGAAACTGCATCAATTTACATACAATATATATATATATATATATATATATATATATATATATATATATATATATATATATATATATATATATATATATATATATATATATATATATATATTTATCTTAAAATGGTCTTTTATTAAAACTGCATCAATTTATATACAATTCCCCACAACTTCGCCGTCGTGTCATTTTCTCAAACGCTCGCATCCAGTTACGGTCCTAATGTAAGAAACTCGTACGATCCCGAGTAAGTTAGTACGTAGTTCCCAGAACCAGCGTGACAGGTTGTCTGCTCGTCCAGTCACAACAATCATACATGTGTTTTATCCATTCAGGTCTTATTTATGTTGCATTCCATCGCATAATTGCGTTATTTGTGTTGAACTTGCATCTCATAAGCAGATATTGAGTGTTTGTGAAGGGCTCAGAGTCATTTAATGAAGGATTAATCCACGAGGGGGGCCCAAGGGGTAAAGCCCTCCACCCCACCGCCTCTACCTGCGATAAGTGCTGCACAGTGTGTACATAGTGCAGGCGCCCTTTCCCCTTTAAGTAGCCGTGGAGTACACAGGGCACCCTGCCATGTTTTTGAGGTAAACAATAATACAGATGTCTCCAAGCTGCAGCAGAAAATATGCTTTGAAACAGAGCAAAAACATAGCAAATGTTCGCGATACAGAAATGTCAGACAGAAAAGTGGTCGCCTAGAGAGTCTGTTATTATTCATATAGATTTTTAAGTGAGAGTTAACTCTCAAGCAGTTATTATGACAAGAAAGTGAAAGCAAATATAGATTGTTTTGGGCAAAACAGTAATCAGAAACGCTTCTTTGTTTTACTGCATGGTTTTTGCACGTCTTTTAACAGCTGAATATATCAATTTAGCTTGATCAGACAGACTTAGAGGGCTGTTTTTTGATATGTGTAAAATCACAACCGATTTGAAAGCATAAATCTCGCAATAGAGGATTTCATTCATTTTCAACTACCCTGTTAATAATAATAAAGGGTTGTCCTCTCTCATAATTGGGGCTTCATGGTGTGGGGCACTTGTCGGTTCCAGTTGCGCTGTGAGTAATCCAGTCATGACTGCACAGCATGTGTATATCATGTTGTAAGCCTATTACTATCAAGGACATTCACTGGCTGCTCAAACAAAACCAGTATTTATTGACTGGCTGAGGGTCACACAAACACACAGTCAGATGTTCCTGAGTGCTCTCTTTTCACTTATTAGCCAATAAGCCAATGCTAAATAAAATGCTTTCATACATATCTTTATAAACATGCTTATTTGATAAACTGGCAGCAAGGCTTTCTTTTTTTTGGCTCTGCTGTATGTTTTGACAAGCTGTTATTGAATTGTTAACCACTGATATGCTAGATGTTATTGCATTCTTGATGATATCTAGGTCTTTTGAGACATCCTAAGTCTTACCAGATGTCTAGCTCTGAATACAAACCACTTTTTAAGTGGAAATGATTTTTTTTATTATTGTTTATTTGACTAAACCCTTTTTTTTTTGTTCTTAGAAAGTGGAGCTATGATGACAACGTGACAGGAGATGAGATGCTGAGTCAGCTTCAATAGGAACCATGGAAGGGTTTGAGCAAACTGCCAAAGAGCAGCTTGACAAGGTGAATGGCTACTGCAAGCCCAAGTCCCCCCAGGACGCAGCTGAAGTTAGGTGGAAGCCACCGGAGGGAGAGTCTGGAGGCTCTGACAGCTGTGGAGGGACAAGTGTGTCAGAGTCAACGGACCTGCAAGAGTTTAAGACTCGGGAAAGTGAGGATGAAGAGGAGAAGGAGGAAATGATTATTTCAAAGGGCGTGAAAGGGGACCAGAAGAAAAGACAGAAAGCCGATCAAGATCAGGAGAACGACCACAACAAGCAAAATAATAGTGCATCATCTAGCTACACTGGTAAAATCTCTAGATTTCTAGAAACACTAAAATGGCAAATTTAGACAAATACCTTATTCGTGCACACTAACATTCTGTCTTTTTTTTTTTTTAATGCAGACCTTTCCCAAACATCATCGCCTTCGTTATCAGAACAGCTGCGTCTTGGCAAAGAAGACAGTGCAGGGTCGAGCATCAGTGTGGAGTGTAAGGTCTGCGGGGACAAGGCTTCTGGCTTCCACTATGGCGTACATGCCTGTGAAGGCTGCAAGGTTAGATGATTTGTTTGTTACAGCAGAACATCTCAGTAAGACGAGAAAGCTTGGAAGCACTAGTTGTAGTATTAAATATTAGTTGTTCAGCCAGTTCCACTGTGTCTGATCCAGGGTTTTTTCCGGCGGACCGTGCGGATGAAACTGGAATATGAGCGCTGTGAGCGTTCCTGCAAGATTCAGAAGAAGAACCGCAACAAGTGCCAATATTGTCGCTTCCAGAAGTGCCTGTCTTTGGGAATGTCCCATGATGGTGAGTTAAAATGTTTCTGCTAACGGATTAAGTCATTTTTATTTAAAGCACCAACATCAACAATTTATAAAAATCCAAGACGTAAAAAAAAGAAATATGATAAGAGTTTAGATTAGAGGAGATTCATTGAACATGAGATTATTTAAACCCCTTTCTAAACTTGTGTCTGACTTTTTAGTTTGACTTAGTTAAAAAAGTTCTTCTTAGTTAAAAAACAAGAAAAAAAAATCATGAGCATGGTGTAAGTGTGTGTGCGTGTGTATGTGTTTGTTTGCACAGCGATCCGATACGGGCGTATGCCTGAGGCCGAGAGGAAAAAACTGGTGGCAGGCTTGCTTGAAGAGGAACTGAATCTCAGCAAACCGGGCGGCTCCGACCTGAAGACATTGGCCAAACAAGTCAACACAGCCTACCTGAAGAACCTCAGTATGACCAAGAAGAGGGCCCGCAGCATTTTAACAGGCAAAACCAGCAGCACCTCAGTATGTGTCCTCGACTTAGGAGTTTTATGAAACATGAAACTCAGTAATGGCAATATTATGCTTTGATGTCTTTCTCTTAGTTTTCTTTGCTTTTAATTTAACTGAATACAAAATTATTCAGGGGTGGATGTTGCTTCATCTGTTTTCTTGGGGGCTGTGCCTCTGCTTACGTTTGACTATTAACAGTTGCTTCAAATATGGCTCTGTCTTAAATTAAATAACACACAGTAAACAGCATAAGTAAGTGCATAATGATGCAATTTAATTCAAATGTTAAGTAGTTCAAAATCACCTGCAATAATTACTTCTACAGCCAGTTACACACAAGATAATCGTTTTTTTGGTTCAAACTGTCCCCTTCTGACAATCCTGATCTTGATCTTTTTACCAATTATTTGATCATATTTTCCTGTGGTGTTTGGTGTCTTTAGTGATTGCATCAGCTCTGATGAGTGTTTAAAATGCACCGTTCTCAAATTGTAAATGTTTGAATATCCATGTTGGATATCAGAAATCCTTATGTGTGGGCTGAGCCCTGATGGTAAACGTTCACACACTCTGGATTAATGTGTGGAATAAAACGATTCACAGTTGAACAGTGGAAAAGACTTTAAATGACCTGTGACATAGTAAAAGTTGCAAAGCAAATCTAAAATTTATTACAAATTTTGTCATCTCTGACTTGCAATGTAACACATACAGTCCCTGGTCACTCCATCTCACAGACTTCATCAAAAGATTTGGTGATAAAAGCAGTCCAAACACGATTGAGGCTATGTCCTCTTTCCTGTTGTCTGCATAAGATGTTGTGTGATTTCTTGTATTAACTACAGGGACTTGTTTTTATGAATGGACTGCTTTAATGTGTCTGGGTCATATTTGGACATACCACGCAGTTTTGTAAACAAAACAGTTAATTCTTTGACTTTTTATTATTTTGCTTTCATTTTGAAAATTTGTTAGAATTCTTAAAATCTTTTAGTGTTGGCCAGCCTCAAGTTGACCAGCAGCATATTTGCTCTTGCAGTAACTAAGAAACTATTAATCAAAAAAATTATTTTTTTAATAATATAGACCAAATAGTAGGAACATATGACAATTAATTTGATTCCGTTTCACATCTTTTATTTGTCAATTTTTTTTTCTCCATCTTTTAATTTTGAAGAAGAATTCTGTCCTCCTAGTGTGAGATCGGTAGATGGATTCTCTTTCCATATGATGTCTAACAATCAAATTTTATCTTGTAGTTTTTTTTGAAGCCTTAGACAAAAATACGGATCCTGAGTTCAAAACAAAAGTAACATTTTAAATTATAATGATACTTATTGGAAATTGCAGGTGTATTCAGTTTTATTTTGGAGATCATATGTTTTTTCCTAATTTGACAGGCAGCCATCACATGTCTGTTATTCTGTTATCACTAAAGTGCACTTTGGTTCCACTCTGAAACCTGTAATTTCACATTCTTTTCAAAGTATTTGTCTGTGATGATAAGAAGAAATACTCTACTTGTCAACATAAAATTAATGCATTTGAGAGATTATATACTAAATGCCTTTGATGGTTAAAACTTTTTCCTTCCTTGTGTTGTAGATTGAATTATTGGATGATCATTATAATTAGTTGTCAAGTCAGTCAAACTTCTTGTTCAGTTAAGGTGTATCTAAAATTCAAGAAGAGAAAAAGAAAGTATATTGTTTTAATGTAATGGACATATCCGATGTGTTTGTATCCCTAAGTGTTACATCAGTGATACTCTTGTTCTAAGTATTTGCAATTACATCTAATTATTCAAAATAACTTGCTCTGCTTTTTTTCCTCAGCCATTTGTGATCTATGACGTGGATTCGCTCTGGAAAGCAGAAAGTGGTTTAGTATGGAGCCAGCTTACGACAGGTGCACCACTGACCAAGGAGATTGGTGTTCACGTGTTTTACCGCTGTCAGTGTACTACAGTGGAGACGGTGCGAGAGCTTACCGAGTTTGCCAAGTGCATTCCAGGGTTTGTGGACCTCTACCTTAATGACCAGGTGAGTCACTGTTGATGAAGATGTTGGCATGTAAGCTGCTGTTTAGAAAAGCGTGAATGGATACCAGCCTCTGTGTTCTCTGCAGGTAACGTTGCTTAAGTATGGTGTTCACGAGGCTATATTTGCCATGCTGCCATCTCTAATGAACAAAGATGGACTGTTGGTAGCCAATGGCAAAGGCTTCGTCACGAGAGAGTTCCTGCGCAGCTTAAGGAAGCCCTTCAACGAGATCATGGAGCCCAAGTTTGAGTTTGCTGTTAAGTTCAATGCTCTGGAGTTGGATGACAGTGACCTGGCCTTGTTTGTGGCTGCCATTATTCTCTGTGGAGGTGAGAGTGATGGTTTACATCTGTGTATGAGGAATTGCTTTCTGTTTTGCCTCTGGATAGTCTTTAAAGGCATTATAGCAATTTTTCTGAAAACATCAAGGGATATTTTGGCCCATGTCTGTCTTAAACCCTTCATAGATAAGTCTTGGCTCATTTAGGGAGTATATAATCATCAGAATCAGAATCATCTTTATTGGCCAAGTTTGAAAATTGTCCAACAGGGAATTTGACTCTGGTTATTTCGCTCGCTGTACCCAGATTTAAAAATAGCAAACAGTAAAGTAAATAAATGTAGTAAATAAACAAATGTAGGCACTTATTAACATATATACAATTAAAGAACTGAAAGGTGCAGCAGTATGAGGTAGAAAAATGACGGCTGTAAATAAAATAACATGTACAATTTTTTTTTTAAAGTGAAAGGTGCAGCCGAATGAGGCAGACATGATTGTTGCTGGAAGGTGCATTGTTACAGCATGTGATAGTTATTATAATTACTGCTATTATTGTTCTAAGAGACTATTAATTGTGAGAGTTCATCAGAGCAACAGCTTGGGAAGAAACTGTCCTTGTGTCTGGAGGTTTTAGCGTACTCATTTTAGCGTATGAGTGATTTATTGAAGAATTTTTAATCCAAGTGAATTTAAATGTCCAGTGAAATACCTTTTATTTCATGGGGTTAACTTACTAGAACTTTCATATTTCAAACACCATCAGCTGAGGAGCGTACTGATTCAGAGGGCTCACCATTTCCTGGTATTGATGTTGGTATTTTTATAAGTTTCAGAAAAGAAACGTAATCGTTTACTTTGTTGTCCTCTTTTGCTGTGCATCACTTTACCTCCCTTTGATGGTAAACTATCAGCCCTGTTCTCAGATTTGTGGTTATTGTATTGTAACCTGGTATTAACCATTAATATATATGCAGACAAAAAAAAGAAAGAAAAAAAATTGTTGAATGTGAAAAAATATTGTAGAATTAGATCATTTGTAAGTATTCATTTTGTTTCCTACTACACTGTAGAACCCAACCAACTTTGACCTATTTCCTCTTACGTGTTTTCACGTTGTGACTAGGATGACCTTGCTCGCTAGTGTCAGCTATTCTTCTAGCAAACAGCATTACCCAAGTTCACCAGTTCGTCAATTGGGTGGCCCATAGCTCATTGTAATGGTGCAGCAGCCTCTGCTGGATCACAAGGCGGACAGACTGTACATTTGGAAGGATAAACGAATCAATTATAGTTCCCATTGTCAAATGGATGTTAATATATATTTATAATTAGCTCTTGTCACTGTCCAGTTTGCATCCATACAATTATTTAGGGGCTGACGGGATTTTTTGAGAAACTCGATTTAACTTGAGTACAAAATTAATCTAAGTCATTTTTTTTCTTTCTATCAAACCTTGTTTAATAACTTTTTTTTTTTTTTACTGTTGCACCATGCTCTGTTATGGTGCAGTCTGCAACATTTATTTCATGAGATTACTAAGCAAAAAACAGATTGCATATACCCATCAGTGTGGTGGCTGTAGCATGATGTTTCTGAATACCCATGGGCATTTATTTTGTCGATACTTTTCTTTTTATTTAAAGTAAACACTGCGGACAGACTGCAGGGTAGGTTGACCCACATTTTGGGTTTTTCATGTTTTAGTGGTGGTTTATTATCAGATGGGGAAAAAATAGATAATGACATTATGTATTTGCGATCCTGCAGCCTAATTAGTATATATCTGTTTCGTTTGGTAACTGAAATGGTTTTAAAAGTCTTGCCTGGTTTTGAAGTTATGTTCTGTTGTCTTCTTGTTCACCCAGATCGTCCGGGGCTTATAAATGTGAAGCAGGTGGAACAGAGTCAGGACAACATCCTCCAGGCCCTGGACCTCCACTTTCAAGCAAACCATTCTGACTCTGTCTACCTCTTCCCCAAGCTGCTTCAAAAGATGGCTGACCTCCGTCAGCTGGTTACTGAAAACGTTCAACTTGTCCAAAAGATTAAAAAAACTGAGTCCGAGACCTCGCTCCACCCTCTACTGCAGGAGATCTACAAAGACATGTATTAGAAACCTCCAGCACAGACTGATTCGAGCAATACTGTTACAAACTGAATATACGGTTATAATAATACACTGCATTCAGTTTAAGCACTGTTCCACTTTTGGACATGACTTTTAACTAGGTGAGGTAAATTCATTTGGTAGGGCTAACAATCACAATGTCAGCATTACTCTCAGCACAGTAGTAAGCATGTGTGTGCGCGTGTGTGGGGAGCATCTGGAATCATTTGCTGCAAGCCTTAGTTTCCCACGAAGGTCACCTAGCAGGAAGACTGATATGTTTTCTTTCTGGGGTTGTTCCTTTTTCATCCTCATAGAAAAGCTGCCCCCAGAGCAGTCTTTATAGAGCTTCTCCTCATTCACCTTAGCTCTGTTTTGCTTTAAAGGGAAAGCGTTTTATGTTCACAAACCAATGGCATAGTTAAAATGAATGAGAGAAATTTTATTTCCATGTAAACGTGATTGTAATTTTTTTTTTTTTTTGCGGAATTTTAGTGAAGCTTATGATGCACAGCTTATCTGTTTACATCATTATCAACATCTTTACCACCATAATCATCATCATCGTCATCATCATCATCATCATCAGTGACCAGAACTTTGCCATTTGGTTGAAAGAACACAAACTGGACTGATTCCAGCACTGTAGAGCTTGTCTGTGGAATAACGTTTTCCATTTTTAAATAAATGTGAGATCCAATTTATATAGATTTTGTCTTCAAGCCATCTACGCAAATGGTAACTGTAGAATTGTGCTGCAGACTGTACCCTCTGATGCTGACATTATAAACACATGACTCGTTCAAGTACAAGGGAGAACACATTATTTTTCTGTTTCTCTTTTGACATGCAGAACACATCGAAGTTTCCATTCTCTGACTTTTTATTTTATTTGTAATTGTACTAATTATTTGTAATTGATCTTATTTGTTAGGGTAAAACATGAATGATTACATTTCATGCATGTGTGTTTTATATTACATCATGCCTTCCTGTTTAAACTAGGTCTTACCAATTATACTGTATAATCAAGCAAAAAACAACAAACAAACAAAAAAAACTTAATTAGGAATTTGGATTGAACCTGGATTGACCTTAAACCATCACACTAAACCATATATGAGAAATGTAATGATGGACAGTATCCAGTATCTACTTTCATATGACATTTTTGTAATCATGATGCACTGGTATGCAGTCCTAGTTTACTTAGTTTGTGTCTGATTTTTGTAAGCATTATTGTTGCTCAAGTTATGCATCCTCTGTTTCTGATGCACTTATCCTAACTGGACTTCACTGTACCAGGTCTAGTGCACACATTTCTCCATAGTATTTCTCCTTGGGTGCTCTTATTCCCCATCTACATCTCAAATATGTAACTGTCATATTTCTAACATATATTTTTGCCTTTTAACACTTGCACATTAGTCCACTTTGCAAAATTGATATCACTGGTTGACATGGAGTGTATCATGCTGGGTTGTGGTTGGACAAAGCAAGAAATTGCACCAAAGTGTATGTAAGCTACCTCTGCACAAGTAATGGGTTCACATATTTATATAAAAATACATGTTAAGACTTGAAATAATTTTTTGTCACATGTAAACTACCAGTTCTATTTTAGCAATTTATCGCTCATAAAGTTGTTTAGAAATATTGGCACTGATTTTTTTCCTTTAAAAAAAAATAATAAAAAAATCAGGCAGCTAATGCAGTTTGCATGACTACCGCAGTTAACCGCTACATGGAGTGATTGACAGGCGTGTGGACCAATGGGATCCGTGCTCTGTGACGTAGCAACATGTACACGTGTTCCTATTGGTTGTCCGCTGCGTTAATTAGTAAAAGGAAGCAGCTGTTTGTTATTTAGTTATCTGAAGGAGGGGATTCCAGTTGGCGGCTTACGCAAAACAAGAGGATGAACTCAGCTCGTAATAGGGCCATCTGTAGGTAAGCAAGCAAAAAAAAAACATAGCAAATGTAGGGCTGCTACTTAAAGATAAGTTATGTTTTTTTCGCGCACAGCCGTTATGGAGAAAATGCGTAATTTGCTACAGGAGCGCTCGACTTGAAACAAATGCAGTGGGTTTTGTTTTCGAATATGATTTTAGGTACAGCTGAATTTTTATGTTATTGCTAAATCCATCTGAATAGGAATCGTTGTCTATGAAACGCAAAGAGACTTGAACTGAGTATTATTTAAGCGGAAGTTGACTGGGCTCGCTAGTTTGTTCGTTGTTACCGGAACTTGATACTCGCACTTTTTTATTTTTTATTTGTGAAAACCGCCCCATGAGTGTTTCTTGCTTCTTGAGATTGTTTTTTTTTTTATTATAAATTTTTACATGACATACATTCATTATTTCCACTAGTTTCCACTATGGGTTGTGTTGCTGCGGTTTGAGTAAAGACCAGCTGTGTTTTGATTTGGATCCAACTGTTTACTTAGGAATTTAAAGTGGAAGGAGATTCGTTATTCAAATGTGCTTACACTGTGATACCTGCAGGAAGTTTTAAAGATTAAAAAGTAGCCCTACTATTCTCAACTCACTAAATGAGTTGTAGTACGGCCAGTACTCGAGTTGTAAAAAAAAAATCAGGGGGGATGGTGGATTTTATCATATGGGGACAGATAATTTGTGCTGATTACAAATAATATAATATATTACAAATAATAGCAGTGACCAAAACACCTGCAGAAATACTGCAGGAATGACATAGCAGCAGTTAAATGCAGCCTTCTGTAGCTTTAAATAGCCACTGGGCTTACATCAAAACACAACAATAAAAAAACAGTTTTCTGAACTTATCAATATGCCTCTGTCCTTCACAGGATAAGTAAAATGGATCACTGCAAAAACTCAAGATCTTAACAAGAATATTTGTCTTATTTCTAGTTAAAATGTCTAATTTTAGTAAAAAAAATCTCATTACACTTAAAACAAGACTCATCACTGGAAAAAAACTATATTTTTCACCTGATTCAAGTAGATTTTCACTTAAAATAAGTTGAAAAATCTGCATGTGGAACAAGATTTGTAATGAGGATAAATCTTGTCCCACTGGCAGATTTTTTTCTACTTATTTCAAGTGAAAATTTACTTGAAACAGGTGAAAATTGTCAAATAAGTTATTTTTCTGGTGTTATTTTTCTAGTGATGACTCTAAATGTTTAAATAGCAGTAAAACCACATTCATTGATGAAATGAAATAAGGGATGGAAAGGGGGGGATGATTTTGACCGTTTTTATTTCAGGGGGGGATGCCATCCCCCCTCAACTCGAGTACTGAGTATGACACCTATTTGAATTTTGGACTTGAAATTGGTGGTATAGAGAATCTTGGACAATGCTGCATCTGAAGTGTTGAATGTTTGTGATAACGATGAAATTGAGTTTAAAATGTCCCTTACTTAAATAATCTAAAGTAATTTCGACTTGATTTCCTTAATGATCAAAATTAAAATGGAGAAGATGAAAGGATACTGACAAAAGTGACAGGCAGTGCTTAAATAATATTTCACTTTTTTCATTACAGACATTTCACAAATGGGTATTGCAGATTTGGTCACAGGTGTCATTACCTACACGAATTGACAGTGACACCATCACCTCAAATATGCAGATATTTTCAGAAAGGTGCATGCTGGTACGGTGAACATTGCAGGTAAGCTTAAGCTCCCCCCTCTCTATGGGACAATTGAGGATTTTTCAGTTTATGCAGCGTTTTCCACCACTAGGTATCAACATGTTCTTCCACAAAGAACTGGCATGGCCTTTAGAGGTAGAAGAGGTTCAGTACCTTCCGTCTCCTCCTCAAGTGTGGCTCATACTCCATCCGGAAGAAGAGGGTCAGAGCCGTCTTTTCTGCTGGCTAATGTAAGGTCCAGGCAGGAATGCGGTGGAAGACCTTTGGCAGTTAATGCTTCAAATTCTCAACATGCCATTGGGCACCTGCCAGGCAATATTGCAGAGGAGCTGTCACAAGGTAAAAGTTGGCAAATGTTTGTGCAGTGGAAACTGTTGAGAATATACAGTGTTTTCAACACTGTACTTGATCTCATTTTCAGAAACCGACTTGGCTTCTGTTCAAAGGTCAGAAGGTGCTCAAGCAAGTGGATGCCATGGAGAATATAAGGTTTGTGTAATTTGCGCGATTACCCTTTACAGAACATTGTGAATTGAGCAGGGTTTGATCGCAGGGATATTTTGTTGACTGACGTTTTTTTGTTCAGGGAACCTCATCTGAGAAATGGGAGGGAGCGGCCGCTGCAGCCTGTAGTTGCAAAAGTGGGGCGGCTGCAGCAGCTGAAGAAACGGAGGCCTTCTTGCAAAGTAGAAATGTGACTTGCGGTATCTGCATGGAAAAAGTCTATGAAAAGGCAAATGCAAAAGACCATATGTTTGGGATCTTGCCAAACTGCAACCATCCCTTTTGTCTAGAATGCATTGCAACATGGAGGAAAACAAAAGACCTCGGGCCAGATGTCGTAAGGTGGGTGTCACTTTTAAACTCAAATTTCTTCTTTTAATTTGACAAACCACTGAGGATTTGACCCAATATTCCCTGTTTATGTTTCAGGACTTGCCCACAGTGCCGAGTGAAATCTGCCTTTTATGTCCCAAGCAAATACTGGGTTGAAGGGCAAGCAAAAGAACGTGTTATAGCTGCATTCAAGAAGAAATTTAGGTAAGAGTTGTGATGGCAGCAATACACTACACACATAAATGCTGTATTTACACCTGGATTGGCATGCTCACGCAAGTGTAACTCAAAATGTAGAAACTTAAGTCTGCTTAGTTTATACTGGCTAAGTTCTGGTAGCATCAGTTTGTTGTAGTTAGGTTGCTGGGAGCGAGACAGCGGTGCACACTTCCTACATGCTGCGGTCCAGATCAGCTGTGTGAGATCAGCTGATCATGCCCCCTTTGCTTTGGGCTTGTGTAAGTGATGTCCATAGCTTTCGTTATTGTATCCTAAGATTTGACCCACCAATTTTTCATAGTCTGTAACTTCAGGTGTGTTAAATGCATGTTGTCGCATGTGCTAAAACTCATCAGCAGTTGCATTTATAAATGTGCATTTAGATTCTGAAAAATTGTGTCCCAAAACTTAATTTCATTAGCAATACATATGTGGCTATAATTTAACAGAATGTGAAACGTTTACAAATGTAGAACTTTGTAGTTTTTAATTATGTTTAGACATTTTGATAGAACCAGTTACTGTGACCAGAGACTAATTTCTATAAGATCTCAGGTCAGCAGATCTTGTGCAAAAAATATCAACTCGTACTTGGCGACTCGCACATGCTTATCCATGGATAAGCCCTTAGGAAGAATGCCTAACAAACATTGTAAGTGCTTAGTTTTAACCTGATCACCTGGAATTTGAACATGGAGTTTGATAAATGACACTAAAGCCACTACATTATGACTAATTTAATCTATGAGCCTTTTATTTCTTAAGTTGGAATAGAGTTCGCAATTACTTTGAGGTGTACACAAGTTTTATGTTTTGTCTCTTTCCAGTAAGAAAAGATGCCTTTTCTTCGACCGATACGGATGCTGTCCCTTCAAAACGGATTGTCTTTATCAGCATGTTAAAAATTCAAATCACCTAGCTTTTTCGGTGAGTACAATATTCCTTAAGCAAGTTATTGCCATGGACATCATTTGATGATAATAGTGTTTTTACTTGCATCTTTTTGCAGTATTGGTCAGAAGATGAAGATGAGGACCTAGATCTGATTAACTTTTTCATAACCATGTCCCTCCTTGATGTTGAAGATGATACGGACGATGAGGACTTGGCCTTCTACCTAACAGAACAATAGTTATTGAGCTTTTCCAGTCGTCTGTCCCTGACGAGCCACAAAATGCTGTTCATGGGCCCAGAATGTAGAATTAACAGGATGCAGTCTGTTGTATCCTATTGAAATTTAAGCTAAACCATCCTTTCGAGTAGCCTTTTATCAAGATCAGGGAATTTGGCCGTGCCCACTGAGTTCCAAGTTTGTTTAGGTTTTTCAATTGGTCACACTAACATTCCTAAAATCTGAAACATAATTGAGAATTGTGCCTTTTTTGTGGTTATAAATGCATGTGTGTATTTGGTTCTTCACAGCAGATGGTTTGATTTGTTTGTTGTTGTTTTTTTTGATTAGGACTTCCCAGATTAGATGCAGCTTTATTTGTGTTCCTGGTCTTGACAACCAAAACACTGCAGGTCAAATTTTCACAACTTCCCTTCCCCAGTTTGAAGTTGTGTTCCATTAATTTGGGCAATTTTGATATTTTTAAAGTGGTAGATTGTTTTAATTGCCTAGAGGTGAAGGTGTATTGTGCCCCTTCTTGGTAATGTCAAAACTGATGATGCCTGCCTCAAAGAATTGTGGCTCCCTTTTTCTATCTTTTGTGGGCAAGAGTACAAAAAAGATTTTATTCATTTTTAAAAAAGAAAAAAAGATGTACACGTAAAATAAAATGGAGTTTCACTGTCTCACTTGGAAAATGTGTGTTGTCATTATTGGCACGTAAAATTAACACTGCAGAATATGTATCCATTTGTGGACATAAGATAAATGAAAGACGATAAAGTTTATTTTGTATACAATTTTGTGTAAACTCAAGGCAAACAGGAAAGTGAGCCTACGGACCAAAGCTGCCCTCACATCCACTGATATTCTCCGACACGATAGACGGCGCTGTGAAATAGTCTTAGTATGTCATCCGAGATAAAGTGCAAGGAAGTAGAGCAGAACTGGCGGACTACTGAGGATACAAGGAAAAGAGCGTACAGATAAAGTGGCAAAAACAGCATTAAGCACAAGACATATCACTGATATTCCATTTGGAAAAGGTGAAGCTAAAGCACTAATCAAAAAGAAGATATCTGAATTTTGGCAGAAGACGTGGGATGAGGACAGTAAGGGCAGAACTTATAGAATACAAAACAGTCAGAGCACAGAGTATCAAGGGAAGAAGTAGAAGAGAGGAGGTAGTGTTAACAAGACTAAAATTTGATCACACTGGACTAAAGACTATTTTTATTGGGAAAAGTAAATTCAGAGCTTTGTACTATATGTAAGAAACCCTGAACATGTAATTATGCAATATACTAAATATATCGAAGAAAGGACAAGGTTAAAAGACGGGGTGAGAGAGGCAGGGCATGAGTGGAATTTGACAGGGATAACTAAGGGTGATAAGGCTTGGGAGACAGAGAGGGGTCATAGAGTTTCTAAAACATTGGCTTGTTTTACAGGATATAGTGGGTATATAGCGGTCTTGTTTTGGTTTATTTGTTTTGTTTGTTTAGATGTTTTTCTCTTTTCATTATTATATTAATTTAATATAAAGCTATAGATCAGGGATTGTCAACCGGTGGTCCGCGGCCCTCTGGTGGTCCGTGAAATTGTAAATGGAAAACAATAATTTAAAAAATATATATTCTTTAGACTCAATTTATTTTCCATTTACTATTCATTTTTGTGAATAATATATCCATCCAAATTGTCAAATGAGTGAGTGAACTTTGTAATATAAGCCCTCTTGGCTTCCTATTAATTTTTCATTGACTTTTTTGTTGTTTTTTATAGCAAATGTGCAAATAAAGAGATACACTGATGCAAATAAATAGCCTATAGGCCCATACTCTTATTTAAAAGCAAGGTGCAAAATAAAACAAACATCCCCAAAAGCAGTGGTCCCCGAGTTGCTTCTAGGTTATAATGGTGGTCCCTGGGACAAAACTGGTTGAAAACCCCTGCTGTAAAGGATAAAACGGGTATAGAAAATGGATGGGTTATCACCAGGAGGTTTTCTATCACTGTGCCAAGCCAGTCCTTTCTATTTTGCTTTCCATTGACTGGCATGCATTTCATGGCCTTTGAAGAAAAGGCTTCTGGCCTTTTTGACATCCCCATGAAGATGAAGTAATTGGTATATACCAGAGGTGGGTAGTAACAAGTTACATTACTCCGTTACATTTACTTGAGGAAATTTTGGGACATTTTGTACTTTTAGGAGTAGTTTTGAATCACTATACTTTTTACTTTTACTTGAGTAGATTTGTGAAGAAGAAACTGCACTCTTACTCCACTACATTAGGCTATGTTGAGATCGTTACTTTTCTCTCTTTTATCCCCTCCACGTACGCGTCAATCTCATGACATCACTGGGTGATTCTTTGGGAAAAATGTTTGTTTTTGCATGTTTTGTCACATATACACCGACTCAAACACACACACACACACACACACACACACACACAGAGTTTATGAGTTCATGGGCTTGTTCTAGTTCTGCCTGTGGAGACTGGTTAAAAAAGAAAAGTACAAAGACTTGAAATTTTGTGCTACTTGTGCTTAATTTATTTTTTTACTCTGTTATTTTTTTATTTATTAAAGTACTTGAATTTACTTTAAGATTATTTTAACTTAAGCTATTTTTTATTTTTTATTCATTTTAATTTATTTGATTATTTTGTTGATTTAATTTGCCCGAAGATGATTATTTGGTACTTTTGTCTGTTTGAATGGTTGTGTTAAAAAAAATAAATCAGACGTTACTCAACAGTTACTCAGTACTTGAGAAGTTTTTTCACCAAGTACTTTTTTACTTTTACTCAAGTAATTATTTGGATGGCTACTTTTTACTTCTACTTGAGTCATATTATTCTGAAGTAACAGTACTTTTACTTGAGTACAAATTTTGGCTACTCTACCCACCTCTGGGTACAAAGCATGGATGTACAAAAGTACAAAGTCAAAAATGACTCACAACTAGATAACTAGACCCTGTCCTACATACTCCGGTTCAGTAGGTGGTGGTATGCACCATACAGTTGATATTGCAATCCGCCAAAAAACGCGAAGAAGAACAGAACTGGAGGATTTTCAGCCAAGCGTCTGATGGACAGACTGGCAGGGCAGAATAATGTAACCACGGGACACAACAGCGCTATGCTGTTGAGCCAGTTTGACGGGCCGGCGAGGCTACTGCTGCAGGCGCTGCTGGCGGGGCCGGCGGGGCTGCGCAGAGCCCTGGCCGTGTGGGGGAGGCAGCAGCGGGCACAGCCCGGGCTCTCGCTGGGAAACATCCTGCACACGCTGTGTCGGGA
The DNA here is from genome assembly GCF_033807715.1 of Cololabis saira. Classification (NCBI taxonomy): domain Eukaryota; kingdom Metazoa; phylum Chordata; class Actinopteri; order Beloniformes; family Belonidae; genus Cololabis; species Cololabis saira. The sequence continues at coordinate 26,486,732 of NC_084598.1, forward strand.
CGAGATCAGCCCCCCACAGGCACAAACAAACACGCTTTCTGTGTAAGTCACCGCACGGGGATGGTTTAAGACCATATGTATCTGCGGAAAACATGTTTTAGTTATACGCTTAAAATATTTTTGTATTTGCTTATATAGTCAATGGGCCAGACCAGATGTCAGTACCACTCAAGGTGACAAAACTTGCTTATAATTTTTTATTTTTTTTCAAAGTTTTTTTATTAGAACCAGTTTCAGACATTACAGAAAACTTCAAGTAGGCTATACTGCTTATAGAAAAACAAGATAATAGCAATAGTAACAGTATTAATAAAAAAAACAATAATAGTACAATACAATCGTAAAAATATGTGCATAAGGTCTGAAAGTGCAACACTTGATACATTACTCCCCACCCCAGCTCACAACAAAACAACAATGAAAGTACCGCAAACAATGTATAATAGGATAACAAAAACTCACAAAAAAAATTGTATATATGTGTGTGTGTGTGTGTGTGTGTGTGTGTGTGTGTGTGTGTGTGTGTGTGTGTGTGTGTGTGTGTGTGTGTGTGTGTGTGTGTGTGTGTGTGTGTGTGTGTGTGTGTGTACACACACGTGTATGACAAGGCGCACTGTCATAGTTAGTTAGGTAGCATTTTTAACTTAGAAAAAACAGATAGAAAGCATTGTCATTTCTGATCAAACCTTTCTGTGCATCCTCTCAAAACTTGCTTATAATTTTTGAAAAGATCCATGTCTGTATATGACATTTTGCTATGATAACCTTCCTGAGTGGCAGCTGTATCATAGTTATCAGCTCATGAAGTTACCACCCCCTTCAGAAATTACATTTTAGATGCTGGTGCATATCCTGGTTTAGACTCATGTACAGGATATCTGTCAATGTTTCACAATATTGTCTTTGGTATCATTTTAAAGGGGACCTTTTAAGCATTCATTCAAGCTAAGATGTGAATCTTTCTGACCAACATAGAGGTCACTGCAGCTCTTTAAACTCTAAACAATGCACATTTTTACACAATTTTCGCCTAAATGATATACTACAGTATCTTTTAGCCCTGTGTCATCTAGGAACAACAGAGATACAAAATACAAAAACTGGAATACTCACAGGACCATAAGGATTCAGGAAATGTATCACATAGTTAACCAGGTCACTTTAAATGTATTATTTAATGTTTCAGAAATTAGTACCTACATACCTTCATAACTTTTGGCATTACATTTAATGTTGTTTCTCAGATAATGACTTTTATTCCACCAAAAATAATGAATCGCAATGTTACAATACATAGCTGTGTATGTCAACAGAATAATATTTATTTGTATTAGAGCACCCTTCTTCAGCGGCAACAGAACTGATTTGTTCAAATTTATTTTCAGACCTGATACCTGTATTCTCTAATATAGCCAGCTGCCTTGATTGTTTCATGTTTGGTTAAATAAGAGATGATTGAGCTTACGTTGCTGAATTTAGCTTCTGATTAATAAAAAGTCTAAAACCTGGTTTAAATTATCTTTCAAATAATAAAGAACATATAAAACACACTTTGTGATTTTTAGAAAACTCTGATTGTGAAAATTATTTTTTTAATATATCTGAGAGTTAAACTACCGTAGACCATCTCCCAATCAAAACTCCCAATATTTAGACTGCTCAGCCTTTGATCAAATAATCTCTTAGATAGAAAAGAATATATAAAACACAGTTTATTTGTGAATCCCTTATTCTGTTTGTGGAAATGCAAAAAAGGACCACTTCACTTCACTGCCTGCAAAGAAATGAAAGTCCAAATAAGTGTGACTATTGCTTTTTTATTTTTTTAACTCATCACATTGTCTTGTTTTTTTTCTGATGTAGGCTTGTATAACAAATAAGAGTAAATGTTTCCAAATGTCATGTCCCTTTATCTCTTTAAAAGGTTTTAATGTGTTTTGATAATGTTCGGTTCACAGATGTGACCCTTTACCGAGTTTATCCATGTACCATGAAGTGTTGTTATTTAGATATGCCCCATAAACATACCACACAGTCTATAACTGCTGATCTTAGATATACTTTTGACTTGTTCTACCAGAACATGCCTTCTTTTTTACAACTTCTTATGTCTGTTGTCTGTTTGTTTGATCTCTTCTAGTAAACCGCTCGTGTGCCTTTTCTCAGCATCATTTAAACAAAACCTGCTGTCGTTCATCTGTCTCATACACTCTGTTCTTCCTGAGACCACCGTCCTCCACCTCCTCAAATGTCTCAGCCAGGACCCTAACCCCAATCCCTGGGTTACTGCTCTGAGTAGACAGCTGGAGAGGAAGATGGCGACCCACCACGATCAACCTCTGTACACCACAGCATGCAGCCAGAGACTTCAGCAACTATCAGATCGTTTGGTTGGTTCTGGGGAGACTGAAGGTTGGGCCAAGTGCTTTGGTGATCGAACAGTGTGCTCTGGAACTCAGAAGAGGCCTGATTCATCTGAGCTTGGGACGCAAAGGAAAAGGAAAAGCAGTTTCCTCCACCTGGACGAAGACAATGAAGAAATGGGACAGCAGAGTAAACGGATAAAGACTGATATCTGTGATGACGAGTGCATTGATGTAGAAGGAGAGAGTGTAAAAAATGTGACACCTGGGGGATCTGAAAGTGCTGCTCCTGCAGAAATGCCGTCACTCGACAATCTGCATGACTCCCTGCCGGAACACATGAAGGTAAACGAACTGCAAGGATGTGCAGGCGTTGCCTTTCTCATACATCCTGAGTTATTTGAATTTTCTTCCTTTTCTTTCCACAAAAGGGCAGAATTTGTGAAATTATTTCCTTCTAAATGCAGTTATCCATCGTGATCAAATAAAGATTATTAATGAATTTACTTTTTTTGTGTGTGTCCATTTAGGCCGCCTTTCTTCAAATAAAAGAATTACTGGAAAGTCAAACAGATGTGAGACCAACCTTTTTTCCCCTCTAGCACAGACTATACTTGTGACATTTACCCCAACTCTAATGATTTACTTCTTTTTGTTACAGTTGGACCAAGACTTTACAAATCTGTTCAAAGTGCTGAATGAATGTGACCTCCACCAGGTATGTTCTACTTTATATATTTTTTGTTTTATCTTCTGTAAATATCCACTTGAGTTTACTTCTTTTGTAATGCTCAAGGTACATATCCTTCTACCTAGCAGGGTGCACTCCACATGATGATACTTGTCCTTTTTAGATGGAGGTATTTTGTCACATGCTGAGTTTGCCGGATTTACCAGAGCGCACGCTGCCTAAACTGTGCAATAGCATTTTGTCCCTCTCCCCTGACATGAGCTACAGTGCAGCCGCATCTCTCATCAAGAGCCTCCTCCTGGAGAGGGTACGTAACTGTATGTTTAAAGGATCCAAATACGGATGCAGTAAGTGCTGAAGGGGCATTATTTTACGATACCTCACAGGTGCTGTCTCTGTCAGAACCGGCCTCCAGGTGTCTGATAACGGCAGTGACGTCACTGGGTAGCCGCTACCCCAGACCAATGTGCCAAGCTGTGGTTGGACCTATAATGGAGGACAAGAATATAGGTACAGCAGGATCTATGGTTCTGCATTCACTCTTCTGGCTCAGGGAGTCACAGCTTGTGCACCATCTGCCACTGGCACCATTTTTGCTTTCACCTTCCACATTTTTTTGATTCCCTCCTTTAACTCTTGTTATTTTTCAAGCTTCTCGTGTTCCTTCGTCTTGATTGTGTGTGGGTTGTCTTTGCACGCTCTGCAGCTGAGGTCTTGTCCGGTGTGGTGGATCCTGGTCTCGACTGCTTTTGTAGTTGAGGTAGGGCTGGGAGATATGGACCAAAAGTCATATCTTGATATTTTCTAGCTGAATGGCGATACTCGATATATATCGATATTTTTTCTGTGCCATAATTGGGATTTCCCCCAAAGCATTATAGCATAGCATCTCTGTTAGCTTCATTTTTTTCTGAGGCAAACCCTTAAAAAAACAGTCAGTTTTAATACAAAGCCCCGTGCCAAATGTCACACAGGTTCCTTTATTAACAGAGGTCTGCACAATATCAAAATGTATAAAACAAATGAAATAAAAATAAACTGCCTGCATATATAGAATAAAATGCTTCTTGAATAAAATAAAACAAATATCCCTTTCCTGTATAACAATTAAATTAAAATACCCTGTGCAATTAATACAATGTAGACAGTAACACCACTTAGGTTGACATTTGTGCAAATCTCAAATAATTAATAATAATAATAATCTCAATTTGTCACAAAATAAGCTATATCAAAATCTTAATTTTTTTTTTTTTTTTAAATCGATATAAACGATATTGTCTCGTACCATATCGCGTTTGAAAATATATCGATATATATTAAAATCTCGATATATCGCCCAGCCCTAAGTTGAGGCCTAATGTGCTGCTATGATCAATGCGTCTGTGTTGTTCTTCAGAACAGCCTTTTCCAACCACTATTAGGTAAACTTCTTGATGTCAGCCGCTTCTTTACTCTACATATACAATACACACACTAATAAAAAATTGCTACAGTGTTAGATGGAACTCACAGAGAATGTGGCATTTTTGGCTTCCACGCATTTAATCAGGGGATGGCAGGAATAGTTTGAGGATCTTCTTAATCCAACAAACATGTCTTCCACGGAAGCTGAGTCTCAGGACTCTGGTGTGGGCTTGTTCGTGACTGAAGCTGATACACCAAGGTAGTTGAAAGGCACAGTCTGAGCGTGGATGAAATCTGCCCTGAGCTCCTCAAAGTTCTGGATGTTGTGGAGCTATCTTGGTTGACATGCCTCTGTAACATTGAGTGGGCATCTGGGGGAGTCTCCTCTAGACTGGGGGTTTCTCTTTTTGATAAGGAGGACGGAAGAGTTTGTCACAATTGTAAGGATATTGCACTCCTCAGCCTCCCTGCTAAGGCCGGGGCCCGAGTGCTGGGGAAGAGAATCCAGCCAATAGTCAACCTCAGGTCCAGGAGGAGCAATGTGGGAACCGTCCTGGCCGTGGAACCCTGAACCAAGACCAACATTGTCGTACCAAATGCATAAGGAAGTCAGGGCCCCCGACCTGACTTCCTCAGGGCCGTTTTACTCATTCTGAGGCCCCAGCCTGACCTGATCGTCCTGTTTGCTCTTTTGCTTTCAGGGCTCCCGCAGGCAGAGCTGCTGAACAGACTGATAGAAGGCAGTCTGGAGTCCCACTACAGACTGCTGGTGCTTCAGTAAGAATAATCATTTAAATACTGCATTTACTTAGAACTCCTGATACACAAAAACATCACTAAATCATTAATTTATTTTTCTATTTCAGAATGACATTAAAAATCGCATGGAATGAAGCTGTGCTCTCCATTATCCACAGCTTGTTAGACTCTAAGGTAACCTGTCTTTCATTGGAAAGGTGCTGGGTAACAACATATGAGTGATATAATTATTGAGTTCCCCTAACCTTTTTCTCCCCAGCCTTCTTTGAATGAAGACATTTTCACGCAGTTCACCGAACAGCTCGTCAGCCAGGGTGCTCAGTTCACCAAGTCAGTGAAGTTTGCAAAAATGATGCTAACCGTTCTCACCAAATACAGCAGCCATGTAAGTTTGTGAAGTTATTTCATGCAGAATGGCTTAACAATATATATATTTAAAGAAAAGGTTATTTCCTAATCTTTTTGCATATGATTACATATGTTTATCCAGGTGACTGATGCACATAAACACTCCCTGTCCAGCTGCCTGATGTCAAATGAGACGTTCCTGAAGAAGCCTCTTCAAGCTGCTTTGAAACGCATCGCACCAACATGATGCGTATTTCAATTTAATGCTGCTGAAAATGAAACAACTCAATTTACCAGTCAAACAGGAACTATGTTAGTTTTTGTAAGATGTAACACTAATTGTTATATTGAAAGTGTCAATAACCTGCAGGTTACAGATTCTTTTTATTTTTTTGCTGAAAATGAAGCAGATTTAATGAACCAGCAAAACCTGAGTTAGACATGAACTGCACTGTTGTATACACCTGATAAATGTTGGTGAGTCTCTGATGTGTCTTTTTCTGTTCTTAAATTTATTAACAACATATTTCTCAGTGCAGATGTTTGTTTAACATACAAACTACATTTGTGGAATGTGTACTCAAGTACTGGGGTTAAATATAACTTTGAGGAACTTTACTTGTGTGTTTTTGTTTAAAGTATTAAAGCTCTTCATAACTAAAAATAAAAAGGAAATCTTGTCATTTTTATTTAACTAATCATTTGACAGTTATTTGTCCATATACATTGTACAGCGATACCTGTTTAAAAATCAGAACGGGATAAACAATAAATCATAGGGGAAGAAAAAAAGTTTTTATTTCTTTTTTTCTGCCAGTCAGCTGGGATGGAGGGGGGTTGGTAATTGGGATCGGGCGACATTGTAGCCCGTTCGCTGCGGGGCGGGACCCGGGAGCCCTGGGACTGGGTGCCTGGGTTGTTGGGTTTGCATCCCTGCTGTTTGGGCCTGCTCCTGTGGTGGGGACGGGCTCATGGTTTATCTCAGCTGGTGCTGGTGCACAGGTTGGCCCTGGGGACCTTTGAGGTGGGGGGTGTTGACTAGTTGCTAGCTGGGGCATCCTCAGCACATAGAGGAGTGCTGTGCAGCGGCCTGCTCTGCCTTTAGGTATTAGTGCCCCGAGTGTGTGTGTATTTTACATTTAGCTATAAATATGATCATCCATACAAGTATGCTAACCATGAATTGTTATAAAGTACTCACGACACAATATATATTTTAATTAGGATGTGTATGTACTCATAAATAGGTGTTTACATTTTTGTCTTTATTGGGGACTGCACAATTTCTTACAATTCATGTATATGTCTAAACACAAATCGATGTAAGGTTATGTATGTATAGTTGACTGCATGCATGACATATTGGTGTATTTACATATGTGTGAGCACTGTAAGATATATGTATGTATATGTTTATACATAGATAGTATGTATGTTATTTTTTATGTAAACAATATGTCCCCTCAATTCAACAAGGCTTTATTCGCACCTGAAGGGAAATAATATGTCGCAGTAACTTTCATTGTTTAAGTTTCTTCAAAGAGTAGTTATAGATGGTTTATGCTGTAGGCAGAAAAGACCTTGTAGTGATCTGTATTACAGCCCGTCAAAATGAGCCTCTGACTGAAGACACTTGTTGAACCACTGTGTTATGAAGAGGATGCTCATGATTTATTTTGTGTCCGTGTGTGTGAGATATCGTTTGCACCTCTAGCTCTCAAGACTGTAAAACAGCCCTCTTAATCGGTTTTATTCAGTTTTTTTAATCTTAAATCTGCTACCCCAACAGATGGCTGCAGATGATGTTGCACTCTCCCCCACAGACTTTACAGTTTAGACGATATGCTAAATCTTGTTGCAAACAATGAAGGAGTTACGCTTCCTAAAGACATACCATCTGTTCTGACCCGTTTTGAAGTCACCATCCCTGTTGTGTTTCCAGTCCAGTCTGTTGTCCAGGTGAACATTGACATATCTATACTCCTCCACCACCTCCACTTCTCCCATAATTGAAATAGTGTTTTTCTGGTCCTGCTAAAATCTCTTTTGTCCTGTTCATGTTCATGATGGAATTGTTTCCAGAGTCTGGCACAAAGTGCTCCACCAGTTCTCTGTACTCATTCCCACCACTGATACACCCCACAACTAAAGAGTCACCCGAGTATGAATCATATTCAATGCCCTGGACGGTTGAAACACATGATCCTCACAGTGTTGCTGACAGCAGTAGGTTTATTGTATCAGGTAAATGATGGCATCTTTAACTCAAAACACACAATCAGGAAAAGGCAGTGAGTCCTGAAGGGTGCTGTTTTGAGGGATAGGGTCATCTGGGGTCTCTAATAAGGATGAGGAATTGTACTTTGTTTCACTGACAAAATAAATTAAACATTTTTAGTTTCAATGGCAAGCTCTCAGTTGTGAAGGTTTTTTTTTGAGGGAACCTGCCATGAATGATTGCCATAAACTGAAAAAATAGGTGTGTTATTATAGCAACCGTGTACTATATGTTTTAGAAAAAGTGGCTTACTTGTGTCGACTGATGAAAATATTACCCTATTTCCTACAAAATGTCTGCTTCGGATCGGCCACCAACTAGACAGACTGCAACGGACAATTAGGTCTGCAGAGAGGATAATTGGGACTAACCTCCCATCTATCCAGGACCTGTACCGGTCCAGGACCAGGAAACGGGCAGGTAACATCTCTGCAGACCCCTCACACTCAGGACACAGTCTGTCTGAACTCCTCCCCTCTGGACGGCGCTACAGAGCTCTGTACGCCAAAACCTCCAGACTCAGAGACAGTTTCTTCCCCCAAGCTGTTGCTCTGATGAACTCTCATCATTCATAGAGTAATCAATCATTGTGCAATAATAATAATAATAATAATAATAATAATGATAATAACCACAATCATATGCTGTAACAATGCACCTTTCAATAACCATGTCTGCCTCATACTGCTGCACCTTTCACTTTAACATTTTTTTAAATATATGTTAATAAGAGCCGTTTGTCTATTTACTGTTTGCAGCTATTTAAATCTGGGTTCAGTGAGCAAAACAACCAAAGTCAAATTTCCTGTATGGCAAGTATGAACTTGGCCAATTAAGCTTATTCTATTCTATTCTTTTTTTAATTTGATTTTTTTAAGATTTGTTGGGGCTCTAGTGCCCCTTCATTCAAGTTGCAGACAGGAAGGGTGTAGAGAGAGAGAATAGGGATGACATGCAGAAAAGGTGCGCAGAACCTGCGACTGTAGTCTCAGTATATGAGCCGCTTGCTTAACCCACTTATTCTATTCTATTCTATTCTATTCTATTCTATTCTATTCTATTCTATTCTACTCTATTCTACTCTATTCTACTCTATTCTATTCTTTTTTTTTTTTTTTACTTTTTATTTAATATTTTCAGCTTATACAACAAACAGACAAACAACAAAACAAAAACAGACAAAAACATGGGGGCTCCTATGTAGATGATGTTATGTCATGACATTGTCCAATCAGCTCAAGTGACCTGTTTAACTGAAAGCGTCCTCTATTCCTCCAATAAATGCTTCCCATTTCGCCCATTTCCTGTGGAAAGTCGCTCCTTTGGACCTCAAACAGAAAGTCATCCTCTCCATAGCATATATTTCTTTAACTCTGTCCATCCATTGATTAAGACCTGGGGTCTCAGGTTTATACCAGTTCTTGGTGATTGTCTTTTTACAGGCCATTAGCAATATTTTGCACAGATACCAGTCTTCCTTCCTAATCACATCATCTGCCAAATCACAGAAATACAAAACTTTAACATCATTAGGAACCTTATATCCCAAAATCTTTCCCACAGCGATACATATGTTTTCCCAGAAAATTTGGATTTTTGGACATAACCAGAAGATATGAGAGTGATCAGCGTTCAAGTTTCCACATTGCCTCCAGCACTCTTCCTGTGATTGAGAAAATTTGCTCTTAATATTTGGTGTGACAAAGTAGCGGATCAAATTTTTCCAACCAAATATTCTCCACTTCTTTAAACTTGTGGATGAATGCTGTGCACTCCACATTGAGCGCCAGTCCTCCTGCGACATTTCTATATACTCTATTCTATTCTATGTGTGTGAGATATTTCTGAAAATACTGCAATGGTACTGTCAGTTATTGTAAAACAGAGGTCGGCTCTTTCGTTTCTTTCCGTCCTCACACCAGAGGACCAACAGCCTTCTTTTTTTTGCCACTTTTCCTCTCTGTCATCTTAATGGTGAGATTTTGCCATGTATATTTATTTTGTACTGTACTATACTGTACCAAAGACTGTACCACAAAGATTGCAAGTAAGTTTTATAAATAAAGTTTAATGGGGGGGAAAAAACCCTTGGGGTCAGGATGACGTCATGACGTAAGGCACACGGAGCTTTATTATTGCGTAACTTCCGGCTGCACTTCCTTTTCAGCGTAGCTAACCGGGAGGAAGGAGCAGCGAAAATGAGGTTAGCCCAGATTTAGGCAGTACGCGTGTAAAAACATCGTTTTTTCTACGTTTAGTTACAAATGTATTATAGTAGATGAAGTTATAATATTGTGCGGATTTATAGGTATTTAGTTTAGTTTTTTGACGAGGGTTGAGGACTAAAAACGTGTTAGCGGCTTGTTAGCCGGTGTATTGGAGGACCTTTAGTCCCAATCCACGACCATCCACTGATATAAAGTATATTTAACTATAAAGCGATGCATTTTATGATAAAATCAACTCCCCTGTTTGTCATTGATTGAGTTATTATGGCGCTTTGTGGGTTTTAAAATGAATAATTTAGATGTTACACATGGACAGGTCCTTTGGGAGGGTTTTAATGACATTTCAATGGTTTCGATCAAATTTAAGTTTGTTTTAATGACATGCATGTATTTTCACTCTATTTTGCAGTAAGGTCTCGAGGGACACGTTGTATGAATGTGTGAAAGAGGTCCTGCAGGGCTCTCTCGCCAAGCCCAGGAAGTGAGTACCCGAGAGAGCAAATACACTAAATTAAAGTTAAATTTCTAATGAGTTTGATGAAATGTTAAATGTTGATAAATGTTCTGTCTGTTGCCAGGTTTACGGAGTCAGTGGAGCTGCAGATCAGCCTTAAAAACTATGATCCCCAGAAGGACAAGCGTTTTTCCGGCACCGTCAGGTTCGACCTTTTATTGTCTCACCCAACCTTTTCCCTGTTTGCTCCCAGCCCTGTCTGAATACCTGAACATCTTTTAATATATGTACCATGTAGAAAAGGGGGAAAAATACCCCAATCTTAACTGGACAGGATGGTAACAGACATGGTTAAGTTCTCTGGGTAGTCTGACTGAGCCCACACAGCTCTGGCTGTTGGAGGCGAAGCAGGCGGACCCCTACCCTGGGTCTTAAAACATGAGGGGAGGCTTTGAGTGTGTGAGCTGGTAAGTTCACGTCCTCATGCCGACCATATTTATTTATGACTCGAGAGGTCAGCCCAGCGCCGGCCACTGTGGTGGTATGGGTAAGAATTTTTTATTTTTCATTTACAAAGTAAAATCACAGAGGTGTCATTTCTACCTGAACATCACTTGTTGTTTTTTTTTTTTTATAAATTGTTTGATGCTTCATGTACTGACCATTTCTTGAAATTGTATTTTGTTACAAGTTTACTTGCTGTTTCGACTGCGAGAGTATTATTTCATATACTGAAAAGTAGGGTTGTCCCAATCAGGATTTTTTAGCTCCCGATCACCCGAGTTTGAGTATCTACCGATCCGATCACTTTTTTTGGCTCCCGATAGATTTCCGATACTTTTTTCCGATCAGATACATTTTGGCAATGAATTAAAAAAAAAGAAAGGATTAAAACTAAATTATCCCAAGTTTCCTTTATTGTCCATTGAAGAACAACATGGACATATTTCAACAAAGCCTAGTGCAGAAAAAGTGCAGAATAGTGCAATAACAAAAATAAATACATTTAATTTCAATCCATCCAGTCAAACTCACAAACACAAGAAAATTAAAAAACTTTTTGGCTTAACCTTAGTGCAACATTCTGAATAGCAGCAGCTTAATGCACAATGAACATATATAAAACTTCACAATTCAAACATGTAAACCATGTTAGTTTTCGCTTACTTCGGCCACTGGCCAGAAGTGACGTTAAATGCAACGATATATAACACGATTGAATATATATATTAACTAGGTATGTCCCGATACTTTTTTGGCCGATACAGATGTTTTGAAAATGCCGTGATCGGGGCCGATACTGATCGATCGGGACAGCACTAGTTACAAGTTTACTTGCTGTTTTGACTGTGAGAGTATTTCATAAACTGAAAAGTCATTTTATTGTCTCACATACTTTGTGCATTTGAAAGCTGATGTTTGACGAGTTGTGGTGGTCACTGTTGCTGTGCAGGCTGAAGACTCTTCCCAGGCCCAAGTTCTCCGTGTGTCTCCTGGGAGATCAGCAGCACTGCGATGAAGCCAAGGCTGCTGACATGCCCCACATGGACATTGAAGCTTTGAAGAAGCTAAACAAGAACAAGAAGCTGGTCAAGAAGCTTGGTAAGGAGTTTGTTTTTCACTAAAAGAAACTTGATGGGTAAAGATAAGTGCCATCTTAATTAAATATTTCCTTTTTCTTCCAGCCAAGAAGTATGACGCCTTCCTGGCCTCAGAGTCTCTGATTAAGCAGATCCCCCGTATCCTGGGTCCTGGACTCAACAAAGCCGGCAAGTTCCCCTCCCTGCTCACCCACAACGAGAACCTGCTCACAAAAGTGGATGAGGTCAAATCTACCATCAAATTCCAGATGAAGAAGGTTTGTATATCAGTTCAGACTTTTGAAACTGTTCCTCTTGTGGTTTTCGTCTATTTGAAATATGATGCAGGTCGTCTTACAGTAACATTGCTGTGTGTTGTAGGTGCTCTGTCTGGCTGTGGCCGTGGGACACGTGAAGATGACGGAGGATGAGCTCGTCTACAACATCCACTTGGCGACCAACTTCCTCGTGTCTCTGTTGAAGAAGAATTGGCAGAACGTACGCGCTCTCTACGTCAAGAGCACGATGGGCAAACCCCAACGCCTCTATTAAATACAGATTTTCTTAATAAATGTGGAGGTGCTCCGAAGTTGGTTGTTTGGGTCATCTTTTTTGCCTGTTAAACTGAATTATTCCTGTCAAATGTGTTAATGTAAGTAGATACAAAAGAATGCACCATAAAGCAGTGAAACGTATATTTGCTTACATTAGTGGAATTGCTGACAAATAAAAATAAAAACAGCTTTAAACTAGCTTATGGCCAGAGGTGTCAAAAGTATTCGCATTCATTACTTAGATAGAAGTATAGATAGAGTTTAAAAATACTCCTGTTGAAGTATCTACTCAAGTAAATGTATAAAAGTACTGGTTTCAAAACTACTTAAAGTGTAAAAGTAATGTAAGGGGGAAAAAAGCCATTGAAAATGAATGCATCTTAGTATAATGCAAATATATTAAAGAACCATATATGTGTACTATTGAGCATTAACATGTGTTTCAGAGAGCAGAATATATGATGACTAGTTGCCTATAAGTATTGTAATGGTGCAAGAAGTCAAACTTCAGAGGCATGTTATCATTTATCCTAACCTTAATTGGAATGTACATCCAAGTTTAGTTGCAGGAATCTGAGGGAACGGATGTAAGAAAAAAAACGACAAGATCATCTGAAACAACCACAACCAAATTCCCTCTATCCGGATGGAGCAATTTAACTGGATAGTTTTTTTTTAAAGGCCGAAATGAAATAGAGTAATGAGGCTGTTTTTAAAATGTGAGGAGTAAAAAGTACAGATAATTGTGTGAAAATGTAAGGAGTAAAAGTAAAAAGTCGTCTGAAAAATAATTACTCCAGTGAAGTAGATAACCAAAATTTCTACTTAAGTAACATAACGAAGTATTTGTACTTCGTTACTTGACACCTCTGCCTATGGCAATAATCAAGGTTTGAAGCTGAACTTAAAGGTGTAGGCATGCAGGGAGGTTTGGGAATAATTGCCCTGTATTTTAAGGAATTCTTTCTCAAAATGTTCAGAATATTCATTTATTGAAAATGTCACTGTTTATGCAGAGTAGCATTTTTAGGAATCCACAAAATTCTGGAGCTTATATGTGCAGGTGTTTCAGCTTTGACCTAAGATACAAGCCAGAGAGTCATAAATAACTTGTCTTGGTGTTTTAAACATGTAGTTTATTGAACAACTTGAAATAACACTGACATGGTGAAGATGGTAATTACATTGTGTTGAGTGGTTTTAGGAATGAAACCAAAATCTTCAGTGATCACTGCCTGGACTGGATTAAAATGTGTATTATGACAAATGCTTATTGAACTAAAAATAGGATCTCCAGGGAACCCCACTGTGGGTGTAGTCTTGGTAAAGTTTAGGATTGTTAACCTTTTTTAAATGAGTAACACGATTTAATAGTAATCTAATGTATTTCTGGGATGATACTAGTGTTTCCTTTAAACAGAGCTTCCCATGAGCCTCTGGGGTCAGTCCTGCTCTGGGTTGACTGTGGATCTCTTTATAGGATTATCTATTCTCAGGACAGGAGAAAGGCAGAGGGAGGGATGAACCAAAGTCGAACTTGTGGTATGACCTGTGTATTACAATTGCTATGAAAAACCCACTTCATGTGAAAGGGATTTGAATTTTATTCATCTAAGATAATTGAATTATCTGGTGTGCACAATGGATGAGGCATTGATGAACGCAGAGGTGAGTCAATAATCTACCAGCTACTGTACCTGCTCCTGTGTAGTCCTTGTCTTGAGGGCTTCCGTGTTGTCTCTCGAGGGTTTCCAGGCTGACGGAGAGATGAGCTGCCTCAACCTGTCCGTCAAACTGGACAGCGAGGACAGTGACGAAGGTAACAGTTAAAGAAAAGGAAAAATGATTAGCAGCTGCTGTTTTCCCTTTAAATGCAAACCTTTTTTTTTTTTAACCAATAGAAAGTAGTCTGGAGGAGCCACTGGTCACAAGCTGGACCGATCTGTCCATTGTAGAGCGTGTGGGCCTCAACAGGTGCAACACATGACCTATCCACCAGCATCACACTTATTTAAATCAACCAAGCCTATCTTATAAACTTTGATTATTTTTTTTTTGACAGTGTGGAAATGTCAGATAAGGATTTGGAGGTAAGCTCCCCTTCGTAAGACCCACTTTTTCTTTTAGATCTTTGCATTTCTAGGAACAGGAGATATTGCATTTTATGTGTATATTATCCAAGTTAAAATTGATTTGTATCATTTCAAAATAAAGTTATATACAGTCAAGGTGTTATATGCAGTCCCAAATTGTAAGCTTCTGTAAAGTTGCAATAAAAAAGTGATTGCAACGAATTGTTCTGTCTCCCAGACGGCCTTCTCTCAGATCACGCTGGCCTTCCGTTGTGATCAGTACACTCTGAAGCAGAGATTGCAGGC
Source organism: Cololabis saira (assembly GCF_033807715.1). Classification (NCBI taxonomy): domain Eukaryota; kingdom Metazoa; phylum Chordata; class Actinopteri; order Beloniformes; family Belonidae; genus Cololabis; species Cololabis saira. The sequence continues at coordinate 26,501,772 of NC_084598.1, forward strand.
GGAGGAGCACGCCCGCAACCTGGCTGAGGAGAACATCCAGCTGGAGCTGAGCAGAGGCAGGGAGACGCTGGAGGTGCGGTATGAGCCTGCTGGTGTGAAGCATGCTGCTGCTGGTGCTGCTGGGGTGAAGCATGCTGCTGCTGGTGCTGCTGACCCTGTCCACATTCTCATAGCTAGATATATCACTGCATAAACTCATCATTGATCAATTCCATTTCCTCTTATAATCTGAACGCGCAATATTTCACAATAACTGCATATGTTTTTAAAAAAAGATTAGTAAAACACTCTAATATTCAATTGCAAATGTATTCTGAACTTTTGTGAAATATTTTGTGAAAGAACTTTAGGGAAATATGCAGCATCAAGTCTTCTTGGGAATGATCCTGCGAGTTTTGCACATGTTGGAAGGGGAGCGTCAGTCACATCCAGGCTCATTCTCTGCTGCTTTGTGACAGGATTCAGTTTTCCTTTAGCTGTTCCTGCTCCTGTGTCTTCTTGGAGTCCATGTATTGTCCTCACCATGACGTCATCTGACATCCTGAGCACCTTTAAGAAGGGTGTCGCCCAGGATTGCTCTATACTGAGCAATCCTGCTTGTGTAAATGGGACATCTCAGTCTTATAATCATAATACATTCCAAACAAACTCCAACAGGTTTTTTTCTTTTCTGTTATGAAGAACTGTGGATTTAACATATAAAAGTCATCTGTTGGATGCATTTGAAGCTATAAATCTTGCTGATGTAACTGATGCACACTGTTTATGATGTTTGTGTGTGTTTCCAGATGCTGAAGAGTCTGTGTTTGGACAGCAATCGCAGTCATATCCTGCAGAGGCTGGAGCTGTCTCTGGACATCCTTGGAGGAACAGTGGAGCGAGTCTCCAACACAGCGGAGGTGCTCGGTGCTGTGCACCAGGTACACCCGGGCACTCTGCTTTCATGCTGTTAGAAAGTAGAGTCTGAAAACGTCTTTTTCACTGAGCTACTCAGATTCACAGGGCACTGGAGAGTTATCTTGCTTCCTCTATTCATCTATCTTAATTCATCTATCCTAATTTCACATCTTGAAACATTCTCAGTACCTTTAAAGTGGATATAAAAACCTGGAGGACCAATTTCAAAAGTGGAGTGGAGTTGAGATGGTAACTACTTGAACAAAATTGTAAAGACATGAGTGATAATGCAGTTTTTGTACTGTACTCACATCACACTCATATTAATAATACCTCAGGAAGTTGTTTTAACTTTTGAAAAAAGAAATAAAAGGGCTGAACATGTATCCTTCAAGCAGCCTTTAGTAGAAAACAGAAGAGACACCGGAGAGTAGTTGCATATGTCATCTCAAATTATAGAGACTAACAGCTTTGATCTCTTGTTAGCATCTTTTATCATCAAACCGCTTGATTTTCTCTCCAGATACCGATAGCATAATACATTTTAATTGTCTGTTGGGACAGGAGGCTCGAGTGAGTCGGGCAGTGGAGCTCATGGTGGCTCACGTGGAGAGTCTGAAGAGGCGTTCTGACAAAAATGTAGTAGAGCTGGAAGAAACCAAGAAGATCATACAGCAGCAGAAGAACTCCAGAAACACCAATCCTAGATCTACTTCAGGTTCGCGACACTTCTGTTCGGTAGCATTTGTCCTCTTCATCTGTCATGTGCAAAATCTGACCAACACTTTGACCTCTTTCTCCAGATCCAGAGGATAGTGATAGTGGAGGGAAAAGCTCACAAAAAGTAGGGCGACTTCTGTTTCATCTAATAGCTTCTTTGTCTAAAAAGTTCCTTTTATTTGAGTTTGATCATCTATTTTTCTATCAGGCCACTTTACGCCGAAGGATCAGTGCATCTGTCATTACCAGCCAAACTCAGGTGAGGGAGCTTCTAGAGGAACTCTGCAGCTTTCTTTGCAGGGTTCATCAGCATAATGAGAATCCTGTTTTTTCCCACAGGAGAAGAAAAAACGTGAATCAAAGAAACGAGTCTCTTCCAGCAAGAAGCCGACCCCCTCGGGCCCATCTCCTCCGATGAACTCGGAGTCCAACGGCTCTGCTGCGGCTAAAGAGGGCCGCTGCCCAGTAACGGAGAGGTCTGGGAGACAAGCAGAGTTGATCTTTTAACAGCATGTGGTGGTATTAAGAATAAACATGTTTTGTTTCAGGGAGCTCAATCCAGTCCCAGCAGAAACTTCAGCCCCTGCAGCCCCAGAGCCCGCTCCTGCACCCAACCCAGAGAGCCCCCCGGCAGAGCAAGTGGCCCCCAAAATAACACAAAACAAAACGTACGAGTGTTTATGAACACAAGATGATAAACTGCAGTCATGTTAGATCTGTTAGTCAATTGTAGAAAAATGCTTTGAATACCAACACATTTATTGTCATAGCAAGAAAACCTGTAAAATGTTTATTTTTTTGTCAGTAACACCTTTATTTTTTTCTACTATGAGAAAATATCTCTAAAGCTAGAATGCCACTTAATGTGTTAAAGTTTGAAAGTTTTTCAAAAAAAAAAACAGATCTTTTCTGTAATTTTTTTGCCATAAATATGCAATTTTTTCAACAAGTGCAACGTTTCAGTAGAAGTCAGATCTAGTTCATTGTATTAATAACTCTGATTTAATTTATGCAACATTTTTATGTTTATGTCCTTTTAAATGGAAGTAAACATCCTATTAATGTAAAATAATAAATAAAACTCAACAAATACTATTAATCACATTGTTGTTTAATGTTTCTGGTACAGTGTGAATGTGCTGGCATATTTAATTGTGGGTGTTTGTGACGTCATTACAGCCCCCCGGATACTTTGCGACAAAGACACAAGGGCAAAGAGGCTTTATCAAACAAGGGGAAGGAAAAAAGAGCGGCAAACATCCAGAGACAAATATCCATGGGAATGTAAGTAAACATGTCTTTCAAGCTGCAATAATTGTGATAATTACGTATCTGCACAAAAACTGATTGACCTCTCCACTCAGGTGTGGATGCTGCACGCAGCAACCTCCGCCTCCCCGGGTGCATCGGGGGAGATGGATCCGTGTCTGCCTAAACTTGTTTGTGCTTTTCTGTGTCATCGTACTGACTTTCGTCTTGTGGAAGCTTTATGAGGGAGATCTCGAATACTAATCTGCTTTACTGGAAAATACTGTTTTGAATGCACCACCTGGATTGTGTCACTATTGTCAACGACAAGTGTGAGGAAAAAAACCAAAATGGTGATGCTTTGTATGTGCATATAAACATTTTGATCTAATACTTTTGATGCTGTGTGATTCTTTAATGTTTATCTTCAAAATAAGAATAAGACACATGTAACCTTTGGTAATAATATTTATTATAAATATCAAAAAAATCCAAAACTCATACAATCAAGTGGTTAGTAAGACAACAGCATACTGCAGTGAGAACATTCATCAAGCCACTGTTAAAGGCAGCTGGGATTAATCACTAAGAGTTATCATTACTTTACGTCAGATTTTAAAAAGACAAACTTAATTCTATAAAAATAGCACTGCTTGTTAAAAATGTGTATCAAAAATTATAGTTATATGTCTATGTTTCAAGGGGGAACTTTAAATAATAAATACAGAGAAAATTATATTAAGAACAGGGAACTTATATGACAACTACCGCACGTAACCTATTTGTGCAAAATGTGTGCCAGCCACAAAGAAACTAAGAAACAATAAGTTTATGGTCCATTTGAAATATTTAGCAGATTGCGTGAGCCTCAATCCACCTACAATCTACTACGAAACGGCCTTAAATAAATAAAACCGGTATTCCAGCTTACATTAAATTTTAAATTAGTTACCGACACCGGTACTGAAAGGTCAGCGGTTTTTTCTGCCATCATGTCAACAATCTCACAGAGAGTTCTTCAAAGTCTCAATAAATACAGAGATAAATAAAGAAAAGCCACACGGCATTACTGAAGAGGTGCAAGTTACACCTGGCTCACGATTTCAGCTTCTTCAGCCACGAACCACTGAAGTGGAGTCCCGTCGGACGCCCTCTGCAGGACCACGTTGCCTGAACCCTGTAAAAAAAATGTTATCACATCAGCCTCCATTAAGCACAGACAGAAACATGCAGCATGTGTGTTGTCGTTGGCTTTCTTTCAATTAAGTATCCAAAAAAGGGATGGATCCAGTTTCTCAGATATTACTAAGCATTTGATTTCTTAAAATGAGATTAAAGTGGATTTATGGACACAATACATGTGTTTTAGGAAACAAACTCTGGTGTAGAAGTTGCAACATTGAATACTGATGATGAGTGAGTGTTTAGTGTTTAGTGAGTGTTAAACTAATTTATTATGAAGGTAAAAGTAAATCAGTCTTCTTTGAAGGACTGAATTAACCCATTCTAACCCTAAATGGCATCCAAGTGTCACTACCAACCTGATTAAAAGTAGGCAGATGAGGTGAAGTGGGACTCATGATGCTCAGTGAGCCCTGCTTTTCCCTGCAGCCTGGCCGTGACTGATTCCTTTGATGCCAGGACTTCAGCTCCTCTGACACAATCTCTCGGGGCATGAGCCTGATGGCGTGGTTTGGGTACTCCTTCAGCGAGGGCGTCCGCACCAGCCTCGTGTAAGGTGGAGGGGGCTTAAGGATGCTCCTCATGGAGGATATTCCTCTTTGCTGGCTGTGAGCCACGGGAGAAGCGTCCTCTACCGTGGCCTTGACTTGGCCAGGACTAGCCGGAGTTTGGTTGGTGCTCTTGTGTTGACCAGATAGGCCGGAAACCACTTGCTTCTGTGCTCCAAAGTGGAATCCGTACGGCGGGGGAGACAACACGGGGATCTCAGTGGGCACATCTCTTCCAGGAGAGCTGATGTAAGAGGAGGAGGATTTCTCAGAGCTGCTATCCTCGGAGCTGGACTGGCAGGGAATCAGAGGGGAGTACTCTGTAGAGTGCACATTGAAGTCTGGCGTGCACCGTGACTGAGGCAGCTGGGCTCGTCCACGACTTTTCTCCGCAATGAAGCGCCCCACGTTGGCCGACTGCTTTTTCTTAGGAAGTCTGAGGAGATACATTCAATTAAACTTTCTGATCACACCAATGCATGCTCATCGACTGCTACATCTGAGATTATAAGGTGACTTAGCGCTGTACCTGAAGGACTGGGAGTACTGTCGGCGCACGAGCAGCTCTGGGGTGGAGGGGGCACTGGTGGAGTGGTTGTGACGCAGCGCGGAGTTCCTGACAAACTGAGTGAGGGGAATCCTGCAGTTTTCTGTAGAGACCTGTGTTCCCGCTGGACTACTGCACAGAACAAAACAAATGTAAGGATGTGAGAGAAGCAACGCATGCTGCAGGAGGAACCTTAAACATGTAGGAACCATGGTAACATGACTAGCTGTTATCTGTTAAACGCTAAACACAACAAAATGAACACAAACCAGGATGCTGACTTTAACTTTATTCTTGCCAACTATGTTTCACATTAATGTCTTTTGAAAGTAAGTACAATATTTTTTATCCAGCAGTTTTGTAGCTTCTAATGAAGCTTCAGTCTCGTACCTGGACCTGCTCCTGCTAGAAGACGGAGGTTTTGTGGCCTTATGGTAAGGCTGGTCCAAGCTGGACTCCCTCCAGGGAGAGTTCTGGATCGGGGAGCGCTCGTACTTCACACTGAACTGACTTGAGGACTGATGGGGCGACTGCAGCGTCTTCTCTGACAGCTGGATGGGCTCTGAAAAGGAAGTGCCCGACATCGGAGGTGACAGAGGGCTGAGCGAGTCTACATCTATGGAGGATGGGAGAGACAGTTGGAAAATAAGAATAAGAACCAGAAAGAAATGTACAAATAACTTACTTTGGTATTCATTTAAATTAAGCACTTTGGAATGATGTGGATGTCTTCATTGACTTAAATGATGCATTTATAGATGTCAGTCAAACTCACCATCATCCAGAGCCACCACATCAGAGAGAGAGCTGTCATCAGACATGCACAGATCTACGAAAAGACATAAAACTTTTTAAAGCTCTGAGTCAAACCCACTCTGCGTTACACAGTTTGGCCAGGAGGGGGCAGCAGTGCCACTCACCTTTGTTTTGGCTGCTTGACATGGTGACACAGGGCGAGTTGCACTCACTCTTGATCCTGTGCTGGAAAACAGCCTCTTGCAAATCCTTCACTTTCTTCTCCTCCCTCTTGCACTGCTGCTGCCTGCTCTTCTTCTGTGGTTTACTGAGGTTTTCCTCAAGAGACATCTTACGGACTGCCTCATAAATCTGCCGCTGGAGAGCCAAATCAGTTTCTAGTCCTTGCAACTCTGAATCCTATGATAAACACAAATTCTGTCTCTTAGTTGTAGTTGATGAATGGTAGTTTCTCCTGTTTATTCATGCACGGTAAAAAAAACATACCTGTTGATCCTTACGCATCAGACTTTCGTCCAGCTTGAATGAAGCTCCAATCCTCCTTCGCACTCGGGGGGGTTTTTCATCGGGCATCAGAGGGTAATCTGAGGGCAGTGTTCCTGTCAGCTCCTGTGAAGAAAATGCACCAAAAATAATGACACAGTGAGCAAAACTGTAACCGTTACAAAAACAATGCAATCTCAAATATTTGAATCAGAGCAGCTGTACTGTCCGTTGAGATCAGTTGAGAGAGAAAACAGTTCATCGGTGGTCCGTGAGCAACTTACTGCCTCCCTGATGCAGAGCTTTCGCAGCTCCAGCAGGCAGAGTTCCAGACGCTCCTCCAGACTCTGGTGCTTCATCTTCAGGGCTCTGGTGTGGGTGGTCAGGTCCTTCACCGGGGAGGTGGGGCTGTCTGGACCTGCATTAAAGACACACACCATTAAGCTTTCCTCAAAAGCATCTGAGCCAGCCAGTAGGAAAAAAAGAAGTATTTTCTACAATAAATCACACCCTTTAGACTGATACGTCTAACATTATTTTTTACACTGCTGTTAGAACACTATTTATGTTTTTATTGGAATCAGTTTTGAAAGATAAAATTCTTATTCAACCATGATCATCATTAAGCCAGGCAGAACATTTCAGAAATATTTTTGAAAGATAAAATAGTGTTATTTGTAGTAGAGCTGCTTAGGATTTATCAGTGAAGATCGTTATTGGGGTGTTTTAAATGTTGATCAATAAATAAATACAATTCAAACTCAGAAAAGTCAAATATATGCTTTCAGAGACTTCAGAAACAATATCTCTGATGTTTCCAGGAAGGAATAAAAAATTAAGATTTAACTACAGAACAACATTTCAGTAAGGAAAAATAATAAACAATACTAAAGTATTTGTAATGAAAATGTTTTGTACAAAATGACTGTTGAATTCATATATTGATGTTCAAATTTAACTTCAGACAGGAACGCGGTGCATGGAGTGCTGCTTGGATATTTGCAAAAATAGTATCCCTCAGGTGCTCTTCAGTCGGGGAGATCCATAAATTGTTGTAGACAGAGAACTGAGGCACTCATGAGGGTGAGATTAATAAAATGCCTTTATTATTGCATGGCTAATCCATTAAAAGCGTGTCTACGCGTTTCAGCCAAACTGGCCTTCGTCAGGACAAAAGTGAAAAAGAGTTCTAGTTCAACTAGTTCAAATTTAACTGTTGAATATTAATATAAGTATCTACCTCAAAATCCTTTGTATTTTTCACTATAATTATGTTGGGTTGTGTTTTTCTTCAGTGCTGTCCTTACCGGAGTGCAGGATAATCCCACTGTCGGAGTCGCTGATCTCCTCTTTACTCTCGATGGCCGTCATCTTGACTACCTGCTCTCAGGTTTTTGTAGTTACCTGTTTTGATAAGCAAAGTAAATTCAGATTAGCTGAATGTAATGGATCACTGCAAAGAATACGCACGTTCTCCCTCTGTTTCCCTACCACATGGCTTCATTTGCTCTCCCTCTGCTGCTTTACTTAACAAAAGTGAATGACTGGCGGGTGTTCTTTTTACACCCTCATCCATGCAGCTCCTGGTCTCCCTCCTCCTCCTCCTCTCTTTTCTCTCTCCCATGCTCAGTCACAAAAGAGGCAGACCCCCGCAGTTGACTCGGCACATGTGCGGGGGGTTAATCTGAATTGTGGTGCCATGGTGACGGGGCATGGGGCGGCTGGCTAGGGAAGCGTGTCACTGTGGGGCGTGTCAGAGGGCATTTAAAGAGCCCAAACTCTGAAAAAGAAAGCAGATGGCAGCGGGAATTACCCCGCTCATGGACTGCACCTGTTCTCCCATGGCTCCTATTCAACCAGTGTCCAGAAAACTCTCTGGGGGCTTTGAAGTAGAAGAATGTCTCAATGCTGCATCACATCACAAGGAGCCTGCAGGCAGGCTCTGACACACTGCTGCCCAGTTCACGTACACACCAAGCACAATTACTGCTCTGCTTTGCAGAGAAGAAAGGGCGACAGCAGGAGGAGGAAAACCATGATGACAACAAGTTAGATATCTTTTAGAGTTGAGATAAGGGAAGGAGCTTCTAGTTACTAGAAAATGCACTCTTTACCTTCCTGGTTTATTTATTTGTTTGGATCCCATTCACCAAAGTACTACCACCCTATTATTCTACTAAGGAGGTCCCAAGATCACACAAGGAAAAGTTACAAGAAATAACATGTTTAAACCAAGCTATAAGCTTGTTTTGCTTTCATGTAGGGCTGGGCGATATATCGAGATTTTAATATATATCGATATATTTTCAAACGCGATATGGTACGAGACAATATCGTTTATATCGATTTAAATTTTTTTTTTTTTTTTTAATTTTGATATAGATTATTTTGTGACAAATTGACTTGAATGTTTTATTTGAGATTTGCACAAATGTTTTGTTATTTGCACAACTGTCAACCTCAGTGGAAAAGTCTGCCTGTTACTGTCTACATTGTATTAATTGCACAGTGTATTTTAATTTAATTGTTATGCAGGAAAGGGATATTTGTTTTATTTTATTCAAGAAGCATTTTTATTCTATATATGCAGGCAGTTTATTTTTATTTCATTTGTTTTATACATTTTGATATTGTGCAGACCTCTGTTAATAAAGGAACCTGTGTGACATTTGGCACGAGGCTTTGTATTAAAACTGACTGTTTTTTTAACGGTTTGCCTCAGAAAAAATGAAGCTAACAGAGATGCTATGCTATAATGCTTTGGGGGAAACCCCAATTATGGCACAGAAAAAATATCGAGATATATATCGAGTATCGCCATTCAGCTAGAAAATATCGAGATATGACTTTTGGTCCATATCGCCCAGCCCTACTTTCATGCCATAAAAAAACAACAACATTTATTTGTGATCAATGCTTTGGAATAATGGGGAGGTCAAATGACATGAAGACACTGGATGAAGTAATGTGTTGCTACAGTTTCAGCTCCTAATCCCCAGCTCCTGTCTCAAATGCTGTGTTTGGAGATTGATATCAGTCCTTTCCTGCAGATACGAGGAACACTCGGAGCCCGTGCGAATGAGAACCTTCTAACAGGATATCGTTGTGTATCCCAAAGGTCCGACCCATTCATCACAGCAACTCATGTGAACTGGCAGAGCGACGGGCAGCCAGCGGCACAATGAAGCCCAGCTAGGCAGCTTGAGTCAGTAAAACAACACTGCAACAAAGGGCCCTGCATCCACCAACTGGCCCCTGTAATCTGCTGTGGGCTCAATATTTGCTGACAACTCAGGCTTGAGCAGCATTGTTAGGCCAGGTCACGCTGCAAAAAGCTGCAGGAAGAGGTGATGAAAGCAGTGATGTTGAGTTTTAAGTGTGCAATGTCGAGGCTGGCTGTGTTTTCAGACACATGGCACCATGTTGCAGCGATCTAAAACTTAAAGGCATGAACAGGAATCCAGCCCAGTAATAAGACACAGGCATAGTAGTGTGGGACTTACCCACTTGCACCCCATAACTTTCTGAAGACTTTCACAAGAGCCTGTGGTCGGAGGTCTAGGCTGAGTGAGTGGGTGGGTTTGGGTTAAACTCTCAGAGTTGCAGCTTTTTGCCAAAACACTGATGCTATTTGTCAGGGCTTTCGTAACAACCTGGAGTCGTGGGTGTGCTGAAATGCTTGTGTTATGACGAGCCAAAAAAACAGTGTTTGAGTGGGAAGGAGGAGTGGTCCATGTCCTGGGGGAACGACTGCTGATAGTGTTGTCTCCACTCGGCAGACCTGGCACGATGTAGTCACAAACATTTGGAATGAGGGGAGAGCATGATCACTGCTGATGATGTGTACCTAGAAATACGTCAAGGATGAAAGCTGACTGTACCACCCATCCTCACAAATCACCGGACCGTGACTGTGTAACATCAACGGAAGTCTGTGTTTATGGCAAGACATCACGATGAGGATTTACTGTCTCCCAGACTTCCCCCCCCACCCTTTCCCATGAGCCCGTGAAGCTGCGTTCTTCTGGATTGCGGCCACCACCGCTGTGCTCATTACCACTGTGGTCGGCGCTGGAATTACCAACGGGGACCAGCCTCTACGAGGAAACAGTGAGGGTTGCCTGAAACCAGACCGGGGCCTGTTTGAACCCTGTAATTAAGATTCTCCTGTGAATGCTGATACTATGGAAGAAACCAAACGACTTTACAGCATGCCTTATTTCAGAGTCTGGTGACAAGCCAAAATCCATTCAGCAAAAACGATCCACTCTGTATGCAGTACGGGCTGCAGGGGGAAAAGTGCATCAATGTGGAGGAGAAGCAGAAGAAGAAAAAAAAAGTGTTATATTACATTAACGTCACTGGTGGGAGATCTATGGAGGATTTATGAAGGAGTGCTGAGTTTAGAAAGTCCCACAGATAGAAGGAAAATGAAGGCAAGAGGGTGTAAAAACATAAATCACAAGGCTGTAAATGTGGGCAGCATCTCAGACACATCCAGCCTCTTCCCCCAATCAACACCTCACCTAGCTGTTCCACAGAGTAGAACTAAAAGATTTGGTGATGCTGCTTTTAGCCACTATGCTCCAAAACTGTGGAACAGCCTGCCGGAGGATCTGAGAGGAGCTGGAAATGTGGACATTTTTAAACGTAGACTAAAAACTCATCTCTTTGGTCTGGCTTTTATGTAGCATCACATTTTATAGTTTTATTCTGTTTAACATTTTTTTTAAAGGTATCTGTTTTATTTATTTATCTATCTCTTATAATGTTTTTTATTATTTTTTATTGTTGTGGACTGATTATTTTTTAGCCTTAATCCTTGAACTTTTATCTCCTTATACATTTCATATATTTTATATTGTATGTCAGGGTGCATTGGTCTCCCAGTTTTTATTTTTTGCTCTCCCAGTTTTTATTTATTTGTTTATTATGCTTATTTTTCAATCAAAATGTCAAAGCACCTTGTATTTCATGTACCTGAATGAAAGGTGCTATATAAATAAAATTTGCTTGATTGATTGATGAACACCAATCCAGGTGAAAACTAATAAAGTGTGATGGTCTTAGACTTGCAACAAAGACAATGGGGCAGTAACACCCAAAGATCACGTTGACCTGCTCCATGTCACTGGAGGCCATATGCTGACCACACACACCAGCTCTGTTGCAGTCCAATGACAAGAACCAAAAAGAGATGCTTCATTGCTCTCAAGAGGCTGAAGTAGGGCTGGGAGATTTTGGACAAAAATAAAATCCCGATTTTTTTTCCTGTAAACCCGATTTTCGATTTCGATTTTTTTGGTAAAACTACAAAAGACAATGGAATAAATTGTTTCAAATATTTTATCTTTATTTTGAAAGAAAAATAAACAAATTTCCCTATTGGGAATGAAGTGCAACTGAAAGATACTGTAAATCCTTCTTGAGTTTAGTAAAGTGACAACATTTACAATCTTCTTGACCAAACAAAGTAAAAAATCGATTTTCCGATTTTCCTTTTTTTAACATCGTCTTGATTAATAAATCCGATTTAGATTTAAAATCGATTAATCGCACAGCCCTAGGCTGAAGGGGTGATTGAGGATCTAGTCGCTTTTTCCCTCTAAATCTCCAGACTTAGCAGACAAACCCCAAAGGATGTGGATACAGCTTTGCACCCTGACGTGCTCGCAACAGGATGAGGGGACTGACTGCAGAGGTAATCGAGGCGTTGTCTTTGGCACCTCAGTGATGCTTCGTGTCTACCCACACGTGCACTGACGAGGATAATGTTTATTCTGGTGCAGACACTTCCAACTGCCACCAACCACCCTGCTGCTCCTCAAAAGGCCAACAACAGACGCAGCCTCAGAGAAAATGGTTAAACTAGTCAAAGGCAGGGTGTTACTGTTTTGTTTTCATTCCTTATAGACCTTTTATGTGACGGATGGAATTCAGGTGTACTAAAAATAAAAAGAAAAGTAAAAAGTCTCTAGTTCACAGCTCATTTGTCAAATGTTTCCCCTGTGCAGAATGGTCTCATTCAAACTAATGCACTCTCATAGTTATATCACTTTCAATATGTTCCTGCTTTAGGGCAAAATTTAATTACTTACTCTGCTGGCTCAAACTACACTCCTGCAACATTGTATTTATGTTTAATGTAATGGGATAGTATCAAGCAATAAAGTAAAAAAACTGTGGTGAATAAAAAGTAGAAAGGAGTACAGGTCAGGATGAGAAGGTAACATAGACCCTTCTAGATTTAGTTACTTTCCAGGAGAAAACACTCATATACCTGATCTGATCTCTGAGTTTATTTATATCCCATATAAGGATTTTCATCCACGTTTTCTTAGTTATTTTCTTTTTAAATCAATCATTACACGATGGTTCACTGGTTATTCTGGACACTTCCTTGAAGTTTATTGATATATAAAAGCAACCTACTTTGCAGATACCATTTCTGCTACTTTTTTCTCCGTTTTCTTCTAAATATTTTGTTCTGAAACTACGAAAAACACACACTTAACTCTGTTACCACATACCTCTCGGATGAAGGTGTCCTCTTTTACAGCATCCTTCCTGGAGTTGATTAAACTTTCTCCGCTCAGATGTGAGGGAAGAGCTTGGGACATCTGCTTCAGACTCCTCCACTTTGTCTTTGAAGGGGAGGAAGGTTATTAATTTCGTAAAGCTACCTAATAGAAATAAATAAATCATCATGTATTTACGCTAAAATATTTCAACTTCTAACCTTTTTGTATATTCAATCGAAACTTTATTTTGTTTTACATTAGTGAAAGGATAAAAATATTCACTGTTGGATGGCCCCCCTGGACTTTCTTAAGATGGTTCGGTCCGACGCGGATGACTTTTCAGACACGCTCTGCTTATTGACACAGCACGCGTTTCACTCAGAGGAGGGGCTTCATTTCATGAATTTAACAAAAGGAAAACTAGTGGATCTGAGACGGAGGCTCTTTTACTGACATTTTTTGAAAAAATATTACTAAATATTAAATACTGTTAAACATAGTTATTATATAGACAACCGGACAAAATTCACATGGGGTTTTTTTTTATCATAAAATTTAGTATTTTTGCATAAAGATATGTATGTTCTGTGTTATTACCTTTATTATTTTGAATTATCTCACTCACCTGGTCAGAAATAAAAATTAGATAAACTTATTCAAGTTTTTACATACCAATCCACTCCCCTTCATTAATTGGCCAGCTATACAGTAATAGTATACCATGCAAAAATATAAAATTTCAGCCCGTCTTGTAGTATATAAACTATCATACTTTCTGAAAAATATAGCAACAGCTTTCATTTTAGTCTTATCTTTATTAATACTCTAATGATGACATGAAACCACCATGCACAACACTATTTCTTTAAATTGTAATCTTGAAAGTTAAAAATAATGGCATCACACTGCGTTGTTCTTGCATTTCTGTTAAAGATACTACTAAAATAATATCAATGTAACACTAAAACAGTGGCTTTTGTGATTATTCCAAATGTCTGCACTGCCTTAACATTACCCCTGGGTATTCCTAGACTAGAGATCCTGAAAGGACTCCAGCAGATGGCCTGTCCTTTCTCCTCGCGACCCGTGATGGAATGAAAAGATTAGCTAATTAAAAAGAGTCCCATATCCCGGCCGTGTGACAAAAAAGCCATGAGAGTCCTGAGGGAGAGGATCTGCCTGCAAATCAGTCCCCTGGTGGTTTAAGTTGCATTCAGCACAACAGCACATCACTGCAAACCATAAAGCCTTTTATTTCCACACAGCACACACAAACACACTAAAAATCAAGTCATGAAGAAATAGGTAAACAAACTTGATTTTTTTAAATGTTAGGGGTGATTCTTACTGATGCAAAACAGTTCTGCCAAAAATGTTTCACACTGTGTTGAAGAGTCGAGTTTAGATGATACGGCCTTTTAATAAAATGAACATTCTTACACTCCTTTAACCCAGGAAGAAACATGGGAAAATGATCATTACTGGAAGAAAAAATAGATCAATGACCATAGAAAACATTAAAAAAAACTATTTACTGTCATGGCTGTCTTCATTAAGCCCTCATTAATCCATATGTTATTCTTAATAAAAAATGAGCACTTCACTCCTTCACCAGAAACAGGACTGTAGATGAGTTTTAAGGTATTTCTAAATAGGGATTAGATGTTTGCATACATACATAATTCCATTCACAATTTAAAATCCATCAGGACACTTGAGCATGCTTGTTTCTCTAGAGTTTTTTTTTCTTCTTTCTTCTTCTTCTTTTATGTGAAGCTCAGTAGGCAGTGAGCATAAAGATTTATGGCCACTGTGGTGAGAGGCCGCACTGGCTGATGGCAGCCCATCAGGGCTGCTCAAATGTCTGCGTGCGCCTCAGGTTGTCCCTGACACGGACAAACTCGGGGATCTTCTCCTGGTTCTCCCGCTGTCTTATCTCCTCCTGCTCATACTGGAAAAACACAGATCACACCAGTGTATCAGCTCACATACAAGGTCCTCCACAGAGCATCAGAACTTCTATGTCACCGAAATGTGTGAGTTTTAGTGCTACAATCTAAATTAAGTTTGGATTTCGTAATAGATCAAATATTGGGAGTGATCCGCTATTAAAAAACATAAAATGTTTCTGCCCCTAAAAGCTTTGATCTGTTTTATCCTTGTTGTGTGAAGTGGGTTTTAGTCGTCTATATGCCGCTGACCTCTTGCAGCTTCTGCTGCCTCTTGCGGAGCTCCATCTCCAGATCTGAGGGCCCCTGTCGTGCCATCTCCTCCTCCTTGTGCAGCTCCAATCTACGCTGCTCCAACACTCGTTTCAGCTCAGGTTTCTCCTCAAGCAGCAGGCCGCTGTGCAGTCAGAGCCACAGTTAGGTGATACATGTCAACATGGCTCAGGTTTTAGTACCTGTCAAACATTCGGGTATTGTCCCTTTTTGGCCTCCTGTACCGTTTATGGCTGAGCAACAGCTCCCGGTGCAGGTTCTGGTAGCTCGGTGCCTCAGCTGAGGAACCGTTGAGCTTTCTCGGTTGAGTGACGTCAGCACCGCTGCAATCTGCTGCAGAGTTACGATACACGGGCAGATGGCCAGCAGGAATCTCTGAAGATCATAATAAAGCTTTTGATCATCAGAGAATGACATCTTTGACTTGATCAATTAGAAAGAAAGACAAAATGAAGCATTTTATCGCAGAAGAAAATATTGATCATTTTAATGCCTGTGGAAATGTCTACTGAATGATAAATAGAGTTCCATCCACTCACTATCTATACCTACTTCTTCCAATTCAGGGTCATGGGGGTCTGCTGGAGCCTATCTCAGTTCTCTTCTGCCAAAAGACAGGGGTTCTATCAATCTAATGTCGCTCAAACATTCATCAAGTATTTGATTAATAGATCAATCCATCATTCAGACTCTTAAAGTAACTCAAACGCTCAAATAAATTACATAAATTACATTTGATCAATCAAACATTACAATTTATCATCAGCTGTGATATGCTTGTTTTCACAGTTGGACTCATTTTAAAGACATACATTATTTGTGCTTTAGTTTACCTTTTTTTTGATGTCCAAATCCTGATTTCTGGGAAATGGGATTAAGAGAGGAAAAGGCGGGTTAGCAAGTACTTTCACCAATTATTACACAGCCAATGACGAAGTCAGAAAACTTATCATGACTGGTTTCTCGAAACGTTTCTGTTTCCCCAATCAGACAAAAGTTATAATTAGACAAAGGCTAAAACTGACGTTGCATGCCGCTCTGCTTAAGCAGGTAAACTGTGTTTACAAAGGTGACATAACAGCTGTGTCGGTCATTGAGAGACATATAAGTTTAGCTTTCCTTACTGTCTTTGGCAAAAAAGAGAGGAAAAAAAAGAATTAAGTTCTGTTTGTAATGAAAAAGTAATTACACAAAAAAACTGACATTCATGTGTAACATAACCAGACAGAGATCACTGCCACACCCTCTGTAACCGGATAACCTGAAGAAAATGATCACACGAAGCAGGGAGCAGATGGTGCATGCGGTCTGAACAGGCCATCTCAAAGCTGAGGCAGCCCATAAGACCAGGATTCTTACAAAAACTGTCCGATAACAGATCACTGTGATCCTTGGATCTCTGGGGATTGCGCCTTTTACCATTCCTGTCACGAACACGGAGTAAGCCTGCACATCCTGCCCTCCCCGGACCCCTGCGGGGAGCTTGAGCTGGGAGATAACCTGTCAGGTGTCTGATCTGGTGGAAGTCACTGTCCCAGTTAAGACCAGCAGCACCGAGACACATGACTGCAAAACCACTCCCTCTGGTTTCATAACTTCTCTTTTCGGTCCATGTAATTGCTCTATAACAGTGTCACAATATTGGGTTAATTTGATTAAAAGGCTTCAGCCAAGTGTGATAAATGATAACTGTGGCTACTTTTTTATGGTAATTAATTTCAACAAGTTGTGTTTGTCAAGGAGAGCTCAACAACCTCCTGTGACATTTCAAATAGTCCATCCGGGTGTACTATTAACTAAGCCCTCATTTTACCTTATTTAACTTCTTATATGTTAGAATTGTACAGCTGATATTGTTGTGGCAATGTCTTCACATTACACTAATGTCAGAATGTGTGCAACACATACGGCTCCAATATTTCTCTTAATATACTTGGGTAGTTTTAAAGATCAAGAGATCACTTAAATCCTCTTTAAGATGAATAATAATAATGATGATGAAAAACATAATACAAAGTATTGTTGAATGTTTTCCTAACCAATGTGCTTCATTTAGTTTAGAGACGCTGCGCCATACTCTCTGGACATCATATTCAATAATCTGGATTATTCTATCTACAACATTATACCGGCACCACTTCTGCTTAAGAAGGCGCTGACATAATGTGAGGAGGTACATAAAGTGTCCATAGAGACATAAAAATACAATAACCATACACTCCCTGACCTGACTAAATGCCAATTAAATCTTTGACAGATCACCAGCATACAGTACCAGAGTCTGATCTCTCACTTGTCAGACAGCAGCAACATTCAAAGAAGACAACAAGCAAAGACTCACTTTTTTGACACCTGAACCCTCCATGGCAGGGTGGTGGAGGTCCACTGCTTTTGTCAAGTGAGTATTGTTGTTTCAGTCCATTGTGAAGGGAATCACACGTCCTCACTCAGCCGGCCTGCTGTCTGTCCCTGTGCTTCATCCAAGGGCAGCATATTGTTGTTAAAGAGGGATCTGCAGACTCGATGTGCAACCTTGCAGTGGCCAGCAGTGGTAGTAGACTCTGAAATCTTATTAAGCCATTCAAGATTACCTCACAACCCCCACAGGGCATTGGATACTAGATTAGTTAATTACCGCCGACACAAATGCAGCTTAAGAGACAACTAGCGAGGTACATATACAAACTGACTCCTCTCCCCAGAAACCTATGCAATTACTTTCAGGATGTAGTTGTTGTTACACTTGAGCCGTATCAGGGACTCTAGATATCAAAATAAAGTTGATCTGTTAGTATCAGCAGTACAAAATGACTTATTATAAGACAAACAAATGATTTTGTTAATGTAAAAACACAATGCAGGTAAGCAGTAAAGAGGTTCAGCAGTGGCTATCTATGAAAAATGAGCTTCCAGGTTATTTTTTATTGTGCATGACTGTGCAACTCACAACATGTCTATATATGTTATTCATTTACGTGTATTACAACAAAACATGTCTTTTAATTGATTGGAAATAGGGGTTTTTATGCATGCAAAACCTCATCCTTTGCAATCCTACTTTCTATATCTTTTATCATCCATTTTTATTTATTGTTTTACCTTAAAAAACACTATTTTACTGTTTTAATACACTACATAAAAAATACTTGACTTTATTTCCTGAGATCTGATTAAATAATGTTTCTGTTTATTTAGATTTATGAAAAAAAGTGGAAGAAAAGTGTAGTCATGATCTTCAAACACAATTAATCTTTTCATTTATCTGAAAATCTCTGTTTTTGCTTTCTTCAACTTTTAGGTCATTACTCATAATTGATTTCTTGTTTATTTTTGATCTAGATAAATTTGATTGTTTTAATTGCCATAAGCTTTACACAAAGATGTTCCATGTCTCGTGTCTTCACATAAACGTTAATAAAGACTTTCTTTACTGTGGAAATGTAGCTCTGTCTAAGCATTAGTACAAATAAATAATATCTTTTAATATGCTTGACTTCTGATCAAATCAAATAGCAAAGCTGATATGAAGCATTCACAAAGGTACACACAATAAATTATATTGCTGTTTGTCATCGCAGATGAATAATTAAATCCCAAACCTTCACAGAATGGATGAGAACTAAAACAAAAAAAGGAAATAAGTGTGAAGTCATAAAGATCAATGTTGAACATCAGGGCCCAGGGACCAGAGTCCTTACAAACACCAGGAAACTGGACCATATTACACTGGTCATGAAATCACTACACTGGCTTCCAGTGAGTCAAAGGATAGAGTTTAAAATCTTACTGCTGGTCTACAAAGACCTGAATGGTCTTGGACCAAAATACATGCTTGATCTGTTAGTTCCTATGAAGCTCCCAGACCCCTGAGGTTCATCTGGATCTGGTTTGTTGTGTCTCCCAAGAACCAGAACCAAGCAAGGTGAGGCAGCGTTTAGTTATTCTGCTCCTCACCGGTGGAACAAACTTCCTGTAGACCTGAGGTCTGCTCCAACTGTCAGCTCCTTTAAATCAGGACTAAAAACATTAGTTTACTGAAGCGTACTCTTAAATTACCGTAAATTTCATTTATTTATTTATTCAAACGGGTTAAAACAAAAACAAAATAATCCGAATACATAAAATGTATATACCGAAAAAAACAAAAACAAAGAACAACAAAGAAAACCATAAGCAAAACAAAGCAAATTAAAGAGACAAATCTATATGTAAATAAATATTTCCTGTTTGAAAGGGTGTAGGATGAAGATTCAAAAAACTTTTCTAGTCCTACCCCTTCTAATGCTCTGTTTTTACCATTTCTTCATTTCACACAACTTCAAAAAGAAAAGCATAAAAGAAAAGAAAAATACTTACCTGCTGTACTTTACTGCCGTTACTTTTTAACAACTTGTGCTTTTTATTATTTTACCTCTTTTCTTATCATTGTATTTCATTGTATTTAGTATTTACTGTTAAATTGTGTCTTACCGCTTTTAATGTTGATGTAAAGCACTTTGAATTACCTTGTGTTGAATTGTGCTATACAAATAAACTTGCCTTGCCATGCCTTGTCACCAACAGTGGAAGAATTTATGTAAATGTTGTTTTTTTCCCCCTTCCGTTATTGGCCACAAGAGGGCGAGCTAGTGCTGCTCTCTTGTATTTAAACCGGATCCGGAAGCTGCAGCTTCTTCACAGTTTGAATGCTGAATGCATGGCTGAATGGCGTGTGTTTGTGCGTGCGAGAGAGTGAGTGACTGAGGAGTGGTTGTTTGTGTGTGTGTATAGTTGCTTATTAGTATTTTAAAACCTACACAGTGATCTTATTTGATCCGGTCTCAGCCCGGCTCTGCTTTGACCGGAGATGATAGTAAAAACGCTCACTAGCCACATGGCGATGATGTGGAGCTGAACCGTGAAGGGCCTATCTGCGCTTCGTGCTGCGGTCAGAGCTGATGAATGTGATCAGATATACTAGTCACGAGTGGCCTTGGGGTTCGCTCCAAGCTCCACGGTGGACAATGAGTATATAAGCGATTCTGATCTGACCACAGCCGGGGAGCAGACCGCGGTCCCGGGGGATTCATGGTTGCCGTGTCCGTGTAAAGGCTGGTTTATGGTTCCGCGTTAAGTCGACGCAGGGCCTACGGCGTAGCTTACGCGTAGCCCACGGCGTAAGCGTAGGGTACTGCGTTGGTGTAACGCGGAACCATAAACCAGCCTTTAACGTTTAAAAAGGTTGACCAGCATCGTTGAGAGTATCAGGGCCATGCAGGAGAAAAATTATTTGAGAGGGGAAGATTTTTTTTTTTTTATTGTGCACTTCGAGGAAAAAAGTCGAGATGTCGAGAATAATGTTGAAATACAATTTCAAGAATAAAGTCGAATTTTCTCTAATGCCGCGTTCCATTTTTCCTCGGAAGTGGGGATTTCCCAGTTCTCAGTGGGAATTTTCAACTGGAACGCCCCTCGAAGTGGGATTTCCCACTGGGAAAGTGGGAGAGTCTTCACCACCCACGAGTTCACATTCCAAGATGGCTGCCCCGGTTGTAAACAGTAGAAGAGAGCTCTAAAAATTCGTAGCACTTCATTCTAGTTTTGGTCACACTAAATCAGTCGTATACAAGTATTGTTCGGCATATATATGCTGCTATGGTGTAATTTACATTTTTCATGTGGTATATGCGAACTACAAACTTGTTTTCCTACTTTGTAACTGGAACGCTGATAACTCGGCTGTGACGTCATTCCGAGTTCCGTGGTAAATGGAACGCAGCATAAGTGCATAATGAAAAAAAATAAATAAATCTTCCTCCAATATTTTTATTTTTCTCCTGCCTGGCCCTAATACTCTTCCGTAGAAACCCACCAATGTGGACATTTAACCAAAGTACTGGTGGTAAAATGTATTCTGAGGTTTCATGAAGTAGAAAACGCCTTTAAATGAAAGCCGTCATTGAAATGAGTTTCTTCTTTTTGTTGTAACTGGTGTCTAAGCTTAAATTTTAAGTATCCACTGGTCCCGTGATTACTATAAAGAGTTGGACGAAATACATGACTATGGTCCTCGAAAACGGTTAAAGATGACCCAAAACTAAAGTGAATCCAGCACAGATGTATTTGTTGCCTGAAGAGATTTCACCGAAACAAAAGCTTTACACGTGGTCTTGTGAAGTGTTTCCACTGTTCCTTTACGAGCTCGTGTTGCTTCAAATAAGTCATTTTGTAAATTTTATCGCGTAATATTGAAATTTCAAATGATGCGCCATTTTTATTGGCTTAAATGTTGTTGCTGGATATTGAAACAAGACCTATTTACCCTTTTCCTGTGTGGAAAAGGGTAAACATTACGATAGTTTTCCAGTGTTTCAGCCAGTGGTAATATCTTACAGAATGTATTATATTTCACAGACAGAAGCATAAATTTATGTCCGAGAACTAATAAAAAATTTAAGTCTGTGACAAAAGCAAAACATTTGATTAAAAATGATTTGGCTTTGCACAAACTGTATAATTGAAATAATTAAAGTCCAAGTTTCTGAGTTTGGCTGTAGTTACAGAAGGTCTTTCTTGGAGTGTCCTTGTCCTTGTCTTTTGAACAAACTGAAAAAGCCTGAGGAGAAAAACATATTTGTATCGAGAACACTGCTCAGTCCATACAAATCTAAATCCTCCCAGACTAAATAGAATTAGGTTGGGGTCAGACTGCAACAGATTTGACTCTTTTTTTATATTTCTTACAATTTCTACAATATATTTTCTGATCTGATGATAATTCTGGTAGTTTAATCAAACTTCACATCTACATTTCTTCAGGCTGACACTGGAGGGAATCTTAAGTTAAAGCACATTTTGATATTTTTATCCCACTTTCTTCAGCATTCTTGGTCCATTTCCTCCACAAGAACAAATATCAGACAATCTTAATCCAGATTAAATCCGCGAGGTGATCGAAGACCTGTTGCATTGAGTTTGTCTCACATGGATGGGAACCTTTTTTTTTTTCTAAAAAAAAATTTGCTCTCACACTCAGCATAAACATATCTGAAAGAACCATTTTATTTCCAGGACCATGGAGCTAAAAGTGAAAGGTTGTTTTTAACTGCTCGTGCCGGGCTGAAGACATAATTGAGCAAAATGTTTCTGGAGTGGCTCCGGTTTGAAATGGCCTGTGAAGGAAAACACATAGGTATTTGTATTGAAGATACACATTACCCCAAATAATGTCAGAAGTGCCAGAATCAATACATTTAGGTTGGTGTTGGATCACAAAAGGCTAATTTTAATTTGTTGTACTACATTTTTATACTCACTTTCTAGACACACATTACTTACTATGATAATAAACTTGAAAGTGAAAATGTTATCTAACTTCACCTGTCCTTCACTTAATGCTGTAAATGTAGGACCTCTGATGTCGTTCTTACACTTCCCTTTTTCTGTAAATTAGTAAACAACAAATTAACACAATTACACAAACTGAAAAACTATAGGCAGCCCATCAATTTCCAAACCTGTATCCTAAGACGGTCTCCTTCTGGTATACAATCTGGTTGCTGTCCCAGAAAAGGTTTCTTTGGTGGTCGTAGATGGAGTTAAGGTGGAAGTCGAGACTGCTGTTTTGAGCCTGAGGTTGACAAAAGAGAAATCAGACAACTGAAAGTGGACTGGTGTTTCTGTGTATAACTGCATACTACTCTGTAGTTTACTTGAGGCCTGTAATGGATGGCTCTCCGTTGGGTGCTGGCCAGTGTGGCGGTGTTGTGGAGGCGACTCCAGGGCTCCTCTGTTTGGGTAATGTGACATGGTTCTTTATAAGTAATCTGCACAGTAAAGAAGTACAAAACATTTCAAATCTCCGGAGAAATTACAATACTTCCACTGGTGTGAAGGTATAGGAGCAATTGAAATAATAAAGCATGGATTTCCAATCATTTTGAACATGTGGGTTTGTTCTGACTTTTGACTGGTACTGTAGATCACAGTCTTTTATTGCTACTGACTGAAATTGTATGTGTGGAGCCCTACAGTAGTAAGTAATCTTTTAATTGTGTGAATTTTATGCACCAGCTATTTGTTTTATTTAAAATCTGCGTATTCAGCTGAGCCAATGATAACTGAGCTTGTGTTTACCCAAAGAGCAAAGTCATGCAAAGAGTTTAAATAGTTTGAAATGTGTTAAAAATCTAAGTACGATGGCTTACATTCTTCTTAAATCTATTGTTTGGGCTTTTAATTTAATTTAAGGTGACATAACTAAAGAGAAAGACCTCCAAAAGCCCAAGGCCCACTACGTCCTGTTTGTGGTATTTGCAGGAGGATAAGGTACACTAATAAAACACGGTATCAAGTTGCAGGATGAGGTCCTGAAGGCAACATAATAGCTCATATTGTTAGATTTAGCTTCTTTTTCAAGTTTTCCCTTTTATTTTGTTTTTCTTTATAAATACAGATTATATGCGGACCATTTAATTCAATTAACATACTTTTTTGTTGGATCTTACTTGCAGGCGTCACTTAACAGGTCCAGTGTTGCTTTTCTACTTATCTGAGCAGAAATTCACAGACTTATTTGGCATTTATATCAGTATGTGTTATACTATAATTAGTAGATATATATATAATTAGTAGAGTAATATAATTGCAATATCTGAAACTTGGTTTAACAGTGACAAGGGTACCGACTTTGAAATGGAGGGCTATGAAATGACATATAAAAACAGAGAAAATAAGATTGGAGGGGGTGTGGCTTTATATGTGGACAAAAACTTAAATTATAAGGTGGTGGAAAAACTGACAACAATGGTGGATAATGTGCTAGAATGTGTCACAATAGAAATCCTAATGGAAAAAACTAAAAATATCAGAGTGAGTTGCATATATAGATCACCAAGCTCCAATATAGACACATTCAAGGATTGGATAGAAGAAAACTTCACAAATGCAAATCATAAAAGTACGTATATCTGTGGAGACATCAACATTGATCTACTAAATCCAAATAAACACAAAAATATTGAAGAATTTATCAATACCCTGTATAGTCTCTGCCTATATCCCAAAATCACCAGACCCACCCGAATTACTGCTCAAGGCGCAACACTAATTGACAACATTTTTACAAATGTAATAACTAACAATTCTGAGAGCGGGGTATTGATAAATGATATTAGTGACCACTTGCCAATTTTCACAATTCACCACTGTATCATTAAAAAAAAAAACCATCAGGACAATAAACCACACTACAGACGGATCAAAACTGAAGAGTCTATGGAGGCATTTAAAAATGACCTAATATCATATAACTGGGAAATAGTCTATAAAGAAAAGGATGTGGATAAAGCATATGATGAATTTATACGAATATTTAAATTATTATATGATAAAAATTGCCCAACTAAACTAATTAATATGAATCACAAATATAATAATAATCAATGGATCACAGTAGGCTTACTGAATGCCTGCAAGAAGAAAAATACATTATATAGAGAATTTATTAAACGGAGAACGAGAGAAGCTGAAGATAAATACAAGAAATATAAAAATAAATTAACTAATATTATGAGAACATGTAAAAAAGAATACTATGATAAAATACTAGAGAATAACAAAAATAACATTAAAGGGATATGGAAGATATTAAATACTGTAGTTAGGAACAACCCTAGACATAAAGAGTATCCACAGGACTTTATTGAAAATGAAAAAAAGATAAATAATATGGACAAAGTAGTAAATAAATTTAATAATTACTTTGCAAAGGTTGGACCAAAACTTGCAGCAGAAATACCCGAAACATTATCAGCAAACACAGCCGAGAGTTATGTAAACAGCAATTCCACTTCAATGTTTTTAAATCCCATAGATGAAGATGAAATTATTGACACTGTCAATAAATGTAAAAACAAAACATCGACGGACTCAGAAGGAATTGACATGAAGATAGTGAAAAGGGTAATAAGGGGGATATCTAAACCACTCACATACATCTGCAATCTGTCATTTGAAAACGGTCAAGTCCCACACAGAATGAAAATAGCAAAAATCATACCTATGTTCAAAGATGGTGACAAATCCCACTTCACAAACTACAGACCTGTCTCTCTTCTACCACAATTCTCAAAAATCCTAGAAAAAGTATTCAATAATAGATTATGCAACTTCATAGACAAGCACAAATTATTATCCGATAGTCAGTATGGTTTCCGTTCAAGCAGATCAACTTCATTAGCTCTAATAGACCTCATTGAAAAAATAACTAATTCCATGGATAAAAAGAAATTCGCTGTCGGTGTATTCATAGATTTAAAAAAAGCCTTTGACACAATTAATCACGAAATTCTAATAAAAAAACTGGAACGATATGGGATACGGGGGTTAGTGTTGAATTGGGTGGAAAGTTATTTGAAGAGCAGGAAACAATTTGTGCAGATGGGTGAATATAAATCAAAATGTGCTGACACTGTGTGTGGGGTCCCCCAAGGGTCAGTATTAGGGCCAATATTATTTAATTTATACATAAATGACATAAGCAAGGTATCTGATGTATTGAAAAGTGTATTATTTGCGGACGATACTAATCTCTTGGGAACAGGTGAGAACTTGCAGCTACTTTTAGACGTGATCACCTCAGAAATGTACAAAATGAAAAAATGGTTTGACCAAAATAAATTATCATTAAACATAGGTAAGACCAAATTCATGGTCTTTGGAAATTATAAATCAAATAGCCAAATTCAAATTCACATAGATGGAATACAAATAGAAAGAGTTAAAAAGATAAAATTTCTGGGTGTGATCATAGAAGAAAAAATTAGCTGGAAGCCTCACATCCAACATGTTCAAAACAAACTGTCAAAAAGTATTTCATTATTAGCAAAGGCAAAACATTTCTTGAACTATAAATCACTACTCATCCTCTATAACTCATTGATCCTACCCTATTTAAATTACTGTTCCGAGGTTTGGGGGAACACATACAGAAGCTCACTTCACTCCTTGTGCATATTACAGAAAAGAGCTGTGAGAATAATATACAATGCAGGTTACCGGGACCACACAAATGAATTATTTTTACAATCTAAATTACTAAAATTTATAGATCTAGTTAATTGCAATACAGCAAAACTAATGTTTAGAGCCAAGAATAACTTATTACCAGGACATATACAGGGGATATTCTTTGAAAGGGAGGGAGGTTATAACCTCAGGGGCCAACTTAATTTCAAAATTATCAATAGACGCACAACACTGAAGAGCTTCTGTCTGTCTACCTATGGTGTAAAACTTTGGAACAGCCTGAGCATAGATCTAAAACAAAGTAAAAACACATCACAATTTAAAAAAAGATATAAAGAAACTTTTTTCTCAAAATACAGGGGCGAATAAAAATGTAGATATATATATATATATAGATTTATTTAATATGTGTAGATATATAGATTAATATTATGGAAACATGTTATATATATGTATATGTATGTATATGGATATATAGTGATATATTATACATACAGTATTTATGTATGGATATATCTCTGTTAATATATATGGATATATAGTTATATGTAGATATGTTGGTAAATGGATGTATAGTTATGTTGATATATAGACTTATATTATGTTTTTTTTTGTGTTCTATAAGTAAGCTCATTGATTCTCTTGCTATTTTGGAAAAATGAATATAAGATTTGGGGGTAGGACCTGATAAGTATATACCGTATTTTCTGGACTATAAGCCGCTACTTTTTTCATAGGTTTTGAACCATGCGGCTTATACAAAGGTGCGGCTATTCTGTGGATTTTTCTTCCACCGCAGATAAATAGATCAATAAATACTGGTTATTTTCTCTTGGTTCTGTCCCGTTTTAATCAGCAAAGTTGCTGCCGTGTTCAAAGACACTGTTAGGAAAGGATCTACTTAGGTACAAACATGTACATCATTTACAGTTCAAAATCATTCTGTACGTGTAGTAAATATCTAATCTGACAACATAAATATCTGCGGCTTGCAGATCTTTTTTTTTAAATAGAGCGGATACGGCTTATATGCAGGTGCGGCTTGTATATCTTTTTTTAATTAGTTTTTTAAAAATAGAGCAGATGCGGCTTATATACAGATGCGGCTTATAGTCCAGAAAATACGGTACTTCAATCCTACTCCCTTTCGAATATGCTGGTGGATCTGCGAGGTCTGCCTTGTCTTTTTTTGTTTTTTTTTACTTTTTAGTATTGTTCTTTCTAATTTGCATATTCGAAATAAAGCTCAAATATATATGAAATAAAGCTCAAATATAGACAAGACTTTAAAACAAAGTTTCCAGGCTGCACCTCTTCATGACGACACATGATTCAAACCACTAGGTTGTATCCAAGTTACAGTTTCAAACGGCAGAAAAACTCATGCAAAAATATGCAAGAACTCATGGAAATATACAACAGTAAAGTTGCAGTAATTTTACTAAAAAATATATAAAATGAAGGACGAGCTCAAACATCTGCACTTAGACGCCATAACAGAAAACTCAAGGTAACATGATGAGACATGATGATTAGTTTTAATGGGATGAATAAATGTACCTGCTGCGGCTTGAATCCGCCCAGAGTCAAGTCGTTTTCATATTTTGTTGAAGGGTACGGATTCCGGCTCGACATTTTTATCGGTAGTAAGAAGCTCCGGTCCGGCAGAGGGTTGTTTTTCCGTCTCTCTAACGATTCTGCAGCGAGTCTAAACGGCTCCAACGAACTCCGTGGCGTTTATAACGCTGTTGCCGGGCAACGCCAGCTTCCAGGTAAACCTGGTAAGAAAAGTTCTTAATGGAGACACATTGAAGAAGAAAGAAAACAGG
Organism: Cololabis saira; assembly: GCF_033807715.1. Classification (NCBI taxonomy): domain Eukaryota; kingdom Metazoa; phylum Chordata; class Actinopteri; order Beloniformes; family Belonidae; genus Cololabis; species Cololabis saira. The sequence continues at coordinate 26,529,732 of NC_084598.1, forward strand.
CTTAATTTATGAGTCTAAAAATTCAAATGGATATGGCAAAATTAAACCTAAATTATGAATTTATTCAAATTTAAGAGGACATTATTTTATCACAAACAAAAAAAGGGTATATTTGGGGCTTGATTTAGGTGATTTGCAGTCTTAGGCCCAATCCCAATTCTCCTTCACTCGCCCTTCTTTTCTCCACTCGCACTTCTTTTCTTCCCTAAACCCTAAAAAAGAAGGGGGAGATTTTAGGGCACTTGAGATCTAGGGCACTTGGCCCAGGTGCCTGTCCCAATTCTCCCCCTACCCTTCGTTTCCCTCCCTACCCTGATCAGGAAGCTGAGAGCCAAAAGCTGTTTTAATTTCAGCTGTAGCGCTGTTAATATGGCACTTTATTAAGTTTTAATATTTTTTCAGGTATAATGGTAACCTTAAGATCCCCAACCGGGGCTCAGTTTATCCAAATAACGCCTGTTAAGAAATTTGACCCGATGTTTTCGGAGATGAGAAGAGCCGCCGCCCCCGGGGAGCAGCCTCAGCTCACAGCCCGAGAAGAGACGTGATCGCTGGGTCAGGCTGCTCCGTCAGCCCCGGGAGAGACACTCTCTCCCGGGACGCAGCTCTGTTGAGAATCACGCCGGCTGAAATAAATCATTTAGGAATATGTTGGTTTAATAGATTAAATCTAACAGTTGTAGCTACGCCTGTTAAGAAATTTGCTCCGAAATTTAGAGATTTCTGTCTGCCGGGTCCGGAGCTTGGGTCCGCGTTAAATCGACGCAGAGCCTACGGCGAAGGTTGCGTAACCTTCGCCGTAGGATCTGCGTTGGTGTAACGCGGAACCATAAATCCCTTTATTCTGGCGTGATCTTCCGCAACTTTATCTGAAAGTGTGTAAATTACCCAGATAACAGCTGGATTACTTTGTGGTTTCTGAAGACTATTATATCAGAAACATCCAAAACAAATCTGACGAGTCACAGGATTATTTCTCTCTATTTCTCTGAGACCAGTCTGCCTGTTTGCCTTCGGTCGGCGAGTCAAATCGACGCAGAGCCTCTTTTTTTCATACCCCCTCGCTCGCCAAGTCAGCATCTGAAATCCCTCGATTTGAAGGGGCTATTCTCAGCCCCTAGCCCTCGTTATGCCCCCTCCCCCTAGGTGAAAAGAGGAATTGGGACACCACTACCTTCACGGGAACGCGCAAAAGTTAGGGTTAGGGAAGAAAAGGAGGGCGAGGGGGAGTATTGGGACGCACCCTTATTCTTCTCCTTTCGGCTTTTCTATACAGCAAATCCTTATTTTCATTCAGACCTGTCTCTTCCACTGTTCTCTGGTTTTCCTCTTTGCCGCCTGTCTGGTAGCCCCATCACCAATATCCTTCTACCAATATCTCCTCCGTCCTTCCTCTGCAGAGGTGTCAAAAGTATTCACATTCATTACTCAGGTAGACACTAGAGTTTAAATATACTCCTGTAAAAGTTGAAGTATCAACTCAAGTTTTTTACTCAAGTAAAAGTATAAAAGTACTGGTTTCAAAACTACTTAAAGTATAAAAGTAAAAGTAATGTAAGGGAGAAAAAAGCCATTAAGGACAAAAGCCATTGAAAATGAATGCAAATATATTAAAGAACCATATATGTGTACTATTAAGCATTAACATGTGTTTCAGAGAGCAGAAGATATGATGACTTTGCCTATAAGTATTGTAATGGTGCAAAAAGTCAAACTTCAGAGGCATGTTATCATTTATCCTAACCTTTATTGGAATGTACATCCAAGTTTAGTTGCAGGAATCTGAGGGAACGGATGTAAGAACAAAACTGGACAAGAACATCCTTCATTGTGCCAAAACCACAACCAAATTCACAATTTAACTGGATATTTTTTTTTTTAAAGGCTGAAATGAAATAGAGTAACGAGGCTGTTTTTAAAATGTAAGGAGTAAAAAGTACATATAATTGCGTGAAAATGTAAGGAGTAAAAGTAAAAAGTCGTCTGAAAAATAATTACTCCAGTGAAGTATAGATAACCAAAATTTCTACTTAAGTAAGGTAACAAAGTATTTGTACTTCGTTACTTGACACCTCTGCTCCTTTGCACATGTCCAAGCCATCTTAATCTGATCACTCGATCTTTGTCTCTGACAGACCCAACCTGAGCTCCCCCGATTATGTGCTCATTCCTAATTTGAGCAATTCACAGTGAAGTTCTTAAATATGCTCATGTGGCTGTCTACAGATGTAGGCAGATCATTTCATTAATCCCAAAAATTCAGGCTGATGCCCCCGTGCTACTGCATGGCCCCATGCACCTGCAAAGCCCAAGAAAGAGAGAGAGAGAAAAGCTTGTAGCCATTTTATTAAAAAAAACTAAAAATACAGAATCTACACTGTAACCATAGTAATGAGTCTATTTACATGCGTTCTAATTTATACAGGTAGCAGTAATTAGAAAACCCCCATGTGTGATATTAAGTAAGCAAAACTATAGAACCAATCAGATTCCGGCATTTGCTCTGACTTGAGAAAGAAGCCACACCCCCAGCAGCAAGGGCAGCACCTGAGGGTTCAGGTCAACACTTTTCTGTCTCCATCACTTCGGCTCTGACAGCACGCGACGATGCAGCGAGGACCTACACACCTGAGCCACTGTGCACACTGCGCTGTTGTGCTGTGGCTGCTTTTTGCAGAAATTTCTGCGGATTTGCCCATGTGCAAAGAGGTGAGATTGTAAGACACTGACACACAAAATAACATTTTATTTAACCCAGAAAGAGGTGGAAAATAATTTAAATAAAAGTAATTTAAATACAACAATTCATCTAACTTGTTTTAATGGTAGAGAGATATAGAAATTGGGAGCAAGTTTCTATCTTGTGTACATAGTGGCTTTGTAAAGATACATGTATTGTTAGGCATATTTACAAGGAAACAAGCTGTGTATTTAAAAATGTTATCATTAAAGTACTGAATCTCTGTACGCTCAAATTGAGCTTTATTTCTAGGTTTAATGTACCGCAGTAAAAAAAGCTAAGACACTTTTTTTCCTCATATTGTGTGTAAGGAACACATTTCTCTAGCAGGACAATATGCTTCCATCTGTGCTGTTACGGGGATTGTGCTCTTGTTTTACTATGAACTCCATATACTGCATTATCTTTTGTGCTCCCCCCCCCACGACGTCTGTGTTCAGTTTGCATAACAGCAGCAGTCGTAACTTTTGATAATAAGCAAAACCTCTCAACCCCCCTTTTTATTGCTTTATCTGCTTAGGTTACACCTCACTTCAGTAAGAGCAGTGTGAGGACCTGCAACGTTTCATTGTAACTTTATTGAGCTAACAAAGTTTGTGTTTAGGAGGTAGTCCAGGCAGGTGAGGTTGTTTTCATGTTAGGTTCTCTGACCCTGAGCCACAGCTGTCATGATGTCCTGTTGCCTTGGTTTCCTCATGTTTGTTTAAAGGAGGCTAAGGGACATCTCGGGTTTGATGCATTTTTACATCAGACCCTCCCACTCAAACCCGTATTCATTTCTCAGCAGAACTAATGTGGGGGCCCTAATAGAACAACAGAGACAGAGAAGTGCTGTCGCCGCTGTTGTGTGTCTGTTAACTATTAATCCCACTGGGCTGTGTGTGTGGGCTTAAAATGGTCTGCTAAGTGACCTTCTGGTGAATCTTACACCCTATAGTTGAAGAGAGATCAAATCTTGAGATTACTCAGTATTCATGAAGTCCTTAGAGATAGTGTCAGGCCAACAAGGTAACTATTATTTTCATTTCCCAAATTACACCGTAGAGACACTGACCAATTGTAAAAGCCTGCTTCTGTGATGATACCGAAATTGAATGCTTACAAAAGGATGAAATGAGTAAGCTTTTCTCTTCCCAGCTTAGTAAATAAACCCTGAAGGATGCAGAGAAGCCACAGCACATCCTTGACAAGCAAGAACAGTTGAGACTGCCACCAGGGCAAATATTTGCTTCAACTACTATTTGCAAAAGAGGCTGGCCCGATTTAGTGCCAGAAGCATGTAATGACCTACTAATCTAATTTTAACATATGTTTTTAAAATACACTCTAAATGTCTGTGATGTAGTTCTTTTTTATCATAGTAAAATGTATGGGTTTTAGTGATTTTTTTTTTTTAACCAAATCAAGGTTTGTTTTTCCTGAACAAAAATGACATTCGAAGGTGCTGCCAGGAGCCGTGAGAACGCTAGATGAGCAAGTTCATACAAACTGCAATTAATTTAAATGTCCATCCTAATTAAATGTGTATCAATATCATTTTTTTTTTCTGAATTTGCATTCCTCCAACTTGTTTCAGAATTTGCATCCTGTGCTGCAAGTGCTTTATTATCCAGCGGTGTGAAACTCACAGCTGTGCTTTTCCCCTGCAGTCAGATTATCACTTTGAGTACACAGAATGTGATGTACTCGGGTCGAGATGGAGGGTGGCGGTTCCCAACAAAGCTGACACCTGCACAGGACTCCCTGATCCTGTTAAAGGCACTCATTGTAGTAAGTTTCTTACTCTTACCGTACATGTCAGTTTAGACATTTTCTCCAACATTTCAACCTTCAATAATTCCCACCATCACACTGCAGAGTGGATATCTCCATGGAGATTTCTCATTTTCTCTCCTATATTTTTGCTTGACCTGTGTTTAGCCTTCTCCTGTAGTCAGGGAGAGTTCCTAGACATGCAGTCGCAGCAGTGCCAGAAGTGTTCAGCAGGCACCTACTCTCTGGGCACCGGCGTGGCCTTCGAAGAGTGGGACAGCCTGCCAACAGGTTTCGTCACTCATGGGGTGATGACAAATGAGTGGAAAGCATCTACAGACTGCTCTAAGTCAGAATAAAGTGTATTTTACTAATCTTGTCATAAAAGCCCCTCTTTTGTTTTAAGAACCTCATTAAAATGTTTCTGGTGACCATGTTCATGCAGCTCCACCTGGACACCAAAGGGTGACTATGTAGCCTCAAACACGGATGAGTGCACTGCAACGCTGTCTTACGCTGTGAGCCTGAAAAAAACTGGAACTCTGTCGTTTGAATATTTCTACCCCGACAACGGCATCTACTTTGAGTTCTTCGTAAGTGTTTCTGTTGCATGAAAGTTGCTGATCTACAGTCTGAATATTTAAATAACTTTTTTTAAAATTTTTATTTCCCTCTCATAGGTCCAGAATGATCAGTGTCAGTCAACAGAATCTGAGAGTCGATGGATGAAGATCTCAGAGAGCAACTGGAGCCAATACAAGGTTTCTCTGAGTGAAGCACCTCCCCGGCTTCCAGTTGTCATGTGTAATGGAGATTTGATGCAAACTGTTCTCACTTTTTTCAACTCTGTGCAGATAGAGCTGAGCAACGGCAACAACGTGCTGTACTGGAGAACCACAACATATGCTCTGCAGGGTAGCCCTGTCAAACCTGTGCTGTTGAGAAACATTCAGGTCTCAGGTACAGTAACGCTTTGGTGCCTGTGTGTAACAGCGTGTGTTTGTGCAACAGTTGCATGTGTTTTCTCCTCAACTCCATGTCTGTTAATGATTGAATACGGAATAACGGTTGTATTCCAGGGGTGGCCTACACATCTGAATGTTTCCACTGTAAACCTGGCACCCACAGTGCAACAGCAGGGTCTGCCCGCTGCACCCCTTGCCCTGCTGATACCTTCTCCAACAAGGGTGCCACTGTTTGCCATGAGTGTGACGAAGACAAATACTCTGGTATGCTTGGCTGCATCTCTAATGCTGCATACAACATCAGTCATGTTACACGAGGGACTTTCTCACAGCCATGATGTGTTTGACTGTAGTAACACGTGCAGAGCACTCGGCATGCAAATTTACTGCTTAAATAGTCACAGAGTTCTTATCATTGAATTTTAATGTAAGGTGTTCACTCTCCCTCACATGTGAAGGCTTTTTGTTACACTTTTTTTTCCTCCCCAGAACCTGGTTCAGGGAGTTGCAAACCCAGACCGGCATGTACCAACAGTGACTACTTCTACACCCACACCCCATGTGACTCTGAGGGAAAGGTGAGACCAGTTTAGTACAGACAAGCACAGAGGTGGAGTTTTCTTGGCTAATAATCCTTTGTTTTAACTATCTTTATTGTTTTTTTTAATACTCTCTCTGGCTGATTGTGCTGCAGAGCCATTGACTACAGTAATTTCTGGTTTGGTTTGTGTGTTAGACTCAGCTCATGTACAAATGGATTGAGCCAAAGATCTGCAGTGAGACATCTGAAGGAGCAGTGAAGCTCCCAGCGTCAGGAGAAAGGCAAACCTGCCCGCCATGTAACCCAGGCTTCTTTGTCACCAATTCATCCACATGTGAACCCTGCAGGAATGACTCCTACTCAAATGGAACAGGTGCAGAATCAGTAATCACCTTTTATTCTTCTCTCCTTTTATTTAAAATCATTCTGATAGATTTGTTCTGCTGTGACACAGAAGTGAAGATGTTGGTCATGTGTTACTACACTAAAAACAATATGATTTCATTAAACGTTTATTAAAGTCCCTTTATTTACCCATAATAAATAAAACACCACAGTATGACCTCATGACACTTCACGTTTTATCCTATCATTTATTCAGTTTGTTAATATACGTCCATTCTTGCATTTCGGGCATGCAATACATTTAAAACGTATTTTTGATGGGGAAAGTTCATGGTTAGTCATGATATTTTAAAAAGAAATTTCAAATAGGTGATGCCTAAAGCTGAATCCGCTGAAGTAATCAATCTTTGAGGTACAAAGATGGCTGGATAGAGGATGTTCACTTTATCAATAAATGCATGAAGAAATATTTGAGTGTTCAAAAATCATATTGGACAAAAAAGAATGGAAGGGGTTTCCATTTTTCTCCATCTTCAGTCGAGAATATCATTAAGTTATTCAAGAAACCCAGAGGTATTTCAGTGCATGAAGGGCCTCAGTGGGACACCTGTCTCATCCCTCAGACAGCATTGCATTATCAATCATCAGCAGCTGATATGACAACTTTGACAAACGATTACCGCAGGAAAGCTTTGTTAATGTTGCTATCTTAATAAATGTCATTTTACACTTTATTCAGCATAAAAGAAGCTTCATATTAACCTTGTATAAAGGTGTCATCAACTTTTCTGGGCCAGGCATCTGGAGGCATTTGGCATGGTCCATCACATAGTGAAAATTTGCATTATGATGAGGTGAATCAGTATTGCAAATTCTATTTGGATGATATGATCGCTGTGTGCCTAAAGAAAAGCATTATCCAGATGATCGACAGCAAATTTAAATGCCTGTGATGGTATGAGGTTAGTGGCCTTGGTAAAGGTAAATTACACTTCTGTGGCAGCTTCAAAATAGAAAATGATTCTTCTGAGATGTTAGAGCAGCATTTGCTGCATTCAGGACATCTTTTCTAGGGATGTCTATGCCTTTTTCAGCATGGCAGTGCGTAACCAGATTCTCTGCACAAGACATATCAAAAGTGGGACATGAACTGGACTGGCCTACCTCCACTGAAGACCTTTGCTTTACATCATATTACATTACACTTACAAACCTGACCTCCAATAGAGGTCAGCACAGTCTACAATAGAGAATGTGCTGATCATTTTGAAATGAAAAATGCCACGGCACGAAAACCGGTACTATTGCACACTTTGTCCCTTAATGGGGTTTTTCTGAGTTTTACATGGCTCGATAAAAGCGTTACTGCCCCAACTCGTGTTGCAGGCCTAAAATACCAAAATAGATTAATTTTAACAAATTAAATTAATATCATAATGTTTGCAGTGAAACAAAAGTGAAAGGAAAGAATTACTGCATGTATTTTCTGATTGGGGGTTTATATTTTGATTCAATAAAGCATATGGCTGTGACATGATAAAACATTCTGATATATCCTGAAAAAACGGCATATTTACATGATATGCTGATGGTTTCACATTTCTCACTCACAGTTTGTATCCAGTGTCCAGCTGGCACAGAGCCGATGATTGGCTTTGAGTACAAATGGTGGAACACAATGCCGAAAAACATGAAGAGCTCCGTTTTCCGTCAAGAGTTTAGTGACATGGATCGGAGCACAGGTGAGACTTGATATCAGATAACGCTGCGTTAGACAGGGAACTATGGATGTATCTTGGAGTTTTAACCAATAATTAATCCTCATTAAAAGAGCTATTTGAGTTATGGTAAGATACTTCTCAAAAGTGTAAGGCAATGTCAAGACTAAAAAGAAATAAAAGAAAAACATTCCCTGCCGAGGAATAATGTATTATCTTACTTTACTTTAAATACATAAATTAGAAAAATCCTGTTATTCTGTGAGTGTGATTGGGTTGCTGGTTGGATATAATAGAAGTGTGTTACTGTTGTTTTTTCGTAACAGCGTGGGAGGTGGCTGGGGAGTATGTCTACACCACCCCAGGAAATGAGGACTCCATCTACCCGATGCTCACGCTCACTGTTCCCGGGTACAGGTAAAGATTTTCCTTTATGGAACCACAAATAAAAATCTCTGTTACATGCTGTTCGTAATGACCCAAACTTGAGCTTATATCCTAGTAGCTGTATAACCACTGTAAGAGGAAAATAAACTATACGATAATGTTTAAGAAAATAATCTCCTCTCATCACAGGGTACCTCAGTTTATGGCAAAAGACAGTGAAAGGAGGGAACTCTCTCACATCACCTTCGTTTTTGAGACTGTGTGTACAGCTGACTGCAAGTTTTACTTCCTAGCGGTACGTGAAAATATTTTGTGTCTTATTTTTGTTAAGATGTACAGGTTGCATATAAACATTAAACTTGACTCCGTGTGAATTTGTGAGGTATGGAATGTCCCTGCAGGGTTATAGTGAGTGGAACAACAATGTGATCGAGCAGTGGAAAGGCCGAAGCAGGAAACAGTCGTACTCTTACCTGATCCAGAGCAACGACACCGTCAGCTTCACCTGGACATTTCAACGGACAGAAGAATTTGACACAGTGAGACACTGACACATATCATACTTCATAACCATGACTGGTTTTTTATCAACTTGAAATAATTTCAGTCGCAACAGTTAAGAGGAAAATGTCTCAACAGTTTCCACTGTCCAATTCGCTGGTTAGACAGCACATTGTTTTTTGTTTCATTTATTTTTTTATTTTTTGAATTCAAAGCTTTTATTTATGTAACTAAGAGACAAGAGATATGCAGAGAGAAGGGAACCTGGATGAGGCGTGACAAGCACATATACAGCCTGTGTATATGGGCTGCCTGCTGAGCCATCCCATAGCACATTGCTGTTTCATTTTCAGTCATTCATCATTCTTAGAGGGCTTTCAAATGTAGAGTTTGCTTGTGGATTGGTACTGTGTAGTGCAGCGTTTCTTGGTCCTGGTCCATACGACGTACTGGCGTGCATGGTTTAGATATTTCCCTGCTCCCAAAACACCTGATTTAAATAAATGAGACACCCCTTCATCAAAGTGCACAAGTGTGTCAACCACATTCATTTGAGCAGGGAAACATGTCGTCAGTATGTAGAAAGAGTGGGTCCTGAGGGCCAGGATTGAGAAACTTGGTGAAGTAAATGCTGTTTCATTATGTAACTCAAGAAATGAGCACCTGTCAGTTGCATGTTCTACATAAAAATTTAAAGAAAAAGGAGGCTAGAGCATATTCCAGCTGTCACTGGGGGGTAAAGAAAAACTTGAGAATTTCATTTTCTGGCATTGCATTTGTTTTTGTCAGTCTAATTATGGTATAATTAAGACTTAAGAAACTTTTTTTCCCTAATTTTCTTTCTGTGCAATTCTACCATATAAATATAGAATTATCTTATATAAATCTTTTTATATATGTTTTTTTTAAATATTTGTTATTTATTTCCTTTCCTATTTATTTTCCTTTATTTGACTGTTTACTATATTCTATACATATCTATCCATACATTTTCACTGACAGACAAGCCTGTAAGTCTGAATAAAGTAGGTCAAAATGTACAGTTACATATTCTAGGAAGGCAATAAAATATATTAAAAAATTAATTAAAAAAAAAGTTTACTGCTGAAATGAAAGTATTTACACTATTTGGTTTTACGAAAAGCTTTATATTAACATGTATATGATGTTGTTGCCTATCTTTATGTAGTTATAAATGCTATACGTTTAATGTATATGTACTGTAACTGTTAAGCTGTTGTGGTGCTGAGTTTTTGTGAGCTGAGTTGATTGTTGTTGTAATGCCAAATAGAAACTCTAGATGGCAGTCTTGAGCTGTAGGACCACTTAGTTCTCTGTTTGTAGTTTTTGTTTCATCTTTTGTTTCGTACACAATTACACTATAGATTGGGACATTTCTTCGGCTGAGCAGGAAGCTTAAATATGTCCATGAAACTTTACAGTTGAGTAATGACTCACAGTGTTTCTTTGGTTGCAGAACAATAGCTACAGCAGTGACTTTGCAAAGATCTACTCCATCCAAATCACCAATGTGGATGGAGGTGTGGCCTCACATTGTCACCTCTGCGCCCTGACCTCCGTCAAGGCTGACTCCAGCTGTGTTCTCTGCCCACCGGGTCACTTCATGGTCAGGGAGACAGGAGTGTGTAAGAGCTGCCCACCAAACTCCTTCATCAGGGCCAGTCAGCCTGTTGGAGAGGCTGCTTGTGTTCAGTGTGGACCGAACACAAAGAGAAACCAGGTGGGAGACCAATAGTCCAAATTGAAACTCTGCAAAGAAAAGCTTTGGATACGTTTTCAAGGACATACAGGTGTACAAGTCTGCTGAAATAAACTCCTCATTACTTTTGGTCATTGCAGTGCATTAAAACGTTACATTTTCCTTACTCTATTGGTACATTTAAGTGTAATGGATAAAGTTACAAGCAACTGGATTAAAGTGATTCCATCTTTACAATGTCCTTGGAATATGAAAAGTGCTTTAAAATATGTAATCGAGGAAAGAAATACCTATCTAACTGGACACTTAAAGGAATGCACTGCAAATGAGAAGTTATAAAATAGCATCTTGAGTACATCTGGTTTCCAGTGTTGATGTTATTCTTTTACATATTTGATTTTTAATTATTGCCCTAATTTTCTCAATTTAATTAGATATATACCTCTCACTTGTTTTTAAAACCAAATGTATTTTTTCATATACTGTTATTGGGAAGTTTCATCATATAACTTGCATGCAGAACATTCTGCACAAACTTAATCAAAGCCCTATGGCTTGTCTTACAAAAGACAAACCAAGTTAGCTTAGACAAACTTGAATTTTGCCAATAATTTGTGAAATAACAAAACACAGTAAATTAGTAGTTTGACTGACGTTGGCATCTGCCCTTACTGATAACAGGGTTATTCCCACTGCTGTAAATAAATGTATCTGCTGACTCTCTGATATCGTCCTGCAGGCTCACACAGCTTGTCTAAGTGACTGTACGTTGGATGTCAAGACAAAAGAAGGGACCTTGCTGCGATATGATTTCTTTCCCCTGTCCAATATCACCAGCTTCCTCAGCAGCCCTCGCTTCACTAACAAAGGCCTGCAGTATTTCCATCTGTTTAATTTAGGATTATGTAGGACAGAGGTGAGAAAGCTGAAAAAATATATTTCATACTTCACTCAAAATATTTTTTCATGAAATTCAACTTTGACATGCATTTTACTTCAATGTGTGCATCTTACAGAGCCAAGCACTAGCCTCCTGTGTGGACAATGTAACAGAGAATGGGAGAGTGGTCAGAGGATACATCTGTCAGTCCACTGTGGTCCCCTCTGACATCAGGAGTCAGAAAACGGTGTCCTCCCAACCTTACATCATCGGTGACTCACTCATTGGTATGAACAAAATCTGTGCTTGTCTATTTTTGTAACTTTTTGTCAGAGTTTAGTAATCATTTGTTATCTAAAAATCCACACCTATGGACAAGACTTTGGAGCTTTAAAGTGTTAGTGACCTACAATTGAAGTTTAACATCTATTTAATTAAAAGGAATTGTTTCCAGGAAAACCACCAGCCTGCTTATAACAAGGAATTAATGCAGTTGAGGAGTGGTCAAAGTGTGCAGATTTTTTTTTTTTTCCTCGTTTTGATACGTACAGTATTGGAGCCAGCCCCTGGTGGTTGTTAGTGCTATTGCATCTTAAGTTACTGCCAAAGAGTAGCAGGTAGGTAGGCCTATGTGTCTGCATTGATCTTACTTTTGGCTTTTCCATAAGTTTGCACACAGTCCTCAAACATTATGCATAAGCTCTTGCAGATCATTTAAAACTGCATTGTGATCATTTGAAAGCTACCCTGACTTGTGTCGTAGCTTATAGTTACTGATTTTTTTTTTTTTTTATGACCATGACTCAGTGGGCAACCAGAGAGGCTGGTGGTTCAAATCCTGAACTCAAAAGTGAAAAATCATGATTTTGATTATCTTGTTTTACAAGTGAATAAAGTCTTTAATATAACACAGTGTTTTTAAACCCTGGTCTTCAGGGGCCACTGACCTGAATGTTCTAGATGTTTTCCGTATGTCAGCATACCCTGATACGAATGACTGTCATTAACAGACTTCTGCAGACCTTGATGAGAAGCTAATAATAACCAGTAATTAGAATCAGGTGTGTTGATGCAAGGACACATCACAAACATGCAGCACAGTGGGCTCAAAGGACCAGGGTCGGAGACTTCTGATATAGCATCAAACAGACATTCCTTTCTTTGTTTGCTTGGTGTTGATAGTTATGCTTACATTGTGTGTCTCAGGACTATCAGATAACAATGCTCCATTTCTTTAATTTCTGAAGGTGTGACCACTGAGACTACCCTGGGTGGCATCTCTTCACCGGCAAAGTTGTTCCCCTCATCGTCCAGTCTGCCAGATGTCATATTATATTACAAGTAAATAAGATAACAGCTGTTAATTTATTTAACAAATCCCTTAAAATCCACGCTATCTTTTTCTGTGTGAAAATTACTAAAAGCAAAGTCTGTGAAAATTTAGTTTTTGAATTTTGAAATAGTGTTTTTGAATTTAATTAAATTGAATTTGAATTTTATAACTTTGAAAGAAACAGTGAGCAATACTCTTGGACACATTGTACTTTTAAATAGTGCACTTTGTCACATTTATGCCCGGCCTAATCTCAGGCTTATGTTCTTAAATGACATTCGCCCCCTGTGCCAGGGGCTCCCGGGTATAACGAGTGAAACCATGACCTTAAGTGGATGAATGGTAATGGTTAATCCGTGGTGATACTTACAAATGCATACTGGTAGACCTTTGATGCTGGGAGCTGCATAATTTCTGAAATAATGAAATGTAACTGAAAACCAAAAACACTTAAGATTCATTAAGTCATATTATTCATCCCCGTCCTGCAGCAGCTACACGGGCTTCCAGTCAAGTTTCACATTGAATTAAAAATCCTCCTGTTAACGTTCAAGGCCATCCAAAACCTTGCCCCCCCCCCATATCCATTTGACCTGCTTCATGTTGCTGCTCCCTCCTGTACCCTCCATTCTTCCTCCTCCATCCACTTGACTGTCCCCACCACCCGTCTCACCACCATGGGGTGCAGCGCTTTCAGCCGCTCTGCTCCTCGGCTCTGGACCTCATTACCATATGAGCTCAGAAATATAAATTCCCTTCCACTCTTTAAATCCACACTCAAGACCCATCTGTTTGAAACTGATTAAAGTAGCATCGTCTAATTTTAACTTGTTTTTATCTTGTGCACTATAGTTTTGTTTATGGTATTTGGTTTTATTGTGGGTTTTTTTATCTTCTGAACAGTGTCTTTGAGTGCTAAAAAGGCACTTGTAAATAAAAATATATTATTGCACAGTGGAAGACTTTTATCTGCAACATTGTCTTGACATTTACAGGTCTAGTGATACAACGCAGGCCTGTAAACAAGGAAGATCAGCCACAGTAAGACTTAGATGCAACCCCACAGTTACTGCTAAGGACCACATCACATTTCCAAGGTATTGCACGCATGAACCGAGCTCAACCTTTTAACAGTTTAAATGTATAGTCATATCATGCCAAATAGACACACTGTGCACCAGCATGTGACACATTCAACTCTCAGAGCCTGGATTGTAGACAAACTAACTACTTGGAGAATCACTTAAACCTTGTGTTCATGTTTCTCTGAACTTGTTTTTCTTCACAGTAACTGTTCAGAGGGGACATGTGATGGTTGTACCTTTCACTTCATGTGGCAGAGCCAGCATGCATGTCCACTGTGCACCAAAAACCACTACCGAGAAATCGTCAGCGCTTGCATCCAAGGAATACAGGTAGTCCTGCAAAACCATGCATGCATTGACATATCGTTTCACCTTTAAAGCCCAAGAAATCCACCACCGATACAATGCACACACGTCTTATATGGAAAGATCCTTTGTGTATAAATGTTCTTATAATAAAAGAAATCAAGGATTCAAGTAGGTTTTTGAAATGTCTTCTTGTCTAAAATGAGTCTTCTTTTGTGCCTCAGAGAACCACGTATGTTTGGCAGCAGCCTCTGCAGTGTTACGGAGGAGAATCACTACCGGCACAAAAAGTCAGTGCTTGTGTGACTCTGGATTTTTGGCTCAAGTTTGGTGTTTCTGTTGGAGTGATTGTTGCGGCGCTGCTCATCAGTATCAGCTGTTATTTTTGGAAGAAGACGCACAAGTGAGAAAATTAAACTTTGTTTTATTTATCATTTTCATGACCATACGCTATTTTATGTTTGCTATTCCTGTCATGTTATACCTGTAGGTTGCAATATAAGTATTCCAAGTTGATGATGAGCTCCGGGGGCAAAGAGTGTGAGTTGCCCACAGCGGACAGCTGTGCAATAATGGAGGGAGAGGATGTAGAAGATGATCTTATGTACCTCACCAAGAAATCCCTCTTTACCAAAATTCGGTCCTTCTCACGTGAGGTGAGTAGCTCCCTCATTTCAAGTTCACACTGAACTGGTTAACATGCTTCATGACGTTATCAATGTGTTGGCAGAGAACATCAGATGGATTTGACTCAGTTCCTCTGAAGTCATCATCCTCCTACCATCAGCAAGAGTGGGAGGACTCAGATGATGCTGAAATCAAAGGATGAGCAGATCATTCAGGAATGACGTCTTCAGGCTTAGAGTGTTAAACATCAGTGCAGCTCTGGTAGTCCTTGTGGAGTTTGAAAACACACATGGACAATATTTCATTTATTACTATGTCTTACTCCCACTCTCTTACTGAGAGAGTTCTTACAAATTCATTAGAACTTTGTTTTGTATTATTTGACACATACTAGATTGCCGAGCTTAATATTGAAACAGAAAGGCTCCACATGCAGAATTACTGTATTTTTACTATCAAACTTCGTAAAACAATTGCTTAGTAGAAGTATTAACTTTTTTGTGGATGTGTAAATCTATGTACATTTTTCACTCTTCTGAATGCATACAACGTTATATCTTATGTTTAAAAAAATATATAAAAAAATCAGGCTACTATGTTTTTTAAGCCAGCACCAGCACTGCATTGTTTATCTTAGAATTGTATTTGACAATATATGATTTATATTTGCAGAGGCTAATTTGTTGTGCTGTGTATTACATTATGATGTACTTATGTTTTAGAGTGAAGTAAAGCCTTTTTCTTTAGAGAAAATCATCAAAGGTGCAACTTACAGTGCTGCCTTCAGGTCCTCTCTGTAAGATAATGTGTATGCGGAAATGATACAACAACAGTAGTTTAATTAATGCCTTAATAAAAAGTGAATTTTAGTATTCATATGTGGCTACATAGTTATTCTACATAGTTAGCCTATTCTATGAAATTGTTTAAGTTGATACCTACATTTTTATGCATTATAAAAGTTGCATATATATATATATATATATATATATATATATATATATATATATATATATATATATATATATATATACACTTACAGTGCGACCTTTAATGCTGCCTTCAGGTCCTCTTTGTGAGATAATATGAATGCGGAAAAGCCTTGATAATGCCTTGATAAAGACTGAGTTTAATATGTGTGTGTGTATATATATATATATATATTAATATAATATATATATATAATTTGTATTCATATTTGGCTACATAGTTATTCTATAAAATTGTTTAAGTTGATACCTACATGTTTATGCATTATAAAAGTTGAATATATATATATGCGCATTGCAAATGAAGAAATAAGCTAACTTGTTGCTTCTGACTGATGCAACTATATTTTTACAATGCATCTTATTTGCTCTTCTCCGCTTAATGACGCTTCATGTAACCTGATAATTAATTTTCCCGGTGGTACCTGAATGCGGCACTTTCAGTTCTCTTCTCGTCGCTCAGCTGTCCGGGCTCGTTCTTCTCGCGATATTGTACGACGGGGTTGCTACAGTTGGGTAGCAGTCGGTCCTTGGTCTGGAAAGGAGCAAAAAAAAAAAAAAAAAAACGTGAATTAAAACCGTGCACAGGTCGGGCGGCGCTTCTCCTGCAACTTTTTAGGGGGACAGCAACTCTCAAGACCGGTACTGGGCGAAGTTCCGGGGCAACGAGGAGCATTTTACTCTTTGCTCTCCTTTCGATCGCTCCGGTGAAGTTGCAGCAGCGTGCGAGACTTCACTCGGACTACCAACTTTCTGGGCAGAAAAGTCGGTCGGTGGTCGACAGTTTTGTTCTGCAGGAATGTCGCAGAAAGAGAGACCCACTTTTTACCTGCAGGAGGTCAACAAGACGATATGGGAAGTGCCGGAGAGGTACCAGAGCCTGTCCCCGGTGGGCTCCGGCGCGTACGGATCCGTGTGGTGAGTGCTATTCACGGGGAGTTGGGTGGAGTGAAGGCTGATTTGTGGTTCCGCGTTACACCAACGCAGAGCATACGGCGTAGGGGGGCGCGTCGCTGCGTAACCTACGCCGTAGGATCTGCGTCGATTTCCCCCAGTCTCGTCCCCCAAACTTGGCCACCTTTCATTGAGACGAGGCCTGCTAAAGTTTAGCTCGAGGTGGAGCCACGATGTTCAACAAGGAGACATGTCGACCTGTTATCGATCAACATCCACTTATGAAACATGCAATTAACTTATCTTCTAACTCTGAGCATCCGGCAGTAAACTGCGCACGTACTTAAAACACTTTTAAGTGTTTAGGCACAAATCTGATGTCCAGAGTTCAAATCGGCGTGATTTACTATGCGTAAAGACATTTAATGATTATTTTCAAAGCGAAGATAGGAAATTAATGCTTTTTGAATGCATTGTGAAAAAAATAATTATTATGGTAAACTTGGATTTATTGAGCAACTTTAAAATCCCCTCAAAAAATGCATGAATAATGCCCTTTAAAAAGTTACACTGCAAAAACTCAAAATCTTACCAGGAATATTTGTCTTATTTCTTGTTAAAATGTCTCATTTTTAGTCAAAAAATCTTATTTACACTTAAAACAACAGTCATTACCATAAAAATAACTTATTTGACAATTTTCACCCGTTTCAAGTTAATTTTCACTTGAAATAAGTAGAAAAACCTGCCAGTGGGACAAGATTTATCTTCTCATTACAAGCAAAAAATCTTGTTCCACTGGCAGATTTTTCTACTTATTTTAAATGAAAATCTACTTGAAACAGGTGACAATTGTAGTTTTTTTCCAGTGATGAGTCTTGTTTTAAGTGTAATGAGATTTTTTTTGACTAAAAATGAGACATTTTAACTAGAAATAAGACAAATATTCTTGTTAAGATTTTGAGTTTTTGCAGTGTATAATGGCCAGAAAGATTTAAATAGAGCGATTCTACTAATTGGTCGTTGTGACTGGTGTATCTTTGGGATATTCCGTAGGCCTGTGAGTATCTTTAAATAATGAATAAATAGATACATTGACGACCTAAGCATTTGCTAATTACAAAGAGTAATGTGCATATGAACTGTAATGTCCCTAATAATAGCAGTTAAGCCCCCCCAATGCAAACTCCACATGATGGCAAGATTCATGAAAACAATGTTTCATTGTCTCTCAATAATAACAAATCGAAAACTTTTCATTTCTCATGGCGCCTCCACCAGGGATTTTCTGAGTTATTACCAAGCAAATCTGCAGCATGGGTGTATTTGCACTTACAAAGAAAGGGAGAAGGTTACCCCTCTTTGATTTGCGCCTCTCGCTGGAGAATCTCTACGTTAAGGTGGATTTTCTGTTTTACATCAAAAAAGGTTAATTTTTGAATGATTGGTCTGGAGATTAAATAGGCTGCCCTGATACTATCTAGGGCACAACGTTGACAGTGAAACACTTGGTAGAGTGAGCAGATGTTTGTTTTGCAAATGGGAGCAAACAGCTGTGCTGTTGCTGGGCAATGGGATAATCTGTTGCTGGTCAGATTACTGTAATGACTGTGATTGTTATTTTTTTTTTCCCCCTCTATAAAAGGCATGCATAAACAAGACATAAAAAAAACTATTAATAGCATTTCATTTTTTAATCATACATTTACATTGTTTTTAAATTAACTCCCTTTTATTTATCAGTATGTCTGTTTCGATGATGACTATAGCCAGGTTCAATAGTTTTTTTAGGTAATTTCAAGAATTAAAACTGATATGGACGGAGAATATTCAAGTGGTTATGGCATCTTATGTGAAAAGTTAGAAGGACTAATTCTTACCTTAGACATCATCGTGAACTTGAAAGAATAGATGTAAGGGGGATTGTTATATTGCTATGCAAATTGAGCGCTGTGTGTGTATCGTACGAGCAAAGAGGTGTCGGCACACAGTTGTTACGGTTCCTCTGCTTGACAACTTTCAATCTTAAGCATAACCTCTTTTGTTACTTGTTGTTGAAAAAATAAGCAATCTCTCGAATAAAAAGCTTACAAAAAATCTGAAAGAACTTAAGGTAACATCTAATTTTTCAGGAGGTTTTATTGCTTGTAAAGGAGAGAGGCACACGAGAGCAAACTAATTAATGATGTGTTTCAGTAGATGGAAGGTAACTTGTGTTCATGTTTTTTTTTTTTTTTTTTCAATTGTTATAAAATAACTACAAACTGTATGGAGGTATAATGGGTGTAGGCCCAATGTAGAGGACCGAAGAAGAAGACAGCCATCCAATGCCTATTGAATGTAACATTTCTGACTCGGTCAAATAAGATGGAAGTTTATAAGTTAGTTTCCATCTCAAAAGCTTATTGCATTTTCTAAATTCTGGGAAAATGTGCTCTGGTGCCGCTTCTATACCTTCTACGTGATAGGATACACTGGAACCAGAGCTTTAAGTTTTTAATTACTTTAGTAATATAATAATAGTTTAGTTTTAATTTTTATTTCATTTTTTTAGTTTGTTTGATTATATCAGTTTAGTTTTATTTAGTTTAACAAGCACATCAGTAGTTTTAGTTTTAAAAAATTGGTTAGTTTTAGTTTATTTTTAGTTTTTGAGGTATTGACTTGCAGATAAACAAAGCAATGTAGGTTGAAAGAATCCTATCAACAGTGCCATACAGAACAAAAATCCTTTGTTCTTTCTTTTGAGCAATTGGAGTTAGAAAAAAAGAATTAGTAAATAGGAATGCCAAGCCACAAACATGAAAAAACAAGGTATGAAATGAAAGTGAAAACAACATGAATTTGACCTTCTGTTTCATTTGTTCTGTTAGTTTTACATTATTTTTATTTCAGTTTACATGATTATTTTTTCACTGTTGGTTTCAGTTTTTAGTTTTGTTAACTATAATTACGGTACTGTGATTGAAACAAAGCAGGAAATGCTATTGTATACCGCAAACAGTTTTTTTCATACATCACTGAACATTAATATGTCATTGATCATGAAACTGACTAGGATTTTTGCTTGTTTTTAATGTAATGTTTATACATATTTTTGTTGCTGGTAACCTCCCCTCCTTGCGACACACGCATACACACACACCACTTTGGCTGTGAATTTTTTAAATTTTCAAATCTATATAGACTCTATCAAACAACACAGTAGGACCACAAGCGTATGACAACCGCTTTTATTAGCCATTTGTCGTCACATTGTCGTTTCACCATGGCAGACTAATTTCAGCAGCATCCATCCCATAATTACTTAACCTACCCTAAGTGTGGTTGCATTCTCTCAGCACTATGGTTGTTTTTTTTCCAAGTCTCTGTGAATTCTTCCGAACATCTGTGCTTGACTTCATGATATTTTCTATTTCAGTAGGGGAAAAATATTTCAGAAAGGGATATAGGATATAATTCTCATAGACTAATCGACTACAACCCTGGTGATGTTTGTGCGTCCCAGGAAATCCTGGATTGTGGCCAGAGAAACAGTGTCAAGAAGCTTCTCACCAATCATGATGAGCAGCACAGAGGGAAGTGCTGGTTTTTGGTCAGACAGTCAACCCTTTTGATTGCAGCCAGGGTTGTTTCCAATCTGCTGAGAGATGACATTTTGTGCTGATGCCACCCCTTTTCTAGCCTTAAGCAATTCTTACTGCACGTAAAATGAAGCCCATTCTAGGATGTATGAAATGCTTCATTTCAACATAAATGGGGCAGTCCTGCTTATCCAAAGTTGATTTTGTATTCAAAATATTCTGCTGATGTTTAGTATTTGTCTTTAATCAGGAAATAATTGAATTACATCCATATGTGTATTATTACTGATTAGATCTAAGTTCATGTTTGCCCTCTTTCTTTAACAGTTCTGCGTTTGACATGAAGATGCCTTTGAAGGTGGCTGTGAAGAAGCTGTCGCGGCCGTTTCAGTCCATTATCCATGCCAAAAGAACATACAGAGAGCTGCGTTTGCTTAAACATATGAAGCATGAAAACGTGAGTTTTTGTCTCCTCCTTTTGTTTTGCCTGGTAGTAAATGGGTTTAAAGAACAAAATTTCCTCCCGGACTGCATATTTTCCTCCAAAATCTGCATCTGTGTTTTATTCTGACTGTGGTCTCCTTGTTTTCGTAGGTTATTGGCCTCTTGGATGTTTTCACCCCTGCTACTAGTCTGAAGGAATTCACTGACGTGTAAGTTTAATTTTTGTGTTTAGAATAATTAACTAAATCTCGTCTTTTTGTCTCTGTTCTCTTTTCTTCACTATAGCAACTCTTGTGCGTATTTTAACAGTGATGCTAATGCAGCGTTTGGTTTCTCAGCAGCAGACAGTCTTAACTGTGGCTGGAAAACACCTGGAGGGAGGCCATCAGACTAAACACACTGAAACATTTTTTAGATCGTCCAGTTTGTTACTGATTCACTCTCTGGCTGCAGCCAGAGTTACTTCATCTCGGGCTTCCTTACTTATATTTCCTGAATTCAGGCTTTGTGTAATACAATAGAGCTGTATTGCAACTTGCAAACAGGTAGTTCATGTTTGTTGATGTTGAAAGTAGTTAGAAATGGGAAGTGAACAGATAGACAGCGATGAAGTCCGCAGATGTAATATCCTCTTTTTATGGCGTGTCAAGCTGTCTCAGGATTGATCAGTAACATTGGAATAGTGGCGCAAAAAGTGGGTTTGCACTTCATGCAATGCAAATAGTTGCTAGAGGGGGTGCCAAAGAAATGGGGGGGAAATATTTTGAGTTGGCATTTTCTGTATTTAACAGCTGTTTGTGCATGTGTAAATGAAATGATCAATAACAGAGAGCCATGTCAACAGTTAGGCACCCCTCCGCTCCCTACCTCCCCTCCTCTCGCCCCCTCACATACACACACACACACACACACACACACACACACACACACACACACACACACACACACACACACACACACACACACACACACACACACACACACACACACACACACACACACACTATAGACGTTCCAGTGCGCGCCCCCTGGAGTACGTGCTTGAGTGTGTTTTGTTTTGAATTTTATTTTGAATTGTGTTATTACATTTGTAAAAGGTCTGCATACCCCTCAGAAAGTAGGTAGTTGTGCTCCTGCATTGGAAGCATGTTTTCTTATGATTAACGTATATTAAAATGAGTGTGAGATTAAATTCACAAAGATTGGAAGAACATGTAAAATTCCTATACCAAAATAATATCTTTTTGTTTTGAGGAAGCACAAGAGTGCTTGCTGACTTGTAAATGAGGAAACTGCATCATAATGGCGTTGTAGAGATTTTTGAACTGAGTCATTCAGCCACAGAGCAGGATTTATTGTAAGAAAGAATTTCAGAAATTTTCCAAGTAGTTTGGCAGATGATTTTGTTACATAATATTAAACTTGTTTGGCAGTCTGTGAAGGCAAGGCCCAAAATTAACTTTTTGACTCACTCGCCAAGTGGACCAGCCAAGCTTTTCTTTTTCTTTTTTTTACCAGCCAAAATAATTATTTGCCTTTTTGTGTTTAATACCCATTCGTTTTCATTGAGATAAAGTACTATGTTGAATACAAACTTAAAAAAAAAAGTTTAGAAAAAAGTTGAAGCAGAATTATTTATAATATATTGATGAATGACTGAGTGTGCGTGCGTGTCTTAGGGACACAAGCGATCCATTGTGCAGTTTTATGTACTACTACCCCTTTTTAAGGCCCTTTTATATTGGCAGGTACCCTGCGTTTAAGGCAAGGCAAGTTTATTTATGTAGCACAATTTAACACAAGGTAATTCAAAGTGCTTTACATCAACATTAAAAGCGGAATGACATAATTAGACAGTAAATAACAAATAAAATGAAATGAAATTATGAGAAAAGAAGGTAAAATAATAAAAAGCACAAGTTGCTGAAAACCAAGGGCAGTAGAGTACCGCAGGTACACATCTCATTCATGGTTTTCAGAAAGTATTTAATTTAAGAGTATGCTTAAATACCAAATAAATGAAAAAGAGGTAAAATAATAAAAAGCACAAGTTGTTAAAAAGAAAGGGCTGTAGAGTACAGCAGGTAAGTATTTAATTTAGGAGTCCGCTTCAGTAAACAGTAATGTTTTTAGCCCTGATTTAAAGGAGCTGACAGTTGGAGCAGACCTCAGGTCTACAGGAAGTTTGTTCCACCGGTGAGGAGCAGAATAACTGAACGCTGCCTCACCTTGCTTGGTTCTGGTTCTTGGGACACACAACAAACCAGATCCAGATGAACCTCAGGGGTCTGGGAGCTTCATAGGAACTAACAGATCAAGCATGTATTTTGGTCCAAGACCATTCAGGTCTTTGTAGACCAGCAGTAAGATTTTAAACTCTATCCTTTGACTCAAGCCAGTGTAGTGATTTCATGACCGGTGTAATATGGTGCAGTTTCCTGGTGTTTGTAAGGACTCTGGCGGCAGCGTTCTGGATCAGCTGTAGTTGCCTAATAGATTTCTTGTTAAGGCCTGTAAAGAGGCCATTGCAATAATTTAATAGGGGTTTGTATCGGCAAGAACCTCAACATACGATACGTATCCCAATATATATGGGTCCCGATACATGTATCACAATACAATACTTACTGTTACATTTTGATATATATTAATGTATTTTACTTTGTTAACTTAGTCAAAAACATGATTTCCTGTAAACGTACACTGGAGGATACTGATCATAGAACTGATTCTAATTAATGGTCCTAATTAGCTTGTCATCAAGTTCTGCACATCTATGTTGATGACACAGCCACTTGTATCACGGTGTGCTGAAGCACGGTAACGTCTAAAACGTGCAGGACAGTGTGTCTGGAGGACCAGGGTCGGGAAACACTGGACTAATCCAATGAGTAATTGGACGATTATTCTAACTATTATTTTTCTGTTGTTGGAATAATATAAATGTTTCAAATAGATATAAAAAATCCTTAATATAATGTATTAAACGTAGTGTGTTGGCTGTTCATTTTACATTGAGTGAAATGGGGTGTTGAGATGGCCCTGCGAATAATTTGCCTGTGAGGGTACACTTAATCGCGGGTCAGGACTAATGTAACCAGAACTAATGCGGGTTGGTGGGTTATGGGAGGGATTTGTTGGTGACAAGACAAGGATGTCCTCAGAGCCGTGGATGTCATAAATCAGCATATTACAACTGGATACTAAAATGAAAGGCCGCAGCTTTGCAAGAAACTAAACTTGGGTCATTAAACTGAATTGTCTCAGAAATAAGTTAATTGTGGTCAACAAAAACAACAGCAGGAGTGGCAGGGAGAGACTGCTGGTCATATTTGTGCAACATGATTTGGGGAGAAGTCGCTACACAAGTCCCGTTGTTATTTATCATGGATCCACCACCCGCTCAATCTCCTGCATCATCCAGCTATTCTGATGTTGGTGAAGTCAGCAAGACGGTGGATCTTCATGTTACTACCCCTTGTTAACGCCTCCCGACTTGTTTTCCCTCCCCTCAAATCAGCTTCAGACACCGGGGAGGCAATAACACACCTCGGGTTTACATTGCACAGCACACATTAAACATGCATTCTTCATCCAGGAATAAATAGGAGGCTATGATCTAGAAACACCCAATGGTAGAAATTTTTACCCGCCAGGGTGGCAGATAACTTCTGGGATTTACTCACCAAACTGGCGCTTGGGTGGGTGTTAGTTTCAGTTTCTGTGTACAAGTGTTGAAAGTCTGCACATAAATAGTGAGGTGAGTAGTTATGTAAAATATCTCAACTTAGTGCATTTTTATCTTAAAATCTAATTTTTAGGGCTGGACCCTCAGCTACTGTAGATATTTGTTTGTTACATGCAGATTTACTAGAATTACTTCTATTAGTACATACATACATAGTAGCACAACTAAAGGCTGGGCGTTCGTTTTGTTTTCTTTTGTTTGCCTGGATTTGCTTTGATTTTGACTATTTATATATACATATAATTGAGTATTATATCACTGTATTGAACAGTTATCAAAGTAGGTATGGGTGTTTTATAAGTAAGCTTATTGAAACTCGTCTTGTTATATGTAAGAATGTATGTAAGATTCAGGGGTAGGACTCGATAAGTGGTTACTTCATTCCTGCTCCGTGCCGAGCATGTTGGTGGATCCGTGAGGTCTGCCCAAGTACTGTATGTATGTGTATATATATATATATGTATGTATATATATATATATATATATATATATATATATATATATATATATATATATATATATATATATATATATATATATATATGTGTATATAATTAGTGCTGTCCAACTTAACGCGTTAACGATGCGTTAACTTCACGTCCTCTTAACGCCGTCAATTTTTTTTAATGCATGAGATTTAAAAAAAAAAAAGGGCGCAACATTTCTGGCGCTCGTCGGCACCCGTAGCCTGAGGAAACGTATGGTGGATTGAAAGATGGAGAATTAAAAGGGACTTTTGAACAGTTAGTTCACTTTCAAAAAGATGCAGATGGTTCGCTGGACAAGACTAAAGTTATTTGCATGTACTGTCAATTTGAAATGAATTACCATCGAAGTACGTCGAGTCTCAAATACCTGCAGCCAAACACACACCGTACCCTACGCCGTAGGCTCTGCGTTGGTGTAACGCGGAACCATAAATCAGCCTAAAGAGCGCAGTGCTCCGCGCCGCTCCTCTGTTCGAAATAAAATCTTCAAATCAAAATTCTGATTAGAGAACCCCCACCCCCTTTTTTTTTTTCAAAAGAAGGTTTCTCCGCCACGCTGTTGTTCTTCACTCACCGGTGGTTGTGAACGTCATTCATGTAGCTGTTACACAACTTGGTATGCTGGAGACCTTAGCTGTGTGATGCACTTTAAATTGAGTTATGACAAATTGGTATCTCTGGGTAGGAAGGACAGCCCCTCTCCCCCAGCATACAAGCTGTGTTCCATGTATTGTGTTTCTGTTGCATACTCCTCATACTCATTTGATCTCGCATTTGTTAATATCACGCTTGCCGCCGTGCTACTCACAGCATCAGGTGTGTGCGCTACATTCATATGTGCACCCCTCTCGCTCAGTCAGCCATGTCCTGCAGGGGTTAGATGTCTCAACTGCCATGTGAAAAACAAAATACTGAACCCATAACATGGTAGTCAGGCCATGTTGGCAGCCCTGGTAAACTTTTGTATCAGTTAGGTCCAGCACTCGCACTACTCCAGTGAGTTTCATCCTCGCTAATGGAAAATTCCTGAGCGGCTGCACACCCCATTTCCGCATGTAAACACAATTGTTGCTGTCTACTGTGGATCAACTAAACTAAAACCATTTGGAGTGGCACATGATTTAGTCTTCTGGGTTGGGTTAAGAATATCAATATATCCATATTTTATCGATATACATGTGTAGGCAGTGCTCCTACCTAAGTCAGTCCTGGGCATTGCTCGACTCTACCAGCGCCAGGAGGCCCTACACTGAGCTCAAGTCTCCTCCTTACTTGAGGAGTGAGCAGGCCGCTTCTTTTCACCAGAAAGGGTCGGTCTTCTCCAGCCGGACGTAGCGCGTGGTTGTTTTTTGTCTGTGAGGGTAGATCACATTAGCTACACGGGGAGAACATGCAAACTCCACACAGAAAGGCCTTTCGCCAACCCCACCCAGGGTGTGGGCGCTGAAGTCATGGGGGAACTTTAGCATGCACTCGGCACCCACAGCGTTCTCAGCAGGAATTGAACCCAGGACCTTCTTGCTGTGAGACGGCTGCACTACTAGCTGCCACCGTGCCCCTCAATTTAAACATTTTTTTTTTGAAAATCCCTTCCATTGCCAAAGCAAAA